>NW_027361703.1:22942500-23537500 GCF_039654945.1 Dendrobates tinctorius
CGGGCATCGGACCTAGGAAGGAACTCAAACGTGATGGTGCTAGACCCGCAGGATTGCTGGGCATGCATGGAGCTAGCACTGCATGGTAGTCAGAGCACAGGGTAGTAGATGCTCGGGCCCCACCCATAGGGCAGGGGAACTTTATATAGGAGCTGCCCCCCAGCAATTGGCTGGGGACAGCATTTCAAGTACATACACTAACCCTGATAAAAGCAGGCAAGGTGTGGCCACTCACCCCCTAAGCACAAACAGAAACCATTACAGCACAGTCAGTGCAAGAACTGACGCTCAGGGCACCTGGCAGCGGCTGCATGCCCAGACACACGTGGAAAGTCATGCACCAGCTGCAAATGACTTTGCAACCCACAGACAGCTTCCACATCAGCAACCAGTGACCATACATGCGGATGGTCATGCAACAGAGCAAAGACATAACAACACATGTACGACTATACAGCAGAGCAGGGAACTGAGCAGGCTCCATACAGGTAACAGCCAACAGTATACCAGCTCATTTAGAGGGAAAGGAGCAAAGGGTTAAAGCAAAGACATGCATTGTCACGCCGACAACCAGGTACAGACAGAGCAGTTTGACAGGTGGTGGATGATGATGAGGAGGAGGACAACAGCAAATAGCAAAAATCAGGAAGCATTTACCCATGTGTGAGTGTGAAGAGGTGCATGGGAATAGATCTCTAAAAAATATGACACTGGATTTGACTTTATGTTATGCTGCTATCATTCAGTGGTGTAGAGAAGTCTGGCCCAATCCAGCCCTTGTTCATTTTATAAGACTCAGCCTATCAGCATTTTCTGTTGACAGGTGGATGTGCTTATCAGTTATAATTCCACCAGCAGCACTAAAAACCGGCTCTGACAAAACGCTAGCGGCAAAGCAGGCCAGTACCTCCAAGGCGGGGAGAGCCAGTTCATGCCACATGTCCAGCTTGGATACCCAATAATTATAAGGCACAGAGGAATCACAGAGGACGTTAGTACAGTCAGCAAGGTATTCCCTCAGCATCTTCCAAAACTTTGCACTCCATGTGAGAGTACCCCATGAGTCAGGGCCAGTGCAAAGGGAAGGTCTGAGAAAAGTATCCCAGAACTTTGCCAGTGTTCCCCTGCCCCTTCTGGATTGGAGTTATGTCTTTTTCTTCTGTTTGCCTTAGTTTTCCAACAAAGTATGACCTCAGCGTTTTCAGATGGGAACTTTTTTTAATAATTCCACAACAAGGGCCCTCTGGTACTGTACCATTTTAGTACACCTGTCTGCCTCTGGAATAAGAGATAGAAATTTCACCTTGTAGAGTGGGTCTAGAAGTGTCACCAATCAGTAATGTCTGTCACCCAAAATTCTGAGAATGCAAGGGTCAAAGGAAAGGCAGTGTAACAAACTCAGCCATGCTAACATGCAAGACTTCCATGTCCTCACCAAGAGAACTACTGACCATGCTCTCCTCTTTCTCCCTGTCCTCAGGCCATCCACGCTGAACAGACGGTGTGACAGTTGTGCTCATAGTACCATCTATAGAGCATGAAAGTAGCTCCTGTTCTTCCTCTTCCTCATCTTCCTCATTGTCACCCAATCCATGTTGGGATGAGATGAGACTGGACTGTGTGTAATCACCCTGTATGATTTCTTGCTCCATCTCATCATGCTCCGCCTGCAATGCATCCTCTTTGATTGTGAGCACAGAGCATTTCCGAACACAGAGAAGCGGGATAGTGACACTAATTATGGCATCATCGCTGCTCACCATCTTGGTGGAGTCCTCAAAGTTTTGGAGGATGGTACATATGTCTGACATCCATGTCCACTGCTGAATCCTTATGTGTGGAGTCTGAACTGAATACTGACGGCCTTGTTGATGCTGGTAGTCATCAACTGCCCTCTTGTGCTCACAAATCCTTTCCAACAAATGCAGTGTAGAGTTCCAATGTATGGGGACATCACACAACAGTTGGTGAGCTGGAAGCTGCAAATGCTGCTGAAGCACGGCAAGGGTGACAGAAGCTGTAGCTGACTTTCTAAAATGGGCACAAAGGTGGCGTACTTTCACTAGCAGATTCAGCAGCTCCAGGTAGCTTTTGAGAAACCATTGAACAACAAGGTTAAGTACATGGGCCAGGCATGGTATGTATGTGAGCCGCCAAAAGGTTCCGGCCATTGTCACACATCGCCATGCCTGGCTGTAGGTTTAGTGGTGTCAGCCACAGATCTGCCTGCTGTTTCAGAGCTGTCCACAACTCTTCAGCATTTTGTGGTTTGTCACCTAAGCATATAAGCTTCAGTACAGCATGTTGCCGCTTGGCTGAGGCAGTGCCGCAATGTTTCCAGCTTGTGACTGATGTGGACATTTGGGAGATGGAGGCTGAAGAGGAGGATGTGCAGGAGCTGTAGACTGTGGGGGCAACCCTGATTGATGTAGGGCCTGCAATTCTCAGCATTGGTGGGACATGTTCCATACCAAGGTCCGACTGGGTCCTTGCTTCCACTATGTTGACCCAGTGTGCCATCAGCAAGATGTACCATTTCTGCCCACAAGCACTTGTCCACCTGTTTGTGATTAGGTGAACTTTCCCAGAAACTGCATTGTTGAGGGCACGGCTAATGTTGTGGGACACGTGCTTGTGTAATACGAAGATGGCACATCATGAGAAATAGTGGCAGCTGGGGACCGAGTACAGAAGGATGGCTGCTGCCACCAGGTTGCAGAAAGCTTCCATTTCCATGAGCCTAAAAGGCAACATTTTGAGTGCAAGCAGACAAGAAATGTGTGAATTTAGTACTGTGGCTTGTGGGGCGCATTTGCACTTGCGTTCCAAGCACTGGGGTTTGGACAACTGAACGATGTGCTGGGAAAGGGATGTGGACATGCTTGATAATGATGCTAGTTGAGTGTGCCCAAGGACAGGTGCAGGGGAGGAGGAATCTTTGCATGCACCATGGACAGGGGATTGGCTTTCACGTGCAACAGCGGAAGAAGCAGAGGTGTCACATACAGACACTGTTTGTGGTTCGGCCCACAAAGTCGGGTGCTTTGCTGCCATGTGCCTGATCATGTTGGTGGTGGGGAGGCTGGTAGTTTTGCTACCTCTGCTGATGTTGGCCTGGCAGGTGGTGCAAATGGCTTTTTTTGGGGTTATCAGCAGAGTCTTTAAAAAACAACCTAACAGTTGGACTGACAGCTTTTGCCTTTTTCATGTTACGGGGAACAGTTGCCTGCCTTCTGTCTGTGTCCACCACACTGCTTCTTCCTGCCTGTTGGGGTGCTACGCCTCCCTCCCCCTGTGTGCTGCTGTCCTCATTCTGCATGTCTTCCTGCCAGCTTGGGTCAGTTACTATATCATCCACCACCTCATCCTCCACTTCCGCACCCTTGTGCTTCTCCTGACTTTCTGGTAATTGTTCTCATCATCGTCCACTTCTTCTGACACTTTCCCACTGACGCCTTCGTGTGACCGTGGCTGCTCAAATATTTGGGCATCGCTACATGCGATCTCCACTTGCTCCACTTCAAGTGGACTGGGCGAGAGGCCAGAATCTATAAATGGAAAAGATAACAGCTCTTCGAAGTGTCCAAGTGTGGGATCAGTGGTCTCCGGCGCTTGGCATGGTGGGAGGAAAGAAGTTCAGGGTGAGGAATATGCGGTCCAGACTCACGGCTACTCAGACTTGACCGCGTGGAAGACAGGGTGGTGGTGGTGGCAAAATGACTGGAATCATTATCCGCTATTCAACCAACAACCTTTTGACACTGCTCTGGGTTCAGTAGCGGTGTGCTGCTGTGGTCACCTAGTAATTGGGACAAGAAGGTCGGGTGAGAAGATATGGCCTCGGCCTCTGCATGCACCATCACCATCCTTGTGCAACCAGCCAATCACTGTAATGCGACAACAAACATTGCTACCGCATTACAGTATGTCATACAATTCCTGCATGTCCATTGGTTCTCTAAAGAGTGCCAAACATGCAGGACGGGGACACAAGCTCCCGCCAAGAAACCCCGGAAACACAAGGTGAGCTCAGAGCATCTTGAGCAGTGAGATGCTTGGGCGAGTACCGAGTAGTAGTATATTGTTTTGGTAATGAAGTATCTAACAATACCAAAGAATATCATGAAGTTTATATGTCAGCAATTCCAATGGCCGCCATCTGTATGGCCTATTTTTGTGTATTTTTTGTCCAACATCACTGGGCTTGTTCTTGTGGAGCTGGGTGAATTAATATTTCTGTGTCTTGATGCATCGCTTTAAAATGAGTGCTGTACCACTCATCCACCATCATGACGATTGTGACCAAATTATATGCCTACTGCTAATCATATGGACTGCTCTTTTCCTTGACTATGTATTAATGTCTAATAGTGTTATGGATACCACATTCTAAGCGCATATTCATTTGGGAGTAGAATTATCATGGTATCATTTTCGTATTTTTTGTGGTACTTTAGCAATGGTGTTGATAAGGTATTTGTATTAGCAATAATATAAGGTGTCTTGAACTTTGTAAGCGCACCGCTTAAATATAGCCCTTATCTCTCTCTTGCCTTTAGCGCATGCGCATGAAGTCTAGCAAATATCACTCTGTCTCATGGCAATTTTTATATATTCTAATAAGCTTTGTTTGCTTCTAAATTGTTTACATATGGATAATTATAATGACTGCCTTTTTACCTATGATTAGAGTTGAGCGACTTTGGTCGGATCGGGTTTCATGAAACAAAATTTGTTTCAGATGAAACTGGTCTGACTAGGGCAAAAAAGGTCGGAGTTTTGTCCGAAACCCGACCCCAATGCAAGTCAATGGGAAATAAAAGTCGGCATTGAGCGGATGACATTCATCCACTCAATGCCGACTTTTATTCCCCATTGACTTGCATTGGGGTCGGGTTTCGGACGAAACTCCGACTTTTTTTGCCCTAGTCGGACCAGTTTCATCTGAAACAAATTTTGTTTCATGAAACCCGATCCGACCAAAGTCGCGCAACTCTATATTGGGACAGTGCATGCAGGACTTACCATTTGAGATTTTCTCAGGATTACTAATCCCTAGTGTTGAGCAATACCTTCCGATATCGGGAAATATCGGATCGGATTGGATCGGACCGATACCCCAAAATATCGGGTATCGACCATTCCGATATCAGAAACCAATACAAGTCAATGGGACACAAATATCGGAATGAAAATAAACCCTTTCTTTCCTTGCACATCCAGTTCGGGAGGGGGGAAGAGTGTGGGCAGTGCATGGGCGGAGACTGTGCATGTCTGTATGTGTGGGCGGGGTCTGTACGGGCCTCTTGGGGGTCTGTACGGGCCTCTTGGGGGTCTGTGCGGGCCTCTTGGGGGTCTGTGCGGGCCTGCCGGGGGTCTGTGCGGGCCTGCCGGGGGACTGTGTGGGCTGTCGGGGGTCTGTGCGGGCCTCTCGGGGGTCTTTGTGTTTGTGTGTAGGCATCTTCCGATGGGACTACAAGTCCCATCGGGCTATACCTGCTACAATGACAGTGATTGACACATTAGCCAATGATGGGACAGTAGTAGTCCCATCATCCGGCTAATGTGTTTAATGTAAAAAAACACAAACATACATACTACATACATACATACATACATACATACTACATACAACATACTACATGCATACTACATACATACATACATACTACATACTACATACATACTACATACATACTACATACAATACATTCATACAATACATACATATAGACATACAGTACATCTAACAAAGAGTACATACTCACCATCACTTGTCACTTTGATCCCTGAAGCCAGTGTCATCTGTAAAAAATATTAAAATTACAAACAACCAATATACTCTCTGATCCGCAGAAATCCACGAGTGTCCCACGACGATCTCCCGTGGAGAACAGCAGCATCAGCTGATGCGACCGCTCTCTAGGGGCCCCAGGAATACAATGATGGGAGGTAGGTATCCTTCCGCACTGTATTCCTCCGCCACTGTAAAAAAATAGTCCCTAGTCTAACTTTTGGCATTGCTGTGTGAGAAAGTTCCCATGCAGCTTTTGCCATAAAGTGAGACCAGTGAACAATAGTAACCTCTCAGTGATGCACTGCAGGAGCCATTGTCTCCTGTCAGTGTGTCACTGAAGGTCCTATAGATGTCACTGTTCTATAGGAGAGATCGTTGTGGGACACTTGTGGATTTCTGCAGATCAGGGAGTATATTGGTTGTTTGTTATTTTAATATTTTTTACAGGTGACACTGGCTTCGGGCATCAAAGTGACAAGTGATGGTGAGTATGTACTCTATGTTATATGTACTGTACGTATGTATTGTATGAATGTATGAATGTATTGTATGTAGTATGTAAGTTGTATGTAGTATGTTGTATGCATGTTGTATGTATGTAGTATGTATGTAGTATGTATGTTTGTGTTTTTGTTTTTTTACATTCAACACATTAGCCGGATGATGGGACTACTACTGTCCCATCATTGGCTAATGTGTCAATCACTGTCATTGTAGCAGGCATCGCCCGATGGGACTTGTAGTCCCATCGGACGATGCCTGCACACACAAACAACCCCTGACAGACCCCCGGCAGCCCGCACAGATCCCTGGCAGGCCCGCACAAACCCCCGGCAGGCCCGCACAGACCCCCGGCAGGCCCGCACAGACCCCTGGCAGGCCCGTACAGACCCCGCCCACACATACAGACAACCTTTTTTATACTTTGTCAGATATGTATGTTTCACTACTTCCATGCTCTTCACCTTCTTTTTTACTTCTCCCACACTCTCTCCTTCATGATCCTCAGCAGCAGCAGCAGCTTCATCTTTTTCATCAACTTCTTCTTCACCTTATTCATCTTCTTCTTCACCTTCTTCCTATTAGTCTTTTTTTTTACATTCTTTATATTCTTCTTATTCAACTATTATTCTTCTTCATATTCTACTTCTTCATCTTCTTCCTATTCTTCTTCTTCATCATATTCTTATTTGTGACAGTCATTCCTGTAGTTGATATCTATAAAAGTTTGAAGATGACACCTTCCGTTCTGCCTGTCACAAAAGATTTACAACAGGATTTGTCCGCGTTCAGTTTTGGCCTGCAGCAGCAGGCCTTTTCCAGGGGCACCACGAGGAGGAACGGACTCAACCCCACACACTGCTTAGTCTTCTTCTGCTTATAATTTAGATAATATCTTTTGCTCTGATTTTTAGTCTTATGCTTAATGTTCTTCTGCTTTTTGTTCTGCAGCTTCTTGTTCTTCAGCTTCTTGGTCTTCTATCTCTTGTTCTTTTGTATCTTGGTGGTTGTCTTCTTGTTCTTTGTCCTCTTAGTCATCTTCTTCAGGGTCATATTCTTGGTCTTCTTCGGGGTGGTCTTCAGGGTCGTCATTTTCGGGGTCGTCTTCTTCGGGGTGGTCTTCAGGGTTGTCGTGTTTAGGGTCGTCGTCAGGGAGATCCAGAGTGATTACCAAAAAGCATTTCAAAAAGCTTGAACTTGGAAATGTAGCAGAAGGTACAAGAAGGCTGAGGAACTGCTGAGAACCAGCTGACAGTACTGGAACCCGGATGGGTAGCAGAAGGAACAAGAGCCAATGCCACTACCGAGGACCAGCTGATGGTACTGGAACCCGGTTACTAAGCAGGAGGTACCTGTGCTAGAAAGCACTACCAAGGACCAGCAGACGTTGCTGGAACTCGGATACCGAGAAGAAGGCACCTAAGCCAAAGGCACTGCCGAGAACCAGCTGACGGTGCTGGAACCCGGATGGGTAGCAGAAGCTGCAAGAGCCAATGGAACTAGCGAGGACCAGCTGATGGTGCGGGAACCCGGAGGGGCAGCAGAAGGAACAAGAGCCAATGGCACTACCGAGGACCAGCTGATGGTGCTGGAACCCGGTTACTAAGCAGGAGGTACCTGTGCTAGAAAGCACTACCAAGGACCTGCAGACATTGCTGGAAGGAGGCATCTAAGCCAAAGGCACTGCCGAGAACCAGCTGACGGTACTGGAACCCGGAGGGGTAGCAGAAACTACCCCTGAAAAACAACGTTGCAAGGCCGCGAGCCGGCCGCAGTTGCCGAAACCCACAGTCCTACAGGGGGTGCTTGTCCTATTGGCACTATGGAACCAGCCTTTGTTGCCAGATCCCGCAGCCCACATAGGATGCTCATAAACTGCAGGCATCATAGACTCGGCTAATCCGACCGCAACATGACAGGACAACGTATTGGTGGCAAAGTGACGTTGACACTACCCGGAAACAGCAGGTGTGCTGGAACCAGGCTGGGCAGGAGGGAGTACCCATGACAAAGACACTGCTGAGAACCAGCTGACGTTGCTGGAACCCGGAAGGGTAACAGAAGCTACAAGAGCCAATGGAACTACCGAGGACCAGCTGACGGTGCTGGAACCCAGAGGGGCAGCAGAAGGAACAAGTGCCAATGGCACTACCAAGGACCAGCTGACGGTACTGGAACCCAGTTACTAAGCAGGAGGTACCTGTGCTAGAAAGCACTACCAAGGACCAGCAGACGTTGCCGGAACTCGGATACCGAGGAGGAGGCACCTAAGTCAAAGGCACTGCTGAGAACCAGCTGACGGTGCTGGAACCCGGATGGGTAGCAGAAGGTGCAAGAGCCAATGGAACTACCGAGGACCAGCTGACGGTGCTGGAACCCGGAGGGGCAGCAGAAGGAACAAGAGCCAATGGCACTACCGAGGACAAGCTGATGGTGCTGGAACCCGGTTACTAAGCAGGAGGTACCTGTGCCAGAAAGCACTACCAAGGACTAGCAGACGTTGCTGGAACTCGGATACCAAAAAGGAGGCACCTAAGCCAAAGGCACTGCCGAGAACCAGCTGACGGTGCTGGAACCCGGATGGGTAGCAGAAGGTACCCATGACAAACAAAGTTGCAAGGCCACGAGCCGGCCGCAGTTACCGAAACCCACAGCCCTACAGGGGGTGCTTGTCCTATTGTCAATACGGAACCAGCCTTTATTGCCAGATCCCGCAGCCCACATAGGAAGCACCTAAACTGCAGGCACCATAGAGTCGGCTAACCCTACCGCAACATGACAGGACAACGTATTGGTGGCAAAGTGACATTGACACTATCCGGAAACAGCTGGCGTGCTGGAACCAGGCTGGGCAGGAGGGAGTACCTGTGCCAAAGACAATGCCGGGAAACAGCTGGCGGTGCTGGAACTCAGGGAAAATACTACAAACATAGTGGAGACAGAGGCCTAATTGGAGCAAGTTTAAAATCTGTAGTTGTGTGAGTGTGGACAGAGCAAGAGAAATTGCCGGACACACAGCTGGGGATCAGATGACATTTCTGAACCCCAATAACACTGGAGCATATGTTGACTGTGCAGACAGCACTTCTGAGCAGCAGCTGGTGATGTTGGGTCCCAGGGTCAATCAGGGTGTAGGCTGAGGCCTAATTTCATCAAGTTTAATATCTGTTGTAGACTACTGCTGATTTTAAACGTGCTCCAGTTAGGCCTCTGGGTCCACTCTGTCTCTAGTATTTACCCTGGCCTCCAACACCGCCAGTTGCTGCTCAGAAGTGCCGTCTGCACAATCAACACTTTATTGTGTTACTGGGGTTCAGTAACGTCAGCTGATCCCCTGATGTGTGTCCGGCAATGTCTCCTGCTCTGTCGACATTCTCATTACTAGTAGTGGGAATGTGGACAGAGCAGGAAACTTTGCCGGACACACATCAGGGGATCAGCTGGCGTTACTGAACCCCACTAACACAGAAACAAGTGTTGATTGTGCAGACGGCACTTCTGAGCAGCAACTGGCGGTGTTGGAGGCCAGGGTAAATACTAGAGACAGAGTGGAGCCAGAGGCCTAATTGGAGCAAGTTTGAAATCAGTAGTAGTGTGAATGTGGAGGCAGCAGTAGACATTGCTGGACGCACAGCAGGGGAGCAGCTGGCGTTACTGAACCCCACTAACACTGGAGCATGTGTTTTTCTCTGTGCAGACGGCACGTCTGAGAAGCAACTGGCGGTGTTGGAGCCCAGGTTCAATCAGGGTTTAGGCTGAGGCCTAATTGGAGCAAGTGTAAAATGTGATGTAGTTTGAATGTGGAGGGAGCAGGAGACTTTGCCGGACACACAGCAGAGGAGCAGCTGACGATACTGAACCCAACTAACACAGGAGCTAGTGTTTTTCTCTGTGCAGACGGCACGTATGAGCAGCAACTGGCGGTGTTGGAGCCCAGGTTCAATCAGGGTTTAGACTGAGGCCTAATTGGAGCAAGTTTTATATCTGATGTAGTTTGAATGTGGAGGCAACAGGAGACTTTGCCGGACACAGTGCAGGGGAGCAGCTGGCGTTACTGAACCCCACTAACACAGGAGCTATTGTTTTTCTCTGTGCAGATGGCACTTCTGAGCAACAACTGGCGATGTTGAAGCCCAGGATCAATCAGGGAGTAGGCTGAGGCCTACTTGGAGCAAGTGTAAAATGTGATGTAGTTTGAATGTGGAGGGAGCAGGAGACTTTGCCGGACACACAGCAGGGGAGCAACTGACGTTACTAAACCCCACTAACACAGGAGCTAGTGTTTTCTCTGTGCAGACGGCTCTTCTGAGCAACAACTGGCAGTGTTGGAGCCCAGGATCAATCATGGTGTAGGCTGAGGCTTACTTGGAGCAAGTGTAAAATGTGATGTAGTTTGAATGTGGAGGGAGCAGGAGATATTGCCGGACACACAGCAGGGGAGCAGCTGGCGTTACTGAACCCCACTAACACTGGAGCTAGTGTTTTTCTCTGTTCAGACGGCACTTCTGAGCAACAACTGGCGATGTTGGAGCCCAGGATCAATCATGGTGTAGGCTGAGGCCTACTTGGAGCAAGTTATATATCTGATGTAGTTTGAAGGTGGAGGGAGCAGGAGATATTGCCAGACACACAGCAGGGGAGCAGCTGGCGTTACTGAACCCCACTAACACAGGAGCTAGTGTTTTCCTCTGTGCAGATGGCACTTCTGAGCAACAACTGGCAGTGTTGGAGCCCAGGATCAATCATGGTGTAGGCTGAGGCCTAATTGGAGCAAGTGTAAAATGTGATGTAGTTTGAATGTGGAGGGAGCAGGAGATATTGCCGGACACACAGCAGGGGAGCAGCTGACGTTACTGAACCCCACTAACACAGGAGCTAGTGTTTTTCTCTGTGCAGACGGTACTTCTGAGCAACAACTGACGGTGTTGGAGCCCAGGGATTACATTTCAGGTGGTAGAAACATGAACACAACAGGAGACCTTGATACTGTTGCCAACCAATTATTTATTCTGGAAGAGGACTGGCAAATTTCGGTGCGATCCAGGCCTTGTTCATTTTCAGAAAAGTCAGCTGGTCAACGTTATCGGAGGATAGTCGTGTGCAACGGTCTGTTAGTACACCACCTGCGGCACTAAAGACGCGTTCCGACAATACACTAGCAGCAGGGCAAGCCAGCACCTCCAATGCATACTGGCTAAGCTCTGGCCATGTATCCAGCTTAGAGACCCAAAACTTGAAGGGGGAAGAGCCGTCTGTGAGTACACTGACAGGGCAAGACATGTAGTCTGTCACCATCTGACGGAAACATTGCCTCCTGCTGACTGGAGTCGTCTGTGATGGTGTAGACATTTGTGGCGGGCACACAAAACTTTGCCACATTTGGGCCATACTGGTCTTGCCTTCTGCTGAGGCGCTGCCTCTGCTCCCTCTTTGTGCAGAGCTTCCTCCACTGCCTCGACGCACTGAGCTGCTTTGTAAAGCACTAGCAGCACTGCTCTCGGGTGGAATGGAGAACATGATGGAATGCACCAGTGTGTCTTGGTACTCCCGCATTTTACACTCCCGGTTCAACGGTGTTATGAGGCTTTGTAAGTTGTCCCGGTAGCGAGGATCTAGGAGGGTGTGCACCCAATAATCAGCCGTGTTGAGAATGTGGGCGATGCTGCGGTCGTTTCTCAGGCACTGCAGCATGAAATCAACCATGTGCTGCAGACTCCCAAATGCCAAAGAAACGCTGTCCCCTGCATGAGGCGTCATCTCTGCCTGCTCTGCATCACCCCACCCTTACTATACATACGGACTACTAGAGCATTGTGTACCTCCCTCCTCTGGAGAGATGTCTTCCTCCTCCATCAACTCCTCCTCATCCTCCTCACAAAGTGTCCCCTGCCTAGGCCTTTGTGAGGAACCACGTTGCGCAGACTGTCCAGAAGCAGATGGCATTTGTGACTCCTCATCCTCCACCTCTTCCAAAACCTCCTCCCTTAGTGCTTGTGTGGCACCCCTGAGGCTGAGTCGCCACAGAGGTACTGCACCTTCTCCTAAGGTGCAGTGTCCCACCATCCAGGTAAGGTGGGAACTCCTTGCCACACTCCAACACCTGCATCCCACACACAGGATAGTTCAGCAGAGGACCAGATTGCAGCTCAATGCTTAGTGGGTAGCAGAGTACCTTTCGTGGATCCTTGGTTCGTAACATGAGATGTGCTGGGAGGTGGGTGGAGTTAGTATAAAAGAAGGGGAAGGATAGGATTGAGAGGTCAGTCCCTTAGGGGGGCCGTCTGACACGGTTCAGTTGGAGTTTTAGTCTGACAGGAGGTCATTCGGGAAGGAACCCACTCAGTGAGGAGTGGGGGGATCCCTGGAAGAAAGGGGTGGAGGAAGAAGTGCTGCAGCTGCCTCAGTGACCTGAGCCAGCTGGCACGGGAAAGGAAAGAGAAGGAGAGACGTAGAACTGTAACCTGCATTTCCATAAGAGAGAGAAAGACAAGTACGGAACGAAGAGGAGAGAGAACAGAGAGGAGGAGTGGGTTGGATAGGAACCCTGCCTATAGGTTCTCAGCGCAAGGCCGGGGCCTGGTCCCCGAGGTTGTATGGACACTTATGGATCTGTAGCAAACACTGGTGGAGTAGTTGGCTGTAAATGCACTACTCCCATCAAAGACTTGGGACACAACAGCGAACGAATAGAGAGCCGGGATTCAGGAGAAGGGAGTCCCCGAAGCAGACTACAGCTGTCTGTCATACAAGTAGAGTTGTTAGGAACATCTGACAGGAGGAACTTCAGAGTAACTGAGTACTGGAGTGCTTCACACCACACGAGCGCTAGGAAGGAGACTGCACAGCCCGTCTGTAAGAGAGAATCCCTGAGTTGCTTCCAGGCTAGCCTGCTCCAATACCATCTGTAATCAGGACCCTGGACTGCAGTTATCAAGTAAAGGTACAGAAATTGCACCCTGCTGTGTATTGTCTGCTTCCTACCCCGTCGGCACTGCTACATCCCCGTGCTAACCACCTTTACACTGCCCTGGGGTTACAGCTTCACCTGTGGGGAGCTACACCATCTAAGCTGCAACATACCATCAGCCCCAGAGGATCTGCACGCAGCGTTGGCTAACACCTCACTTGCCAAATACCACAGGTGGCATCACGAATTTTCCATATAAACTACATTACAAACATCATCTGCCATTGACTTGGGCGCCCAGAGCCACGGACCGGGTCACCGCTGCTGTGACACATCCCCCTGACACCGGCCCGGTACCGAGTACCCCACAGCACTGGGAGGGCGACCCACTTGCAGTGTTTTTTGAAGCAGGCAGGGACGGCTTGAACGCTGAAATAAAAGCGGCTGGGCACGTTGTATTGTGGGACTGCCAATGCCATGAAGTTACGGAAGGTGTCAGTCTCCACCAACCTGAATGAGAGCATTTCAAGGGCCAGTAGTTTGGCAATGCCAGCATTCAGAGCCTGTGCTCTGGGATGGTTTGCCGAGTATGGCCGCCTTTTCTCCCATGCCTGTGCTACCGATTGCTGTAGAGTGGCCTGGGAGTGTGAGGATGACAGGGAACGTGGTGCTGTGGGTGGAATGTCACTGGGTCTCTGGACAACAGTGCCAGAGGTACTTCCATGGCGATCCTGTGAGGAAGCCGAACCAGCTGTGTGTGAGCTGGAGGAAGAGGCTACAACACGAGCTGAAGAGGTGGTAGGTGGTGCTGTAGGTTGGCCTACGTCTTCAGTGTGTCTTTGTAACTCCACCTCGTGCTTGGTCCGCACATGTTTCCACATATTTGTGGTATTGAGGTTGCTGACACTTTTCCCTATTTTGACTTTCTGATGACACATCTTGCATTTGACAAAGCAAATGTCATTTGCATCTGTGTCAAAAAAGGACCACGCATTGCAAGTCCTGGGAGCGCCCGTTTTGGGTTTTGGAAGAGGAATGCTCCAAACGGGTGCCGAAGTGGAGGCTACAGGCAACTAAGTCTGCCCCCTCCCTCCAGTTTTGGCCGTTCGGGGGATCTCTTCCTGAGAGCTGCTCCCACCACCTTCCTGTTCCTCACGCCATGATGGGTCAAGGACCTCATCATCTACACTCCCCTCTTCAAACACCTGCTTCTCCTGGGTAGTCTTGCCAGCACTGTACGCACCAGAAAGTGGCTGTCTTAGAATAAGGACTGGTTTTTTGTCCGAAACGCGTCCTACTACACGTCCTGATGCGTCTCTTATCATGATGGAGAATCTTATGATTTTTTTAAATTTTGGAATAAAGGAATAAAAATTTTTTTAATCTAATTACTGATCTGGATGCTGGAATTTTTTTCCATATTACGCTTTGCTGCAGAGGGATCCTGTTTCCACATTCCGTGCACCGATCGGACTTATAACTGTCTTCTTTGGGGTGAGCTGAAAAAATTTTCTTTTTTTACCGCCCCAGAAAGTGGCACCTGAGTCTCTGAGGTGTGCTGACCATAGGCACTGGCCCACCCGCCTCTTCAGATTCAGAGGGACATCACTGCATACTCCCTCTTCTTCACATTCTAGAATGCTGCTTGGCTGGCCCCCTCTTTCCAAGCCAACAGATTCAGAGAACAGAAGTAGAGAATGAGATGGCTCCTGTACAGGGCTCTCTGACTGCCTGGGCAATTTGGCAGGTGGTGAAGAGACAGATGGTTGCTCTTCAGTGCTCTGGCCCAGAGAGGATGTGGAAGTAATTGAAGTCGATACGTTAGCTGCCATCCATCCGACAACGGCTTCAATTTGTTCCTCCCGCAGCAGTGGCATAACGGCGAGGTCCTACAAAGCTGCGCATAAAGGACTGTTGCCTGGTAAAACTGGGGGATGCTGAGTCACTGGTGCCCATAGCAGGCACAGAATCCCCACGTCCTCTCCCTGCTGAAACTCCACGCCCACGACCACGTGCCTTACTCCCTGCCTTCTTCATCTTGGTAGACTGATAAAGATAGGCAGAAAAGTACAAAGGGGGGGGGCTTAGTGTGCTTATTCCTGAACAGCTGCTAACAGGTATAAGAAACACTAATTTTATAAAATGTGTGGACTAACACTAATTTTATAAAGTGTGTGGACTACACTTTAATATGAGCTAATGTGGCCTACACAACTGTCAAGTGGAGTGTTTGGTGAACTTTATTTACGTGTTTTTTTTCAAAAAAACAAAAAGGATGTGACCAAAGATGTGAAAGCGATAGTATCACAAACTTTTTGGAGCTATTACAATGCAGGAAGGTAACCTACAATGCAATAGATGAGGCTTCAAAAAATAGGCTAATACTAATCTGGCTGAGGCTGCAGGGCACAAGCCAGAAAAAAGGCTCCTCTGTCTACTCCTATATAGTGATTGCAACCAACCAATGTAGATGGATACGGATGGAAGCACACTGATAGGAGAAAAAAATCAGGAAAAATGAGCTGCAATAAAACAAAAAAAGGACTATGTATGAGGCAGTGACGTACGCTGAGCGGACTACAACCAGAGCTGGCTGCAGAACACACTACAACGTGAGCTGCACTCATACACAGAGACCTCTCAGACAGCCGTGAACAGTGCAGAGAATTGTGCACTAGCACTGAAAGGCTGCAGAAAGGCTCCACTGTCTACTCCTATAGAGTTTGCAACCAATGTATATGGATACGGATGGATGCACACTAATAGGAGAATTAATGAAAAATGAGCAGCAATAAAAGAAAAATATGTATGAGGCAGTGACATTCTCTGCAAATTGTCAGCACTGGTCCACTTCCAGAGGATACAATATTGGCCACCATGGATGTAGAGTCCCTATACTCCAACATTCCTCACAGAGATGGACAACAAATGCTACACCCCCCTTCAGGAATATCCCACCAAAAAATGCAAAGCGGAATTAACAAAGATCATCTATGGGTTTGACTCTATGTCATCCTCCCTACTGGACCTAATACTAGACAACCCCCTAATAGGTACCTTCTACATGTTACCTAAAATACACAAAGAAGGTAATCCAGGGAGACTCATCATCTCTGGTATTGGGACATTAACTGAGAATATCTCTGGCTGGGTGGAGAACATTTTGAAACCCTTGGTGAGACAAACACCCAGCTACATCAGGACACCACAGACATTCTCTGCAAATTGTCAGCACTGGGTCCACTTCCAGAGGATACAATGTTGGCCACCATGGATGTAGAGTCCCTATACTCCAACATTCCTCACAGAGATGGGATTGCTGCATGCAAATATTTCCTCCAAAAAACAATCTGGCCACGGAACCAGTCTTGCAATTCATCAAGTTTGTGCTCCACCATAACTATTTTTCTTTTGGAAACAATATATACCAAGAGTGCATGGGCAGCACCATGGGAAGCAAAATGTTACCACGGTATGCTAACCTGTTTATGGCTAAACTAGAACAAGACTTTTTGGCATCCTGCACTATCCAACCTCTAGCATACTTCCACTACATTGATGACCTACTAATAATCTGGAAAGGCTCAAAGGAGGACCTGCTTACCTTCCACAAAAACTTCAACAAGTTCCACCCAACCATCAAGCTCACCCTCAACTTTTCAAAATCCCAAATCCATTTTCTAGACACAACAAGAGTCATGAGTAGAGTTGAGCGATACCGTCCGATACTTCAAAGTATCGTATCGGATGGTATCGGCCGATCTTTAAAAAAAGTATCGGTATCGCCGATTCCGATACCGGAAGTCCCATTCAAGTCTATGGGACTTCCGGTATCGGAATAAGAAAAACCCTTTCCTGCCCTTGTACAGCCTCTCTGGGGTCTGTACGGGCCTTTCGGGGGGCTGTGCCGGCCTGCCAGGGGGTCTGTGCAGGCTCCGGTGGTCTGTGCCGGCCTGCCGGTGGTCTGTGCAGGCTCCGGGGGGCTGTGCCGGCCTGCCGGGGGGCTGTGCCGGCCTGCCGGGGGGCTGTGCAGGCTCCGGGGGGCTGTGCCGGCCTGCCGGGGGGCTGTGCCGGCCTGCCGGTGGTCTGTGCAGGCTCCGGGGGTCTGTGCAGGCATCGTCCGATGGGACTACAAGTCCCATCGGGCGATGCCTGCTACCATGACAGTGATTGACACATTAGCCAATGATGGGACAGTAGTAGTCCCATCATCCGGCTAATGTGTTAAATGTTAAAAAAAAAAAAAAAAAAAAAAAAAATACTACATGCATGCTACATACATACTACATGCATGCTACATATATACTACATACATACTACATACATGCTACATACATACTGCATGCTACATACATACATACTACATACATACTACATACATACTACATATATACTACATACATACTACATACATGCTACATACATACTGCATGCTACATACATACTACATACATACTACATACATACTACATACATGCTACATACATACTGCATGCTACATACATACTACATGCATACTACATGCATACTACATATATACTACATACATGCTGCATGCTACATACATACTACATACATACTACATACATGCTACATGCATGCTACATACATACTACATATATACTACATGCTACATACATACTACATACTACATATATACTACATACATACTACATATATACTACATACATACTGCATGCTACATACATGCTACATACATACTACATACATACTACATGCATACTACATGCATGCTACATGCATGCTACATACATACTACATGCATGCTACATACATACCACATACATACTACATGCTACATACATACCACATATATACTACATACATACAATACATTCATACAATACATACATAGACATACAGTACATATAACATAGAGTAACATACTTACCAATACTTGTCACATTGTTCCCCGAAGCCATTGTCTATTCCGGGATAAATATTAACATAACAAACCACAAAAATACTCACCCACGATCCGAAGCAGTCCACGAGTGTGTCCCACGACGATCTTGGGTAGAGAACTGCAGCATCAGATGATGCTGCCGTTCTCTACGGGCTGTAGGAATCCAATGACGGAAGGTAGGTATCCTTCCGCACTGTATTCCTCCGCCACTTAAAAAAAAAAAGTCCCTAGTCTCACTTTATGCCATTGCTGTGTGGGAATTTCCCACACAGCAATGGCATAAAGTGAGACTAGGGACTTTTTTTTTTTAAGTGGCGGAGGAATACAGTGCGGAAGGATACCTACCTTCCGTCATTGGATTCCTACAGCCCGTAGAGAACGGCAGCATCATCTGATGCTGCAGTTCTCTACCCAAGATCGTCGTGGGACACACTCGTGGACTGCTTCGGATCGTGGGTGAGTATTTTTGTGGTTTGTTATGTTAATATTTATCCCGGAATAGACAATGGCTTCGGGGAACAATGTGACAAGTATTGGTAAGTATGTTACTCTATGTTATATGTACTGTATGTCTATGTATGTATTGTATGAATGTATTGTATGTATGTAGTATATATGTGGTATGTATGTAGCATGTAGTATGTATGTGGTATGTATGTAGCATGCATGTAGTATGTATGTAGCATGCATGTAGCATGCATGTAGTATGCATGTAGTATGTATGTAGTATGTATGTAGCATGTATGTAGCATGCAGTATGTATGTAGTATATATGTAGTATGTATGTAGTATATATGTAGTATGTAGTATGTATGTAGCATGCATGTAGTATATATGTAGTATGTATGTAGCATGCATGTAGCATGTATGTAGTATGTATGTAGTATATATGTAGCATGCATGTAGTATGTATGTAGCATGCATGTAGCATTTTTTTTTTTTTTTTTTTTTTTTTTTTTAACATTTAACACATTAGCCGGATGATGGGACTACTACTGTCCCATCATTGGCTAATGTGTCAATCACTGTCATGGTAGCAGGCATCGCCCGATGGGACTTGTAGTCCCATCGGACGATGCTTGCACAGACCCCCGGACATCAGCACAGCCCCCCGGCAGGCCGGCACAGCCCCCCGGCAGGCCGGTACAGACCCCCACAGGGTGCACAGACCACCGGCAGGCCGGCACAGCCCCCCGGCAGGCCGGTACAGACCCCGGGCAGTCCACACAGCCCCCCGGCAGGCCGGCACAGCCCCCCGGCAGGCCGGTACAGACCCCGGGCAGTCCACACAGCCCCCCGGCAGGCCGGCACAGCCCCCCGGCAGGCCGGCACAGCCCCCCGGCAGGCCGGCAGAGACCCCCGGAAGGCCCGAAATGACGGCGCATCATGATGCGCACACACCGCGCATCATGATGACGTCAGGCCGTCAATCAACTGAACTTCCGATTCCGATGCCGAATTCCGATATTGAAAAAATATCGGAAGTCGGTATCGGAATTCCGATACAGCAAGTATCGGCCGATACCCGATACTTGCGGTATCGGAATGCTCAACACTAGTCATGAGTCATGAATCCAGGTGTCAAATTCAGTCCTATTCTTAGAGATTGAAACATGTTTATAAATTTATACTCCCAAATTTTCCTTTCTTTGTCACTATTAAAATAACCTTTCAATATTAGGACTTTTAGATCTGCCAAGCTGTGTCCAGGTCTAAAGAAGTGTATTCCTACAGGTGTGTCCAGCTCATATTTTATCGTATGTCTATGCAGATTCATCCTTGTTTGTAGTTTTTGCTTAGTGTCTCCTATGTATGTCCCTGCATTGCACCTTGTACATTGTATCATGTATCATTGTATCAAGTCTAAGAGCGTATACCACTTGAAACACGTACAGAACCTCCTGGGCACTTTCTGTGAGGATATCCCTTGTCAGGGTAAAAGCCGCAATGATGACTATAGCAGCCATGCTTGCATTTTAATGAAATAAATAAAGAAAATTCTGGATTTTACTCCTTGAGCTGGACTTTCCTTTTTCTATGAACTATTTTTCATGTACATCCTCCAATGTCTATGCAGATTCATCCTTGTTTGTAGTTTTTGCTTAGTTTCTCCTATGTATGTCCCTGCATTGCACCTTGTACATTGTATCATGTACACGACATTGGAGGATGTACATGAAAAATAGTCCATGATCTTATAGACCTGATTTGTGTTGGGTATGGAGACTTTATCCGTTGGTGATATGTGGTTGCAGGTCTTGCATTTCTTACTGTTACAGGGGACTGTGCCTGTCTCTGATGGTGATGCGAGGGCACTTCTGACAAGGATATTCCTTAGGTTGGGAGGATGTTTGTAGGAGAGCAGTGGTAGTTCTGGGAATATTGCTTTCAGTCTGTGGTCTCTGTGGAATATGGGTTGGAGGTCTGCGCCAATTTTCCTTAAAATGTTCATGTGAGGGTTGTACATGACCACAAGCGGCACCCTGTTGTTATCCTCCTTCTGTTTGTAATCCAGGAGGCTGCTTCTGGGGATCCTGGTAGCTCTGTGGATTTGTTCATCAATTACAAGTGGATGATATCATTGGTGTAGGAATATTTTCCTAAGTGATAGTAGTTGTAGTTTTCTATACTCGTTGTCTGAACAGATCCGAATGTACCTTAGAGCTTGACTGTAGATTATTGATTTTTTTGTGTGTCTTGATACAATGATGCATGATACAATGTACAAGGTGCAATGCAGGGACACACATAGGAGAAACTAAGCAAAAACTACAAACAAGAATGAGTCTGCATAGACATACGATAAAAAATGAGCTGGACACACCTGTAGGAATACACTTCTCTAGACCTGGACACAGCTTGGCAGATCTAAAAGTCCTAATATTGAAAGGCCATTTTAATAGTGACAGAGAAAGGAAAATTTGGGAGTATAAATTTATAAATATGTTTCAATCTATCAATAGGACTGAATTTGACACCTGGATTCATGACTCATTACATGGACACAGTTCACACCTCCACAAGAAGGTCTTCATATCTCTAATAGAACACTGCCACCTCATTTACATGTGTAACAAAAACCTTAATTTAATTTCCTTGGCCTGTATCACCTCATGTCCTGTTGTAATTTTTATTTAAATGTTGCCATCTCTTCTCAGTAATTCACTTGTAATCTAGCCTGATGAAGGGGCCTTTTGAGCCCTGAAAGCTTGCTTGCAAATTTAATTTCTCTGGTTAGCCAATAAAGGTATCACTGCTTGAATACTTTTCTCAATTTTTTTGGGGGGGACATAAGTATTTACAGCACAACTGGATAGATTTGCAATAAAAAGTTCAAATCATAAACTGCTCTTCTTCAAGGCCTGACCATACGACAAGAGAAAACATTTGGAGCAATATGAAACAAAAAATTCAACAAAGATCTAGGACTGTTAAAGGACTAATTTAATACATCAGATAATGAATGAGACAACATTTCTTTTTCAAAACTCCAGCAATTGATTTTCTCATTGTGCAAATGTTTACAGACTGTTAAAAAAAGAGGAGATATAATACAATGGTAGACATGACCCTGTCCCAATGTTTTTTTGGAGATGTGTTGTTGCAAACAATTTCTAATTGAGTTAATTCTTTCAAATGAAATAGAAAACATTTCTATCTTTCAGCTTCTGATATATATTCTATATTTTGTTGTGAATAAAATATATGGCTTTAAGAGATATTCAAATTATTCATTCTTGTCTTCATATTTGACACATAGTATGATCTTTTTTGGAATCGGTGTCATTGATCACATGCCATAAGTCAAAAATATAACATCCTGTTTTTACAAACAAGAAGATCAGACATTTTAGACAGGCACCCCTTCTTGACTGAAAAAAAAACAAATGTAGAAATTTTTGCAAATTTATTAAAAAATAAATACCACACGGTCATAAGTATTCAAACCCTTTGCTCAGACACTCATATTTATGCCATATGCTGTCCATTTCCTTGTGATCCTCCTTGAGATGGTTATACTCCTTCATTGGAGTCCAGCTGTGTATAACTAAACTGATAGGACTTGATTTGTAAAGGAACATACCTGTCTATATTAGACGTCACAGCTCATAGTGCATGTCAGAACAAATAAGAATCATGAGGTCAAAAGAACCGTCCAAGGAGCTCAGAGAAAGAATCATGGCAAGGCACAGAACTGGCCAAGGTTACCAAAGAATTTCTGCAGTACTCAAGGTTCCTAAGAGCACAGTGGCCTCCATATTCCTTAAATGGAAGAAGTTTGGGACCACCAAGAGTCTTCTTAGACCTGGCCGTCCAGCCAAAATGAGCAATTGTGGGAGGAAAGCCTTGGTGAGAGAGGTAAAGAAGAACACCAAGATCACTGTGGCTGAGCTCCACAGATGCAGTAGGGAGATGGGAGAACGTTCCACCAAGTCAACTATCACTGCAGACCTCCACCAGTCTGGCCTTTATGGCAGAGTGGCCAGACTGATGCCTCTCCTCAGTGCAAGACATGTGAAACCCTGCATAGAGTTTGCAAAAAAACACATGAAAGACTACCAGATTAAGAGAAATAAGATTCTCTGGTCTGATGAGACAAAGAACTTTGTGGTGATAATTCTAAGCAGTATGTGTGGAGAAAGCCAGGCACGGCTCATCACCTGACCAATACAATCCCAACAGTGAAACATGGTGGCGGCAGCATCATGCTGTGGGGGTGTTTTTCAGCTGCAGCGGCAAGACGACTGGTTGCAATTGAAGGAAACATGATGCGGCAAGTACAGAGATATCCTTGATGAAAACCTCTTCCAGAATGCTCTGGACCTCAGACTTGGCCGACGGTTTACTTTCCAACAAGACAATGACCCTAAGCACACAGCTAAAATAACAAAGGAGTGGCTTCAGAACAACTCTGTGACCATTCTTAACTGGCCCAGCCAGAGCCCTGACCTAAACCCAATTGACCATCACCATTCACCATCCAACCTGATGGAACTGGAGAGGATCTGCAAGGAAGAGTGGCAGAGGATCCCCAAATCCATATGTGAAAAGCTTGTTGCATCATTCCCAAGAAGACTCATGGATGTACGAGTGTTTCTACTCGATACTGTGCAAAGGCTCTGATTACTTATGACCATGTGATATTTCAGCTTTTCTTTTTTAATAAATTTGCAAAATTTTCTACATTTCTGCTTTATTTCAGTCAAGATGGGGTGCAGAGTGTACATTAATGAGAAAAAAATGAACTTTTTTGAATTTACCAAATGGCTGCAATGAAACAAAGAGTGAAAAATTTAAAGGGGTCTGAATACTTTCTGTACCCACTGTAAGGCAAATTTGTATATTGTATATACAAAATGAAAACAACATTTATTTGCATACATGTCCAGACAAAACAAATGGAAAACTTACAATGTTTTGACTATCTCCTGGCTAATGCTAATGGTAGTGTATGGAACTGTCAAATTTACCATTGTATTCACTGAATATGCAGACAAAACATGATATGAACCTATTATGTTTAAGCCTCTCAATTAAATCTGAAATTTGTCTAATATGAAAAGCTGGAGAAAATCTTTCTGAACTCCAGAAACATAGACAATTATGCAATACAGATGTCCTTGGTTTTTGCAAGATAAGCTCAGCATTCTTTGATTAATGCCAGCTTTGGATATAGTTTGGATTGGTAGTGTTGATGTTTCTAATTAGAGCATTGTAATTACATTAGCCAAGGCATAGCTGACATAATAGGTCACATGGTCCTGGTCCAATTGATGCTGCGGCAATGAGCATTGCATATATTGGTAAAAAGGAGAGTAAGAAAAAGAAGACAAGCATTAATAAAATCTTGCATTGCTTCTGGGTATCTCACTGCCTCTATAAGACAATAGTTGACACAAAGAAATTGGTAACTGGTTTGTGAGCTGCCAAACAAAAAAGTAGAGAAAAGTTCATTCACATTGGACATACTGTAGTTATCCTTTAACCCCTTCACCCCCAAGGGTGGTTTGCACGTTCATGACCGGGCCAATTTTTACAATTCTGACCACTGTACCTTTATGAGGTCATAACTCTGGAACGCTTCCATGGATCCCAGTGATTCTGACACTGCTTTCTCGTGACATATCGTACTTCATGATAGTGGTCAAATTTCATTCAAATAACTTGCGTTTATTTGTGAGAAAAATGGAAATTTGGCAAAAATTTTGAAAATTTCACAATTTTCCAAATTTGAATTTTTATGCCCTTAAATCACAGAGATATGGCACCCAAAAAACTTGATAACTAACATTTCCCACATGTTTACTTTAGATCAGCACAATTTTGGAATCAAAATTTTTTTTTGTTAGGAAGTTATAAGGGTTAAAAGTTGACCAGCGATTTCTCATTTTTACAACACCATTTTATTTTTACGGACCACATCACATTTGAAGCCACTTTGAGGGGTCTATATGATAGAAAATACCCAAAAGTGACACCATTCTAAAAACTGCACCCGTTAAGGTGCTCAAAACCACATTCAAGAAGTTTATTAACCCTTTAGGTGCGTCACATGAATTTTTTTGAATATTTAAAAAAAAATGAACATCTAACTTTTTTTCACAAAAAAAATACTTCAGGTTCAATTTTTTTTATTTTACCAAGGGTAACAGGAGAAATTGGACTGCAAAAGTTATTGTGCAATTTGTCCTGAGTGTGCTGATACCTGATATGTGGGGGGGAACGACTGTTTCGGCGCATGGCAGAGCTAAGAATGGAAGGAGCGCCGTTTGATTTTTTCAATGCAAAATTGTCTGGAATTCAGATCGGACGCCATGTCACGTTTGGAGAGTCCCTGATGTACGTAAACAGTGGAAACCCCTACAAGTGACCCCATTTTGGAAACTAGACCCCCCAAGGAACTTATCTAGATATGTGGTGAGAACTTTGAACCCACAAGGGCTTTACAGAAGTTTATAACGTACAGCGGTACAATTAAAAAATCATATTTTTTCCACAAAAATGATCTTTTCACCCCAATTTTTATGTTCCCAAGGGTAACAGGACCCTAAAAGTTATTGTGCAATTTGTCCTGAGTACGCTGATACCCCAAATGTGGGGGTAAACCACTATTTGGGCGCATGGCAGAGCTCGGAAGGGAAGCAGCGCCATTTGACGTTTTTGGCTGGAATTGAGATCGGACATCATGTCGCGATTGGAAAACCCCTGATGTACCAAAACAGTGGAAACCCCCCACAAATGACACCATTTTGGAAACTAGACCCCCTAAGGAACTTATCTAGATGTGTGGTGAGAACTTTGAACCCGCAAGGGCTTCACAGAAGTTTATAACATAAAGCCGTACAATTAAAAAATCATATTTTTTCCACAAAAATGATCGTTTCACCCTCAATTCTTATTTTTCCAAGGGTAACAGGATGCTAAAAGTTATTGTGCAATTTGTCCTGAGTACGCTGATACCCCACATGTGGGGGTAAACCACTATTTGGGCGCATGCAGAGCTCGGAAGGGAAGCAGCGCCATTTGACGTTTTTGGCTGGAATTGAGATCGGACACCATGTCGCAATTGGAAAACCCCTGATGTACCAAAACAGTGGAAACCCCCCACAAATGACACCATTTTGGAAACTAGACCCCCTAAGGAACTTATCTAGATGTGTGGTGAGAACTTTGAACCCCCAAGGGCTTCACAGAAGTTTATAACATAAAGCCGTACAATTAAAAAATCATATTTTTTCCACAAAAATGATCGTTTCACCCTCAATTCTTATTTTTCCAAGGGTAACAGGACCCTAAAAGTTATTGTGCAATTTGTCCTGAGTACGCTGATACCCCACATGTGGGGGTAAACCACTATTTGGGCGCATGGCAGAGCTCGGAAGGGAAGAAGCGCCATTTGACGTTTTTGGCTGGAATTGAGATCGGACACCATGTCGCGATTGGAGAACCCCTGATGTACCAAAACAGTGGAAACCCCCCACAAATGACACCATTTTGTAAACTAGACCCCCCAAGGAACTTATCTAGATGTGTGGTGAGCACTTTGAACCCCCCAGTGCTTCACAGAAGTTTATAACGCCCGGGCGTGAAAATAAAAAATTCGTATTTTTTCCACAAACATGATCTTTTAGTCACCATTTTTTTATTTTCCCAAGGGTACCAGGAGAAATTGGATCCCAAAAGTTGTTGTCCAATTTGTCCTGAGTATGCTGATACCCCATATGTGGGAGAAAACTACTGTATGGACACACGTCAGGGCTCAGAAGGGAAGTAGTGAAGTTTTGGAATGCAGACTTTGATGGAATGGTCTGCGGGTGTCATGTTGCCTTTGGAGAGCCCCTAATGTACCTAAACAGTGGAAACCCCCCACAAATGACCCCATTTTGGAAACGAGACCCCCTAAGGAACTTATCTAGATGTGTGGTGAGCACTTTGAACCCCCAAGGGCTTCACAGAAGTTTATAATGCCCGGGCATGAAAATAAAAAAATCGTATTTTTTCCACAATCATGATCAATTAGTCCCCAATTTTTTCATTTTCCCAAGGGTAACAGGAGAAATTGGACCCCAAAAGTTGTTGTCCAATTTGTCATGAGTACGCTGACACCCCATATGTGGGAGAAAACTACTGTATGGACACACGTCGGGGCTCGGAAGGGAAGCAGTGACGTTTTGGAATGCAGACTTTGATGGAATGGTCTGCGGGTGTCATGTGCGTTTGGAGAGCCCCTGATGTACCTAAACTATTGAAACTTCCCACAAGTGACCCCATTTTGGACACTAGACCCCCCACGGAACTTATCTAGATGTGTGGTGAGCACTTTGAACCCCCAAGTGCTTCACAGAAGTTTATAACGCTCGGACGTGAAAATAAAAAAATCATTTTTTTCCACAAAAATGATATTTTTGCCCCCAATTTTTTATTTTCCTAAGGGTAACAGGAGAAATTGGACCCCAAAAATTGTTTTGCAATTTGTCCTGAGTAGGCTGATACCCTACATGTGGGGGTAAAACACTGTTTGGGCGCATGGCAGAGCTTGGAAGGGAAGGAGCACCATTTGACTTTTTCAACTCAGAATTGGCTGGAATTGAAATCTGACGCCATGTTGCATTTGGAGAGCCCCTGATGTGCCCAAACAGTGGAAACCCCCAATTCTAACTCCAACCCGAACCCCAACACACCCCTAACCCTAATCTCAGCCCTAACCCTAACCCTAGCCCTAACCCTAGCCCTAGCCCTAACCCTAACCCTACCCTAACCCTAACCCTAACCCTAGCCCTAATGGAAAAATGGAAATAAATACATTTTTTTATTTTATTATTTTTCCCTAACTAAGGGGGTGATAACGGGGGGTTTGATTTACTATTTATGGCGGTTTTTATGTTTGGCGGCTGTCGCACGCTAAAAGACGCTTTTTATTGTAAAAATAGTTCTTGCATCACCACATATTGAGAGCTATAATTTTTCCGTATTTTGACCCACCGAGTCATGTGAGGTCTTATTTTTTGAAGGACGAGTTGACGTTTTTATTGGTACCATTTTCGGGCACGTGACATTTTTTAATCGCTTTTTATTCTCATTTTTGGGACGCAGAATGAACAAAAACCAGCGTTTCATGAATTTCTTTTGGGGGGGTGCGTTTACACCGTTCCGCGTGTGGTAAAATTGATAAAGCGGTTTTATTCTTTCGGTCAGTACGGTTACAGCGATACCTCATTTAGGTCATTTTTTTATGTTTTGTCGGTTTTATGCAATGAAAACTATTTTTTATAAAAAATAATTATTTTTGCATCGCTTTATTCTGCGAGCTATAACTTTTTTTTTTTTCGCTGATGATGCTGTGTGGTGGCTCGTTTTTTGCGGGACAAGATGTCGTTTTCAGCGGTACCATGGATATTTATATGCGTCTTTTTGGTCGCGCGTTATTACACTTTTTGTTTGGCGGTATGATAATAAATCATTATTTTTTGCTTGGTTTTTTATTTTTATTTTTTAAGGGGTTCGCTAAAGGGGTTAACTAATGGGACAGTTTTATAGGGTGGGTCGTTACGGACGCGGCGATACCTAATATGTGTACTTTTATTGTTTTTTTTTTTTTTATTTTCAACAAATGGATTTATTTGGGGGAATATTTTTTTTTTTTTGTAATTTATTTGGCGATTTTTTTTAAATTATTTTAACACTTTTTTTAATTTTTTTTTTACTTTATTAAATAGTCCCAGGTGGGACATCACTGTTCTGTGACAGATCGCTGATCTGTCGATCACTGTGACAGATCAGCGATCTGTCACAGGCAGTGCACAAGGCTTCCTCATGCCTGCGCTTTGCAGGCACTGAGGAAGCCAGCTTCCTGCAGGCCCCCGAAGGTCCCCGTCGCCATCTTGGATTCGAGGGCCTGCAGGAGAGGAGCCCCCGGCAGCAGCGCTGCACATTGCGCTGCCGTGGGGGGCTCAGGGAAGCACGGAGGGAGACCCCTCCCTGCCGATGCTTCCCTTTAACTCCCGGTACACCGCGATCATGTTTGATCGCGGTGTGCAAGGGGTTAACGTGTCGGGGGCGGTCCGTGACCGCCCCTGACACATTGTGCCGGGTGTCAGCTGTGATAATCAGCTGACACCCGGCCGCGATCAGCGGCGCTCACCACGTGGGCGCAGCTGATCGCGGTAGACGTACTATCCCTTCCATGGGCATAGGGGCCCGGGTCCCATGGACGGGATAGTATGTCGGATGTCAGGAAGGGGTTAAGAAGTGTATAGCTAGATGCCTTGGTAAAACTTCTTCCTCTGGCAAAATTTGTCATAATCAGGAACCAACTAATACAACAGCTTGTCTCTCCTTTGATAAAATTCCTAAGATTTCTTCCTTTCATATATTTCTGCAGGTGACACTGTTACATCTTATTTTAGACACTATTGTCAGAAAAATGAGTCTTTAAAGAGGCATTAAAAATGTATCTGTTCCGTCTATTTTAAGGCAATATGCACTCATGTAACCAATGTGTTACTCGTGTTCTGCCAAGCGTATTGCATATTAAAGACCCAGTCCTCAATTCAAGGCCTAGTAAGTAATAAATCAATAATAGTTAGGATTTTCTCCCAAAATATTGAATTAAAAGACATATACAGTGCGACTCACCATTATTGGCACCCCTTTATTTCTTTCATAGACTGTACAATATCTTCAAAAATGAATGGAAATTTACCAAATCTATATCCTCAGGGCTTTTTAATTAGTAGTCCTAAGTAATACAACAATAAAACATTGTTTTTTAACTTGCATGTTGCAATTTCAAAGAAACAGAATAAACACCATGTGCAGCAATAAAGGCACCTCTAATTAATACTTGGTTGCACACCCTTTGGCATTGATGACAGCCTCCAAATGTTTCTTTTAGCCATCTATAAGCTTCTTGCACTTCTCAGCTGGAATTTACTCCCACTCTTCCTTTTCAGTTTGTTCAAGGTCTTGAATGTTTGCATGGTTCATTTCCCCAATGGTAGATTTCAGCTCACCCCAAAAATTTTCAATGGGATTGAGGTCAAGACTCATTGATGGCCATTTTAAAACAGTCATTTTATTTATTTTTCATCCATTCCTGTGTACTTTAGGATGTGTGCTTTGGGTCATTGTCTTGCTGGAGCATCCATGATCTTCAACTAAAACCAAGTTTTCTTACACTGAGTAAGACATTTCACACCAAAATCTCTTGATAATTCTCTGATTTCATGATACCTGTGATATGGTAAAGACGTCCAGTACCAGTCATAGCAAAGCAACCTCATAGCATTATGGATCTTTCACCAGGCTTAACTGTTGATAGGGTGTTCTTTTCCTCATAAGCTTCATTGTGCCATCTGTAAACAAACTTGCTTTGCATTAGCAAAAAGCTCTATTTTAGTTACACCTGTCCACCGAATATTTTCCCAGAAGGATTGTGGTTTGTCAAGGGACTCTTTAGCAAAGACCAGTCATTCCTTTTTATGTATTTTCTTCAGCAATGGTTGCTTCCTTGTCCTTCACCCGTAAAGCTCTGCTTGGTTTAGTGTGCAGTGTATTGTACTTGTTGAAACCATTGACCCCAGGCTGTTCAAGGTTGGCCTTCAGGTCTTTGTATGTTAGACATGGTGTTTTTTCCACCATTCACACAAACCTTAAAAGACATCTCTTGCCGATTTTCCACTTTCCCCCTCATCCGGGGAGATTCTTGATGGGACAGTGCTTGGCAAACTAGTTAGTTACATTGCATACTGTTGAAACTGGGAAAATAACATCTTTGGAGATGTCCTTATGCCCTTTGGAAGTCTTAGGTTGGCTAATACTAGCAGTTTTGATGTCCTCAGACAGCTCATTTGACTTCACCATTGTGACAAAGGAACAGTGCCTACCATGTGGCTTTTTAAAGCACTGAAGTAATCAGTCATGAGCTAATTCATGTCACATGGGCACTGAGAATTAATCAGAGTTGATTCTCATTTGTTATTTATTATCCGTGAGTTAAAATTTGTTTCATAATCATTTAATGGAAAGGATGCCAATACCACTGCCATAGCAAACTTTAGAATCATAGAATGTTAGAGTTTGGAAGGGACCTCAGGGGTCATCATGTAAAACCCCCTGCTCCATGCAGGATTCACTAAACTATATCAGACAGATGTCTGTACAGTTTCTGTTTGAAGACTTCCATTGAAGGAGTACTCACCACCTCTCTTAGCAGCACTTGTTTACTAATCAGAAAACCACTTTTTCAATACTATATTCTCCAGTGTAAAATAAAATTAACAGATACTCATCTCTCACATTGACGGCATTCCAGCATTGTCGTCGCCAAGTCTACCAGTGCTTAACTAGCACTGCAGCCAATCAGCTATCATTAATTGGCTGCTTTGTTCACACTTCCCTAAGACCAACCTCCGATATCTAAAGGAAATATGTGAACTACAGACACTGAAGTGTGAAAAAAAAATAGAATTACACTTACCGATAATTAGGCTTCTAAGACCCTCCACGACAGCACACTGGAGGTTGCCTCCCCATCCTAATTAGGGACAGGAAGCGCAAGAAATTTAAATAGCGCTCCCCTCCCCACTATCCTCAGTGTTTTCCAAGGACCACACAGAATGAATGCTTGAATTTTTTTATTTACACCAAGGAATTAATGAACATATCATTTTTAGGGGGGAATTACCTGTGCTGTCATGGAGGGTCTTAAAAACCAAATTACCGGTAAGTGTAATTCTATTTTCTCTATTCCCCTCCATGACAGAACACAGGAGAAATTCCAAAGAATAATGGTTAAGGAGGGACAACAGCCTAGGGGACTTTCCTGCCTAGATCTCTTACAGACATTTGATCTAAACTGTGGTGTTTAGTGAAGGTATGGACCGAGGATTAGGTAATGGAAGCATTGGCGCTTTAAGCCCAGGAGAGGTGACAGCTCTAGTGGAAGGGGCCTTTAGCGATTCTGGAAGAGATAGATCTTGATTCCTATATGTGTCCGTGATCGCTTTTTTGATCCAATTTGCTAAAGAGCTCTTTGAGGCTTTCTTTCCTTTGTTTGGTCCACGGTACTGGACGAAAAGGTTCTGATCCTTCCTCCAAGTTTCTGTTTGACTTAAGTAGAAGAAAATAGTTTGCCAAACATTCAGAGAATGGAATGTTTCTTCTCTATTGTCCTTTGGGTTGTCACAGAAGGATGGTAGAATTATTTCTTGTGACCTGTGGAAGTCAGAGGATACTTTTGGGAAGAATTACCGGTCTAGGGGGAATATTAATCTTTTGTCCAGAATTCTCAAATAAGGTTACCTGTTTTGAATTCCCTGGCTCAGACCTCTGAGCCGAAGCTCCCCCTGGTCCCTCCGGTGGTTACTGGAGGTAGTGGAGCTGGCCAGATTGACAGAGGTCTGCCTCCTGATGATGATGATGACGATTGGAGATCTGGGGTTACTGATTGGAGTATTTAAGTCTGCAGACTTCCTGCAATCCCTGCTGGTGATTGCTTTCCTGTGCATTCAGAGGTCTGATGTCTTTTTCAGGGTTTTTGCGTGATTGCAGACAGTGTCATTCCTTTCCTGTCCTGTCTAGTCAGTTTGGGCCCCATTGTTTGCTCAGTCTATTTTTCAGCCTGCGTTTGTGTTTCATCTTGTCTAACCTACAATATATGTTTGGGGGCTATCTATTCCTTTTGGGGTCTGCTCCGGGGCAGTTTAGATTTCACCTTTCTTGCTTTAGGCTTAGTTAGCTCTCCGGCTGTGCCGAGGCGTCTAGGGCATCGTAGGTACGCTCCACGGCTACTGCAAGTTGTGTGGATAGGATCAGGGGTCTACAATCCGCTTAGTTACCAACCTCTCTGGTATTCTGGTGGCATAGCCTGTTTCTGCCATCCTCCTCAGTGACCCATTCGTAACAGAATCACCAGCCCTACTGTAGACTCTAGGGCAGGGTTTCCCAACTCCAGTCCTCAAGGCACACCAACAGATCATGTTTTCAGGATTTCCTTAGTATTGCTCAGGTGATAATTGCTTCACCTGTGCAATACAAAGGAAATCCTTAAAACATGATCTGTTGGTGTGCCTTGAGGACTGGAGTTGGGAAACCCTGCTCTAGGGTACTCAAAGAAGGAGAGAATTGTAAAAAAAAAAAGTGTCAGAATTTTTTTTTGTATATTTTTTCCTCTTTCTCTGGGGCTGTAGAAGGATTTTTTTGGTCTAAATGGAGACTAAGCAATTGTCCGATTGTGTTGAGCAGCTCGCTGCTGAAGTGCGGGAAATTTCTGCCTATCTCGCTCAATCATCTGCTGTTGAACCAAAAATCCCTACTCCTGATGTGTTTTCTGGGGATCGGGCTAAATTTTTGAATTTTAAGAATAATTGTAAGCTATTTTTTGCTTTGAAACCTAACTCATCGTGGAGCTCTATGCAGCAGGTTAAAATTGTCATCTCCCTGCTGCGTGGTGATCCACAGGATTGGGCTTTTTCTTTGACACCCGGAGATCCTATTCTGGCTAATGTGGAAGCATTTTTTCAAGCCCTGGGGTTGTTGTATGATGAACCTAATGCTATTGATCAAGCTGAGAAAACCTTATTGGCATTGAACCAGGGTCAAGATTCTGCAGAGTTAGATTGTCAAAAATTCTGAAAGTGGGCGGTCCTTACTAAATGGAATGATGATTCCCTAGCAGCTCTCTTTCGGAAGGGTCTGGCAGAAACTGTAAAAAATGTTATGGTGGGATTTCCTGTCCCCTCTGGACTTGACGACTCTATGTCATTGGCCATTCAAATTGATCAGCGTTTACGTGATCGTAAAACTACACTAGAGGCGGTGCCGCCTTTTGAACGAACTTCTGAACCCATGCAATGTGATAGGGTTTTGTCTAGGGCACAACATTGGGAGTTTAGAAGGCGTAATAAGTTGTGGTTTTTTGTGGAGACGCCTCTCATACTATTTCTGTCTGCCCTAAATGAGAAAAGCGTTTTGCTCACGCATTTACAGTGTGCAGTGTACAGCCTAAGTTCCTTTTGGCAATTACCTTGATCTGCTCCTTGTCTACATTTTCCACTAAGGCTTTTGTTGATTCAGGAGCAGATTTTAATCTGATGGATTTTGACTTTGCCAAACGTTGTGGTTTTCCCATGATACTCCTGCGGTCGCCTATCCCTTTGAGGGGTATTGATGCTACTCCTTTGGTGGAGAATAAACCCCAGGTTTGGACCCAGGTGATAATGCGGGTCGCCACGGACCACCAAGAGAATTGTAAATTTTTGTGTGTTGCACAATTTGCACGATACTATTGTTCTAGGTTTTCCTTGGTTACAACCCCATAATCCTGTTTTGGATTGGAAATCTGTGTCTGTGGTGAGTTGGGGTTGTCAATGTGTTCTTAGTGACACTCCTGTTTTCTCCACCTCTCCCAAGTCTCTTGATATTCCTGACTATTTGGCTGATTTTTCTGATGTATTTAGTGAGAATAAGTCTGCGTCTTTGCCTCCTCATAGGAGTTATGATGGTGCAATTGAGTTAATGCCTGGGTGTAAATTTCCCAAGGGTCGGCTTTTCAACTTATAGGTACCTGAATATAATGCTATGCGATCTTATATCAAGGAGTCATTGGAGAAGGGTCATATCAGACCATCCTCTTCACCTTTAGGTGCTGGGGGTTTTTTTGTGGCCAAGAAAGATGGCTCATTAACGCCATGTATTGACTACCGTTCCCTTAACAAAATCTCTGTTAAATATTAGTACCCGTTACGCCTGATTTCTGATTTATTTTCCAGAGTTAAAAGTGCCTGTTGGTTTACCAAACTTGACCTCAGGGGGCGTATAATCTTATTGGCATCAAGCACGGGGATGAATGGAAGATGGCGTTTAATACTCCGGAGGGACATTTTGGGCTCACTAATGCCCCTTCCGTCTTCCAGTCTTTTATGAATGATATTTTCTGGGACTTTGTGGATAAGTTTTTGATCATTTTTCTGGATGATATTTTGATCTTTTCCAGTGACTGGGATTCTCATGTGGAACATGTCCGGACTGTGTTCCGGATTTTGAGGGAAAATACTCTGTATGTTACGGGACCGAAGTGTCTATTTGGTGTACAGAGGATTTCATTTTTGGGATTCATTTTGTCCCCGTCTGCTATTGAAATGGACCTGGCCAAGGTACAGGCTATTTATGATTGGGTTCAGCCCACTTCTTTGAAGGCTCTCCAGAAGTTTTGGGGTTTTGCTAATTTCTACCGTAAATTTATAAGTAATTTTTCTGGTATTGTTAAACCACTGACTGATTTGACCAAAAAGGGCGCCGATGTGGTGAATTGGTCTCCAGAGGCAGTCTCAGTATTTCAAGAGCTTAAGCGGAGATTCACTTCTGCTCCGGTTCTACGGCAACCTGATGTCTCATTCCCATTTCAGGTGGAGATAGATGCTTCTGAGATTGGTGCAGGAGCTGTTTTGTCCCAAAGAGATCCGGTAACTTCTAAGATGAATCCCTGTGCCTTCTTTTCTCGAAAAATTTCCCCCATCTGAACATAACTATGATGTGAGGAATATGGAATTGTTGGCCATGAAATGGGCATTTGAAGAGTGGAGACATTTGTTGGAGGGAGCTAGGCATCAAGTTGTGGTCCTCACCGACCACAAGAATTTGATTTATCTTGAATCAGCCAAGCGCTTGAATCCTAGACAGGCTAGGTGGGCCTTGTTTTTCATGCGTTTTAATTTTGTGGTCTCCTTTCTTCCGGGCACTAAGAATGTTAAGGCGGACGCCCTTTCCAGGAGTTTCTTTGCGGATTCTCTTGATGTGACCGAGCCTACTACCATTCTAAATGAGGGTGTAGTTCTTTCCACCCTCTCTCCTGATTTGAGACGTGCCCTGGAAGAATTTCAGGAGGATAAACCTGAACGATACCCTATGGGAAAATTTATGTCTCTACCAGTGGAGGAAAAGAGTAATGTCTGAAATTCATTGCTCCGCGTTGGCTGGTCATCCAGATATCTTTGGTACCAGAGATTTGGTGAGTCGGTCTTTTTGTGGCCTGCCTTATCTCGTGATGTCAGGAATTTTGTGTAGTCCTGTGGGACTTGTTCTCGGTCAAAGCCCTGTTCTCATGCTAGTGGATTTTATCTCTGATCTCCCTGTCTCTCAGAGAATGACTGTTATTTGGGTGATCTGTGATATATTTTCTAAGATGGTCCATCTTGTACCACTCCCAAAGTTGCCATCTTCTTCTGAGTTGGTGCCCGTGTTTTTACACCAAATGGTTCGTCTGCATGGGATTCCTGAGAACATTGTGTCGGATAGAGGAGTCCAGTTTGCTTCCAGATTTTGGAGAGCTTTTTGTTCCAAACTGGGAATTCAGTTGTCTTTCTCCTCTGCATTTCATCCTCAGACCAATGGGCCAACTGAGAGAACAATCCAAATTTGGGAGTCCTATTTGAGATGTTTCATATCTGCTGATCAGGATGATTGGGTCTCATTTTTGCTATACTTTAACATGGGTGCGCATATGTGCGCATACACACGCGTTTGTACGCGTTGTATGCGCATGCGCTTTTTGAAGTATGCGCTCGGGCGCACAAAATGCATCCTGTTGCATTTTTTGTGCGTCCGACTTGCCCCCAAAAAACGCATGAGCACGCAATGTGTTTTTTTTACAGCAAAACACCCATTCTAGTCTATGGGTGCGCATACGTGCGCATTGTAATGCGCACGTATGCGCAAAAAAAGAATGCATTTTTTTTAAAAAATGCTCCAAAACCCGCAAAAACAGCACACAAACGCATGATGCATTTTTTTCATGCGTTTGTGTGCGCAAAAAACGCACAGCAAAAAAATGCAAGTGTGAAAGTCGCCTAAGATTCATAACGTTTTTCATAAATCTTTGTTGAAAAGGTTTGTGGTGCCAGTGGTTCCCATGGCGATGACCCCTGGCCCTGTACTGGTTGAGAGTAATTTGGAGTATGAGGTAGAGAAGATATTGGATTCTCGTCTGGCTAGACGGAGTGTCAGGAACACCGCACTGCACTTGCTCACTGAGCCAGTGCGCGTGTCCTGAGTACAAAAACAGTGCCCAAAGATACCTGTGGAGCGGGCAGCAGCGGTGACGATGCATGCTCCAGGACCTGAAGCACGTGACTGCTGGGGGCGTGGCCTAAGCTCCACAGAGCTAGGAGCTGAAGGGAAACTACTTGAAAGGTAACTACAGGACAATGCTACCAAGGGGCATAGACAGAGACAGAAACCAGATCAAGCCGGGTCAAAGCACAAGATAGCAGGCCAGTACCAAAGGGTTAGACAGAGCGAATAGTCTGGACATAGCAATAGATCAGAAAGCCAGAACAGGCAATGGACGGTACAATAGGGACAAACTTCAACAGAGTAACAATAGCCAAGCCAGGAGGTCAGAACCGGGGAAGACAATAGTACCAAAACGAGAGACGGAGTACAGAGTGAGGGAACAGGCCGGGTCATACACGGGAATCAAACAAGCTATGCAGAATACACGCACACCAGGGGGGTCGGTCAGACACACAGCCAGAATAACAGTATAGCTGACAGAGAATGCTAGTCTGAAGTGAGTATAAATACCCCTCCCAGATCCAAAGAGAGGCCGGCAAAAGTTAACCCTGTGAGAACAGGACATTAACCATGTCCTAACCATGACACTGAGACATCAGTACTTGATCAAGTGAAAGAGTTATGGCCAGGAGGATAATTTTTGGGTCTCTGCTGATGACATCCATGCCAAGAGATTGATTCGTGCCTTTCACCGGGCCCATCCTAATTGGCCTGGTGGCATGGATGAGGGTTCGGTAACCCCTCCTCAGGGGGGTTACTGTTGTGAATTCCCTGGCTCAGGCCTCTGAGCAGAAGCTCCCCCTGCTTCCTCCGGTGGTTACTGGAGGTAGTGGAGTTGGCCAGATTGACAGAGGTCTGCCACCTGATGATGATGATTGGAGATCTGGGGTTACTGATTGGATTATTTAGGTCTGCAGACTTCCTGCAATCCCTGATGGTGATTGCTTTCCTGTGCATTCAGAGGTCTGATGTCTTCTGCCCTGTTCCTGCATTGTTGGGTGTGTTTTGTCCCCGTTACTGTTTTCTCTCTATACGAATGATTGCATCTCTTCAGCAGACTCAGTAAAAATCTTGAAATTTGCCGATGATATGACACTGATTGGTCTCATCAGGGGAAATGCTGAAGACTTGTATCGGAGTGAGGAGAAAAGAATATCTGACTGGTGTAAAGCCAATAATCTTGTACTCAACACTAAAAAAACTGCTGAGATGGTTGTGGATTTTAGGAAAGATCAACATGAGATACTTCCAATCTACATCCATGACGAAGTGGTTCTTAGGGTCACAGAGACCAAATTCCTTGGTGTTATCATCTCTCATGATCTTAAATGGGGGAAAAACGTGGATGCTGTTATAAGAAAAGCACAACAGAGGATGTTCTTCCTGCGTCAGCTGAAAAGATATGGTTTGTCTAAGAATCTGCTGATCTTATTCTTTAATGCTGTCATCAGATCTGTGATTTGTTCCTCTCTGATAGTCTGGTATGGGGGAGCCACTGCGCATGACAAACTCCGCTTACAAAGGACTTTCAGAACAGCAGAGAGAATTATAGGTTCCCCCCTACCTAAAATCCAGGATCTTTATGATAAGAGTATTCGATCCCACGCATTGAAAATTTCATCCGATCCCTCTCACCCGGGACACTCCTCATTCCAACTACTCCCTTCAGGACGTCGCTTCAGAGTCCCCAAATGCAGCACCAACCGCCATATGAACAGCTTCTATCCACTCTCTGTTCAACAATTAAATCGTCATGTGTAGACTATATACTGTATCTGTCTTGTTAGATGTTACTTGTTGTATCTGTTGTTATATATTATGTTGCCTCTTTGCCACAAAGAATTCCTTGTATATATGTAATATGTACTTGGCGATAATAAATTTGATTGATTGATTGTTCAGGTTTATTTGTTAATCCTTTGCATCTGATCTGGTTTTGTCTTTCTCTGCTTGTTGTGCGGGTTCAGCTTGCTCCTCTGGGGGCTGTGCTGGACCACCGCTCCATATGTTACAGCCTGTGTCAGTTTGTTCAGTCCCTTGTTATATTGGTCTCTTTTGCTTTGCTCCCAGTTCATACCGGAGTGCTGATATAGTGGGGGTGAAGTCATGTGACTTCAGCGTTTTTTTGTACATCAGACGTGTTGGATTTTTCAGGGTTTTTGCGTGATTGCAGACAGTGTCTTTCCTTTCTTGTTCTGTCTAGTCAGTTTGGGCCCCATTGTTTGCTCAGTCTATTTTTCTGCCTGCGTTTGTGTTTCATCTTGTCTCACCTACAATATATGTTTGGGGGCTATCTATTCCTTTTGGGGTCTGCTCCGGGGCAGTTTAGATTTCACCTTTCTTACTTTAGGCTTAGTTAGCTCTCGGGCTGTGCCGAGGCATCTAGGGCATCGTAGGTATGCTTCACGGCTACTGCTAGTTGTGTGGATAGGATCAGGGGTCTGCAATCCACTTAGTTACCAACCTCTCTGGTATTCTGGTGGTTTAGCCTGTTTCTGCCATCCTCCTTGGTGACCCATTCATAACAGTTACCTAATGGAAAGGGCCTGTATCTTGCCCATCCTTCTTGCTGTTGCAATGGCCACTAGTTGGTCCACCTTCCAGGATAGCTTGTCTATCTGGACCTGGCCCATAGGCTCAAAGGGTTGACTAGTTAAACCTTCCAGCACTATATTCAAATCCCAAGTTGGAATTATATTGTACGTCCTTGGACTGATTCTGGAGGCAGCTGTCATAAACCTCTTTATCCACCGGTGGTGTGCCAGGTTCTGTTCAAAATAGGAGCGCAGAGCCAGCACCTGGACTTTCAAGGTACTGGGTCTTAGTCCTTTTGATAAGCTGTCCTGTAGGAAGTCTAGTATTTTAGCCATGTCTGGGTGGAAAGGATCGAATGGAGTAAATCCATACCATGCCGAGAAGGTCTTCCATATCCTGGAGTAGATAGCATTTGTAACATGTTTCCTACTTTTTTGTAAAGTGGATATGATGGCATCTGCAAAGCCTCTGGCTCTCAGGACTGTGGCTTCAGAAGCCATGCTGACAAGCATAGGCTCTGGGGAGCCCGGTGAAAAATGGGACCTTGATGTAGAAGGTCGTGGTCTAGCAGCAAGGTAAGAGGCTCCTCTGAGTTCAGGAATTTCAGAGCCCCAAACTAGCTCCTCTTTGGCAAGAGAGGGATGATCAGGATGGTTTTGATCCTGTCCATTCTGAACTTTTGTAGAGTCCTAGGCAACATCAGAATTGGAGGGAATGTATTCGCCAACCTGAAACTCCACGGGTGAGAAAAGGCATCCACCTTTGATTGGGTTTCCTTTGGACCTATGTAGAAATAGTGCTCTACTTTTCCATTTTTCCAATTCGCAAACAGGTCCACATATGGGAGACGCCATTTTTTTGGTTACTAACTGGAACACTCTCGTACCGAGGCTCCATTCCCCAGGGTCTAGATCTGTCCTGCTCAGAAAGTCTGCTTCGATGTTGTCAGATACTTTTAGATGAAGAACCGATAAACACTGGGGGTGAATTTCTGTCCAAAAGAGAGATCTGCTGCAGACTCTCGAATCTTGTGCTGCCCTGATGACGTAGATGGGCCACAATGGTAATATTGTCGGAGTAGACACGGAAATGGGTTCCCTGGAGTATTGTTTTTTCTGCTCTCAGGGCTTCCTCTACTGCTCTTAATTCAGTATAATTGCTGCCTAGGGTTTAGTCATTTTTTGTGTCTCGGTTGTATTTTCTGTGTGTGTTCAGCCTTCCTATGCTTTTGTATTGTAAGGTAACAGCACCATCTGCTGGTGGTTTAATGTATACATTTTAGTTGAGTTTGCAATGCACTATGGGAAGTTCCTAGAGCATTGTGGGATTGTTCCTGTTGCATTATGGTCTTATTATGATACTGTGAAAGGAACAGCAGCTATTGTTACTGTATTCCCAAAGCCATAACTGTTATATTTTTCTATCAATATTACCATGTGAGGGTATGTTTTTTGCTGGACGAGTTGTATTTTTGAACAATACAATTGGTTTAACCATGTCGTGTACTATTAAACAGGGAAAAAATTCCAAGTGCGGTGAAATGGCAAAAAAGTGCGATCCCACACTAGTTTTTTGTTTTGCTTTTTTTTACTAGGTTCACTAAATGCTAAAACTGACTTGCCTTATGAGTTCATAGACAATAAACATGTCTAAGTTTTTTTATCTAAGTGGTGAAAAAAATTTCCAAACTTTGTTAAAAAGAACTGCGCCATTTTCTGATACCCGTAGCATCTCCATTTTTCGTGATCTCGGGTTGAGTGATGGGTTATTTTTTGCGCGCTGAGCTGACGTTTTCAATGATACCATTTTGGTGCGGATATGATCTTTTGATCGATGTTATTGCATTTTAATGCAATGTCGTGGCAAGCAGAAAAACGTAATTCTGGCATTTTGACTTTTTTCTCGCTACACCATTTAGCGATCAGGTTAATCCTTTTTTTATTAATAGTTCAGGCGATTCTGAATGTGGCTATACCAAATATGTGTATGTTTGATTTGTTTATTGTTTTACTTTGAATCGGGCCAAAGGGGGGTGATTTGAACTTTTATTTTTACATTTTTTTTTATATTTTTAAAAACATTTTTTTACTTTTGGCATGCTTCAGTAGTCTCCATGGGAGACTAGAAGCTGCCATAACCTTATCGGCTCTGCTACATACAGGCGATGGTCAGTTCAGGCGGCGCTCACATCAAGCTGGCAGTGACAACCATTAAGGTCTCCAGGAGACCTCTGGTTGTCATGCCAACCCATTGGTGACCCACGATCCCGTGACGGGGTCACCGGTGGGTGAATTTCCGGCACTATTTCCGGAAGCATTTGACAATGGCATTTGATGGATTAATCGCCATGAGTGGATCGCGATTCCACTCACAGCTATTCATGACACATGTCAGCTGTTCAAGAAAGCTGTGGGATCACCGCCAGAGCCCACATCAAAGAGAGAGTGTCCAACATCGGCGTACTATTACACCCGATGGGGTTAAAGAAGGGGACCGGGTGTTGGTACTAGTGCCCACCATGGAGAGTAAACTCATGGCCAAGTGGAAAAGGCCATATGAGATACAGGGGAAGGTGGGTCAAGCAAATTTTAGAGTGTACAAGCCCAGAAAGAGGAAACCCAAACAATTGTACCATGTAAATCTGCTAAAATCCTGAAAGGACCGAGAATGTTTGGTCACAGAGGTATCTCCGGTTGTACCCTCTGGCACTGGCCAAGAACGCGACCGGTAGTCAGGTTAAAATAAATGACCCTCTCACCAAACAGCAGCAATGGGAGGCTCGGTTTCTGGTGCAACAGAATATGGATGTATTCTCACAGCTGCCGGGGCAGACCTTGGTGATCCAGTATGACATTGTCACCGAGCCCTGGGTAAGGGTATGGATGAAACTGTACCAAGTGCGAGAAGCCTGGAGGCAAGCCATCGCGGCTGAAGTGAAGCAAATGCTTCAGTTGGGAGTCACGAGGAGTCTTGGAGTCAGTGGGATAGCCCCATTGTGCTAATTGCAAAGCCAGACGGGGCATTACGCTTTTGAAATAACTTTTTTGTAATAACAGAAAATTAAATGAGGTGTCAAAATTTGACCTCTATCCCATGCCCTGGGTGGACAAGCTAATTGAGAGACAGTGGGAGGCCCCGTACTTCACCTCTCGATATCACCAAAGGCTACTGTCAGGTCCCATTGACAGAATTGGCAAAAGAAAAGACCGCTGTTATAACACCAGAGGGTGTCTATCACTATGTCATCTTGGCTTTTGGATTACAAGGGGCTCCCACCACATTCCAGAGGCTGATGGAAATAGTCTTAGAGCCTCTTCGGAAGTACACGTCAGTGTATTTAGACAACATAGTCATCTTTGTTACCAACTGGGATACCCACCTGTCCCAGGTACAAGCAGTGTTGGATTCTCTCAGATTCACGGGGTTAACAGCGAAAAAAATAATTATGATAGGGACTCACAGAATCCCGATACTTAGGATACGTTATTGGCCATGGGATTATCAAACCCCAAAATAAATAAGATTGAGGCCATCCAAAACTGGCCCAAAACGCTAAGAACAAAGCAGGTGAGGGCATTCCTCGGCATCATTGGGTACTACCACCAGTTTATACCCAATTTTTCTGGGAGATCAGCACCCTTAACAGGTCTGTTAAAGGGTAAGAAGTTAGTTATGGTCCAGTGGAATCCTTAAGCGGCGGAAGCATCAGCCCAACCAGCCCAAACCTCAGGAAACCTTCATCGTGCAGAAGGATGCCTCTAATGTGGGCCTAGGAGGGGTCCTGTCGCAGAAGGTTAATGGAAAGGAACATCCAGTAACCTACCCAAGTAGGACACTCATCCCAGATGAGAAAAATTATAGCGTAGTGGAGAAGGAGTGCCTCACCATTAAGTGGACCTAAGCTATTATTTACTCGGTCGTCCATTGCACTTTGTGACAGATCATTCACCCTTGGTATGGATGAGAAATGCCAAGGAGAGGAATGCTCGGGTCACCAGATGGTTTCTCTCTCTGCAGAACTTTAATCTCACTGTGGAACATCGGGCAGGGAAGTCACAGGGAAATGCGGATGCCCTATCTAGAGCCCCCAGGATGCGCACAGAAGCTTATTGAGGCCGCTGGAGTGCATTGAAGTCACAGGTATAACTGTGATTGCGGCGCAAAATAAAAGTATGTTTGCTCTTGGGCAAGCTATTTGCCCAAGGCAGATTTAAGAAAACCTGGAATGGGCTTTTATTTTTGAAGCAGACTACAGGATGGTAGTGGGGTGGTCCGTTTCCTCCAGGCTGGGTCTTACAAGTGGCTAATAGCAACAGATTCCATTTTGATTTGCAAACTGCAGAGCAAGTGGCTCTGTAAAGCTATAGCCTGTGTGAAGTAACATGGAGACAAATGGAGAAAAAGGCCTGGCACCCTTCAGCGTACATGGCGGTGCAGTCGCCCACGGCAAACGGTCTCTGATATGGACTGTCTTGTTTCCCGGCTGCGATCTGGAGGATACCATTTGTTTTCTGTTTACGAGTACGCTGAACATTAAAGAGATTTTACTTTGAACTTTACTGTGGTCACTGCCTGTCTGTCACACTGCATCAACCCTGCTGAACTACAGGGACAAACCTAACATTTTGTTGTAAAATCTTGTTTAGGTATGGATCCTGTTGCAAGATAATTTTATAATTGCAGTATAATAATCAGTTTTCTGACCATTTGTACAATTGTATATGCATTTTGTATGCATTACCATTTTTCATAATTACCGTCATTCAAGGTTCTTAATATAATTGCATTACTTCTCAGCTAACAACAGGACCAGAATAATTTTTTTTACCAAAAACACCTGAGCCTGAAGTCCAGTCTGAGGCTGGAGTCACACTACCGAAGAAAACATCGCATAGCACTCGGCCCAGTGTTATTCTATGGGGCAGCTCACATCAGCTTTTTTTTTCTCAGGCGTATTTGGCGTACATGTAAAACCACAGCAGACTGCGATTGTACACGTATATTGTCCGAACCTCGCCAATGCAAGTCTATGGGTGCAGTAAAAACTCGGACGCCACATGGACTATCCGTATAGTGCGCGACAAATATGCACACATTTTCCTGAAGCCAGGAAATTGCATCAGCCAAAAACAGGAAGCTTGGCATGCAGATTGTCCTGGCAATCAATAAAAAAGCCAGGAACACTCCTCTACGGATACCATCAACATGGCCAGAGATATAAATGTGGAAACGCTGATTGTTCTGCTCCAAGAAAGGCCTGAAATCTGGGACCAACATGATGCTAGAAAGTGAAAACCAAAAAATAAATACATTATTCCACATGATGTTATCTAATATATAAAGCTCAACTGTGTGTATGTATGTATGTATGTATGTATGTGTGTGTGTATGTATGTGTGTGTGTGTGTGTGTGTGTGTGTGTGTGTGTGTGTGTATGTCCGGGATTGGCATCTGCACCGTCGCAGCTACAGCCACAAAATTTGGCACAGTCACACGTCTGGACCCCGAGAGCATCCTAAGCTATGTTGTGAGGTGAAATTTTAACCCCGCGTGTTCCAATTCACCAAACAATTTTGCCCCTGTCTACATACTGGGGAAAAAGTGTGTGCGCGTCAAGCCCCACCCCTCATTATGATGTCATAATGCCCCTATCTACATAATGGGGAAACAGTGTGTGCGTATCAAGCCCCGCCCCTCATTATGATGTCACAATGGTTGCCATGGCGACGCTGATGTCATCATAGGTTGCAAGCCCCGCCGCTCATTATGATGTCATAATGGTTGACTATGGGATGGAGGATGTGTGATGGGTATATGGGCACTGGACTATGGGATGGAGGATATGTCTGACCGGTATATGGGCACGGGACTCTGGGATGGAGGATGTGTGATGGGTATATGGGCACTGGACTATAGGATGGAGGATATGTATGATGGGTATATGGGCACTGGACTATGGGATGGCGGATATGTTTGATGGGTATATGGGCACGGGACTATGGGATGGAGGATATGTATGATGAGTATATGGGCATGGGACTATGAGATGAAGGATGTGTGATGGGTATATGGGCACTCGACTATGGGATGGTGAATATGTATGATGGGTATATGGGCATGGGACTATGGGATGGAGGATGTATGATGGGTATATGGGCACTCGACTATGGGATGGAGGATATGTATGATGGGTATATGGGCACGGACCTATAGGATGGAGGATGTGTGATGGGTATATGGGCACGGGACTATGGGATGGAGGATATGTATGAAGGGTGTATGGGCACGGGCCTATGGGATGGTGAATGTGGGATGGTGGATATGTATGATGGGTATATGGGCACGGGACTATGGGATGGTGGATATGTATGATGGGTATATGGGCACGGGCCTATGCGATGGTGGATATGTATGATGGGTATATGGGCACGGGACTATGGGATGGAGGATAATTATAATTTGTTATAACTAACCACAGTTAGTTACTATGCCAGGGCAGCGCCGGGCTCTTCAGCTAGTTTAGAATAACTGCCATGTTTGTTCATACACATTTGGCAAACTGAAGGCAAGTTTACACTGTAACCTATCATTTAAAATGCAAACAAGGTGATTATACTTAGATTGATTTACTGTGTCACTTTGTAGTGGCTGATGTGATAAGACAGTGATGCACCGTGAGTGCCAGCAGATGGCCAGGAGTGGTACAGCATCCAGTAAAAAGCAGAAATATATATATTATGACTAGAGTTGATATAATAGCTTCGGATAAATGCTTATCCGAATAGTTATAGTGGTTACCGAATAGCTGCATCGGTAACCTGGATAACTGGAGTGCTTCCGATAATCAGCAGTTCAGCACCGCAGCTGCATGTGTCGCAGCTGTGTGACAGTCACAACATATGCATAGAGAGCCTGTTTTTTGGGATCTCTAAGCATGTGTTGTGACTGTCACACAGCCACGACACATGTAGCTCCGGCACTGAACCACTGATTATGGGGAGCGCGCCAGGTATTCGGGTTCCTGATGCAGTTATTCAGTAACCACTATAACTATTCAGATAAGCACTTATCCAAAGCTATTTGATCAACTCTAATTATGACTGATTGAATGTCCTAGCTCCCATTCTGGATCTCCGTTCGTAAGTACATGCTTGACATACATTTTTATACTTAGCCTTAAGGTACATAAATTAAAAATGCGTTACCTTTGAATTTTGTCAAATAACAAAACTGAATCCAATATTACTGAACGAAAAACAGCATCAGATTCTGAGGTCAACTTGGACCCTGTTGGGCAAGTAGAAGAGGAGGCTGGACCTTCTTTTGCACAATCAGCAACAAACCAATCACCATGACCGTCTGCAGGACAGGAGTCCAATCAGGATAAGGATGAATATGGATGTAGCAGTAGTCGTACGCTCCCCTGGATACCTCACCACAGGCTACGCCATCCCACGCCAGGGTCGGCACAGGAGGGAGCTTCCCATCACCGGTAACAGTAGATACTGGTGTTTTCGAATATCTATCGCTCACTGTTAGCAATGATGGTGAGGAGGCATATGGTTGGAGTCTTGCACGGTATATGCACACAATTCTCCCCGAGGTGAGGCTGCATACCAGAGGTGCGGTACAAATTGTGATGGATTCATGCACCAAAGCAAACAATCCAAGTCTGGTTTGCAACTTCCTTGAAAAATGGCAGATGTCCACCAACTACCACCTACACATGCCTGGAAGCCATAATAACCAGCCTAGATCACTTCCAGAACCACCTTCACCACGGATCCCATCACCTCAGCCACATCAAACCACATACCAACACTGCCATCTACATGCGCACTTCTCAAATCCAGCTGCACCTGCTCAATATGGCCATTTGCACATACCCACTGTAGGAGAGTGGTCTCAACATGGGTATGTTTGACATAGCCATTCTGGGGGTTTAGCCAAATGTCAAACACAAATCCACATGAGTATGGATACCATTAACCAAGTGGCCAATACCATGTACCACAACAGGACCTTCCATTAGGCCTGAATGCAGCCTCATCCATCTCTCAGGGGCCCAATCATGTATGAAATTAAAATCAACAAGCAAGTCAGGCTGTGAGGCCACCATCACCTCCACCTTCAAACCAAAATTTGTAAAAAATGTGTATTTTTACCACTTTCCGACATCGGGCATAACAGTATGCCATTAGACTCCCTCCATTTGATGTGGACTCTGGAGCTGAGCCCATATCTTTTCTGGAACATGTCAGCTGTTTTGAACAGCTGACATGTGCCTCTAACAACTTGGAATCATGACCCACCCGTGGCTGTTAAATAGTTCAATACCGCTGTCAAACTGTGACATTTAACAGCATTTAACACGATCTTCTGTCAAGCATGCCGGAAATCCCGCCTATCGGTGCGTGTGTCACATGACTGTGGGTCGCCGATGGGTTGGCATGACAACCAGATGTCTCTAGCAGACCTCTATGGTTGTCACTGCAGGATAGCTGTGAGTGCGCCTGGTGGTCGACTTTCATAGCAAGTGAGGAATTCTGCTACATACAGGCAATCTGATCATTGGCTGTATGTGGCAGAGACGATCTGGTTATGGCAGCTTCTAGTCCATATAGACTATTGAAGCATGCCAGAAGTAAAAAAAAAAATAAAAATTTAATATATAAAATATATATATATATATATATATATATACACTCACTGGCCACTTTATTAGGTACACCATGCTAGTAAGGGGTTGGACCCCCTTTTGCCTTCAGAACTGCCTCAATTCTTCGTGGCAGAGATTCAACAAGGTGCTGGAAGCCTTCCTCAGAGATTTTGGACCATATTGACATGATGGCATCACACAGTTGGCGCAGATTTGTCGGCTGCACATCCCTGATGCGAATCTCCCGTTCCACCACATCCCAAAGATGCTCTATTGGATTGAGATCTGGTGACTGAGGAGGCCATTTGAGTACAGTAAACTCATTGTCATGTTCAAGAAACCAATCTGAGATGATTCGAGCTTTATGACATGGCGCATTATCCTGCTGAAAGTAGCCATCAGATGTTGGGTACATTGTGGTCATAAAGGGATGGACATGGTCAGCAACAATACTCAGGTAGGCTGTGGCGTTGCAACGATGCTCAATTGGTACCAAGGGGCCCAAAGAGTGCCCAGAAAAAATTCCCCACACCATGACACCACCACCACCAGCCTGAACCGTTGATACAAGGCAGGATGGATCCATGCTTTCATGTTGTTTACGCCAAATTCTGACCCTACCATCCGAATGTCGCAGCAGAAATCGAGACTCATCAGACCAGGCAACGTTTTTCCAATCTTCTACTGTCCAATTTTGATGAGCTTGTGCAAATTGTAGCCTCAGTTTCCTGTTCTTAGCTGAGAGGAGTGGTACCCAGTGTGGTCTTCTGCTGCTGTAGCCCATCTGCCTCAAAGTTCGACGCACTGTGCGTTCAGAGATGCTCTTCTGCCTACCTTGGTTGTAACGGGTGGCAATTTGAGTCACTGTTGCCTTTCTATCAGCTCGAACCAGTCTGCCCATTCTCCTCTGACCTCTGGCATCAACATGGCATTTCCGGCCACAGAACTGCCGCTCACTGGATTTTTTTTCTTTTTCGGACCATTCTCTGTAAACCCTAGAGATGGTTCTGCGTGAAAATCCCAGTAGATCAGCAGTTTCTGAAATTCTCAGACCAGCCCTTCTGGCACCAACAATCATGCCACGTTCAAAGGCACTCAAATCACCTTTCTTCCCCATACTGATGCTCGGTTTGAACTGCAGGAGATTGTCTTGACCATGTCTACATGCCTAAATGCACTGAGTTGCCGCCATGTGATTGGCTGATTAGAAATTAAGTCTTAACACACAGTTGGACAGGTGTACCTAATAAAGTGGCCAGTGAGTGTATATATATATATAAATTCAAATCACCCCGCTTTCACCCCATTCAAAATAAAACAATAAGAAAAAAAATCAAGCATACACATTTGGGATCGCCGCTTTCAGAATCTCCCGATCTATCAATATAAAAAAAATAACTCAATCGCTAAACGGTATAATGAGAAAAAAAGTCAAAACGCCAGAAGTCTCCGCAACACTGCATTAAAATGTCATAACATGTGATTAACATAGTATCATTAAAAACGTCAGCTCAGCAGACAAAAAATAAGCCCTCACCCAAACCGATATCACAAAAAATTTAGACACTATGTGTACTGGAAAATGGCGCAATTTTTTTATAACAAACTTTGAAATTTTTTTTCACCACTTAAAAAAAGAACCTAGACAGGTTTGGTGTCTATGAATTCGTAATGACCTGGAAAATCAAAATGGCAGGTCAGTTTTAGGATTTAGGAAAAAAGGTAAATAATTGTGGAACTGCACTTTTTTTTGCAATTTCACCACAATTGGAATTTTTTTTTTCTGTTTTCCAGTACACAATATGTTAAAACCAATGGTGTCTTTCAAAAGTACAGCTCGTCCCACAAAAAACAAGCCCTCACATGGCCATTTTGACCAAAAAATAAAAAGTTATGGGTCTGGGAAAAAGGAAGGTAAAAAATGAAAATGCAAAATCAAAAATACTTCTGGTCATTAAGGGGTTAATGGGTAATGTCCTTGTTTGCTTGTTTCATGTTTCCATGGAATATTATCCTAAGTTGTCATATGATTTGAATATGGTTTTGTGTATGAAAAAAATACACTTGTAATAAATAAACCTGTTATTTCAATCTGATAATTTTGTTTGGCCCAATATATAGTTGAGGCTTATGATATAAATGGTGTATTTTATCACATAAATTGTCTTCATACACTTTGCTCGATAAAAGTTGTTTAATGAAAATAATTGAACAAAGGTTATTATAATATAGAAACAGCATAGTCTTGCCATGGAGTATATCCATCTGGTGATAGAAAATAATTTGTCAATATGTCCCGCACTTTAAGGCCAGAGGGCTGATGACGTGGATTGGCAATATGTGTTGGATCCCTGCCATTATTTCCAAAGTCTCCATTATCAGCAACATTTGATGGACTTTCATGGATCCTCATGAAATTGTGAAGGATGACACAGGCTTTAATGACATCATTGACATTAGTTTCACTTGTATGGCTGACATTAGGATCCTCCATTTTGCACAGAGGATTCCAAAGGCGCACTCTATCAATCATCATGCAAGAAATGGTCAATGATTAAACATTCGGAGCCGGTGGTCAAGGTCTCTACGCGAGTATTGCCTCATTACATTGCAGCTCAATTGAAATGCCTCATCAGCAATCATAACAATCATAACATAAGGAACTGCTTCCAAACATGAACCCGTTAGAACATGTGGGTTTGGGATGTCCAAATCATTATTTCGCAGCCACTGACTCATTATGGAAGAATTGAAGACTCTGAAGTCTCCAGTTCTTCCATAGGCCCCAATATTGACAATTATAAACCTGTATGTGCTGTCGACCAGGGCCAACAGCACTACTTGAAAAAAAATGCTTATAATTGTAATATTCAGACCGTGATTTTGGCGGCTTATGAACATGGATGTGCTTCCCATCAAGTCATCCTTTGCAGTTGGGGAACTGGCATGTTTGCTCAAAGTTATGGGCTATCCGCCGCCAGTCTTCTTATTTGGGCCCTGACATAATAGAATTATGAAGGCAGGCCCATATTTCTGTACAAGTGGAACCTACAAAGCCTGAAATGGTCGATTCCTCAATCAGAAACTCCAGATGAAGTGCCGCATAGGAGAGACCGATGGATAGAAATCTAAATTTAACAATAATCAAACACAAATTCAGAAAAAAACTTCTCCACACATAATATTAACAGTGTAGTCCATCATATAAACAAGCTACATAGCAAACTAAGCCTTGGGTGAACAATAGACAGCACTATTAAATGATAAGGAACAGTTCAGTTTGTCAAACATCAGGGACAGATAAAGACAAAATATGGTTAAGAAATTGAAGCAAAGATGCTGTTAACATTCACACAATATTTAGAAAAAACATATGACTGGAGGGGGTTTTAAAATGTTCATTACATTTAATAGACTACAAATATAGCATGAATACATACCGTAGTGTAAGTAAAAGATGCTCCTCTGCTGAAATACATTTGCACATCTTTCTGTCCTTGAAGGTTAGGCCAGGTCACACAGGCTCCAAAAGAAGGTCAAATGTATAGAGGCTCATTCAACAGTACTGATAGAACTTGTCCGGAAGGCTGCATAGAGAACCATACACTCGGTGGAAATGCCCTTTACTGAGCAGTCACCTCAAAAGCGGATGTACCACATCCTCGGATCAACTATCACTGGGTAAGGCTCCCCAAAATGTTGAGATAAGAACCAATGTAAAAGGGCCCGCTCAGTTGTGTTTAAGGTTAGCCTATTACACATGTTTGACACAAACGAGCAAAAACAAGACACCAGCAGGGACTCGATTGAAATATTAGGGGAGGGAACTTCTTGTGGATCCAATATATAGGCTCCTTGATTAGGCTTTTATTAATTTCCGACCAATAAGCCATTTAATTAAATGGGGAAAACCAGTGAGAAATATAAAGCCATACGCATGTCAGACGGATGAATGGGTGAGAGAAAATCACATTGCAATCGCATAACACACGGTTTACCATTTGGAGAATGCTCGTGCGACTCTCGGCAGGGAGACTGATTTTTCATATGTTTAGTGTGACTCCGGTCGGAGGCTTTGCTATTAACAAAATATAAAATATAATTTGATTTTATTATCCAACAATCTCAAAGAGAGTATCAAGTGGTCACCATTCCTCTCCCTCAAGTGTGCTATTTATAGTGTCAATGAGCTCCACAAACAGCTCGACAAATCAGGAGCATAAATCTAACTGGTAGAGCTTTGTGCTTAATTATAAGTAAAGGTTTTGGAGGTAGTATCCTGGAAAATACAGGTATATGGCAGGCCATAATGCATTGTATTTCCATGGTTTGTATAGTAATAACATGTGATATAATGCAGTCTCAACTCCCTGTTCCAATATATATATATATATATATATATATATATATACCGTATATACTCGAATATAAGCCGAGATTTTCAGCCCATTTTTTTGGACTGAAAGTCCCCCTCTCAGCTTATGTTCAAATCATATACACCAGGGGGTCGGAGGGGGAGGGGGGGCGGGGGGATCAGGTCATACTTACCCGTCCTGGCGCTGTCTCTGCAGTCACCAGCTTCTCCACAATCTCCTTTCCTTCAGTGGTCACATGGTACCACTCATTAAACTCATGAATATGTGCATATTCATGAGTTTTAATGAGCGGTACCACGTGACTGCTGAAGGCAGGAAGGCAGATCGTGGAGAAGCTGGGGGCTGAAGAGACAGTGCCAGGACGGGTAAATATAGCGATAGTCACCTGTCCTGTGTCCATGGCTGCTTGCTGCTGTCTGGCATGTCATCTGTCAGTGACGTTCAGACATCAGAGGGCACGGTGACATGGTTAGTGCGCACCACGCCCCCTGTAGTCTGAATGTCACTGACAGATGACGTGCCAGACAGCAGCAAGCAGCCATGGATGCAGGAAAGGTGAATATCTCAGGTGCCAGCAGTGACACCAGCACCTGGCCCCCAGCGACAGAGAGGTGAGTATGTCATTTCTTTTATTTTTAAATGCAGCAGCGGCAGCACATGGGGACATAATCTATGGAGCATCTTATGGGGCAGCATATGGGGCCATAATCTATGGAGCATCTTATGGGGACAGCATATGGGAGCATAATCTATGGAGCATCTTATGGGGGCATAATCTATGGGGCATCTTATGGGGCAGCATATGGGGGAATAATCTATGAGGCATCTTATGGGGGCAGCATATGGGGGAATAATCCATGGAGCATCTTATGGGGGCAGCATATGGGGGCACAATCTATGGAGCATCTTATGGGGGGCATAATCTATGGAACATCTTATGGCCCCCATAACCTTTATGGAGCAGAATATGGGGCATATTATTCTATGGAGCATCTTATGAGGCCATTATTAACCTCTGTTCAGCATTATATGGGGTGTATTTTGTTTGGAGCATCTTACGGAGCCATCATGAACAGTATGGAGCATTATATGGGGCTCCTGATTCAATATGGATATTCAAAAACATTTATCCTACTGATGTCTCAATTAATTTTACTTTTATTGGTATCTATTTTTATTTTTTAAATTCACTGCTGCATTTTCCACCCTAGGCTTATACTCGAGTCAATAAGTTTTCCCATTTTTTTGTGGCAAAATTAGGGGGGGGTCTGCTTATACTCAGGCCGGCTTATACTCGACTATATACGGTATATATATATATATATATATATATATATATATATATACGCACACACATACAGTATATTATCATTAAGGGAGATTCTCTTGCATCTACACAAACTATAATATGATCGTCCATACTACTGTCATGTTACAAACTTTCCCTGTTACTCCCCCATTCCAATTCCACCACTTACCTAGTTAGTACTGCTGTCACTTTTCCAATCTGCTTCAACTGCACATATTCCTCATTATATCAGTCCCACTATTAATCCAATTCTCCCTTACATCAGTTCTGCAGCTCAGCTCTGCTACTTGATGTGGTACCTAATCTCTGCTGTTCTAGCTCTGCTATATATTGCTGTTACTACAATAACTGTTCTAGCTCTGCTACATCAGGTCTGTTCTGCAACCGCGCTCTGCCACATCATGTTTCTACTACGATACATCAAAAATAACAAGTATCAAAAACTGTTAGGCGTCAGATTGCTGCAGCTGCACAGCAGGAATCCAGAGCCATACAGCCAGCGGTCTCCCATTCCTTTCCAACCGCTCAGGGACCTGCACAGCAATCTTGGCGATCCTGGCGCCCTGTTCAGACCAGCTCTCTGGGTCTGGATGTTGCTGCCACCTCTGGACCAGTGATGGTAGCGCAACCTGCTTTGCAGGAAACCACTCCAGAGGCTAAGTCCTCTCGCCGCACTACTGGGCATGCCCACGAGACGATCTCCCAGTGGAGATCGGGAGTCACATGCTCAGGTCCTTCTCCTGATCTGATTGGCCCATCTCTGAGGTCTGGAATGTCCTGGAAGTGCATGGCTATAAAAGGCCCGCATGGCCGCTCGGCCATGCGCTAGTATAGACTATACTTGCTATGTGTGAATGGTGATGGATGTATGATTCTGGTGACTGACTCATTTGAAACCCCTTCCCTCTGATATTACGTATGTGGTTAGGGAATTAGAGTTATAGTCAGCGCCAGTCAGTGGCAAGCCATACGCCACAGTGCATACCGCACCGCTACACTAGCGTCCGATAGTGTCATGCCTCACTGCACTGTCGTACAGTGGCAGTAGTTACCACTGCGCTGCAGTTAGCAGCACTTACCAGCGTCGGCGGTAGCGACGCCATACAAACGGTAGGTCAAGACGGACACGGACCTCTGCCTTGGGCCATGTCCTGTGATCATATACCGTGTGTGCACGCCAGCTGAGACCTGTGAAGCTAACAGGCTCGGCGTTTATGCTTTATTTATACTAAAGCGCCTCTGTGAGTTTAACAGAGTCTGCTCTGCGCACTTCGGGTGACGTTTAACCTGAGCGCAGTATACCGCCATATAACGAGTCTGCCATTACTCAGCAGCGGTTGTTACACCTACTGCACGGTGGACCCCGGGCGGCGAACACACTTCCTATTATTTACATTTAGTGTGTTCCGCCGTCCCTAACAAAAAACTAACCAAAACCTCATTGTCTGAACTTATCCTTGGTCAGAAGAAGGTTCCTGAGGTGACAATTGCCACTATCAGACAAAAATTACTTTTTCTTGGATATGACATATATGTAAATATTAAGATTGAAAATCTCTTTTTAATTTCTCTGTTTACATTGTGTTATAATCTTTTTAGTTATAGTCAGCGGATTTTGGAGTCATCTATGGAGAATCAAGAAGAGGAGAGCATGCATAGCCACTTACCTAAAGAGAGCCTTGATCTCGAGATATTTGTGCATTTATTAAACATTACACAGCATGGGGAGAGAACAATACCCCTTTAATAACCTTTAGTAAACCTTTAACTTATAGGTTACCTCTTTTTCAGTTGTTCTTGAAGCAGTTTTTAGAATTGCTTTGTTTTTTAATTTTAATTGTGTTTTTAACAATACATGTCAATTGATTGTTAGATCATGTTAGTCCATGATTTCTCTTAGAAATTTGATCACTTACTGTATGTCAAAGACAGAAAAAAAACGCTAAAAATGCAATGCAAATTAGAGTCTCTTTAAAATATCTGTGAAATCTCATGTACACCGAAAAATGGTATACGTGTCATTAGTGTTTTGGATCCAAGTTTCATCGGTGTTTGGTTTGCGTGATGATCCATATTCCAAATATTTTCATATCCTTTGTAATGTTAATTAAGCAAAGCACACGGATTGTACACAGATGCCATCTGGCTGCTTTCCATGATTTTAATGCATCTTGTAGTGCAGCGGTGTCTACACTGTGCAGTGATGAGGCAGTCACCCAGGAAAAGTTCAAAGTAAAGTCTCTTTTAATGATCAGCACACTCACAAACAGAAAGTAAATCGAATCCTTCACCAGGAAAACAAAGACAGTCCGGGACCGGTTGCCATAGGCGACTGCACCGCAATGTACGCTGAGGGGTGCCAGGCCTTTTGGCTCTGTGTTGATCCACACAGGTTGGGCTCTGCAGAAGGCACTGGATGCTTGGAAGAACAAAACTGACACACCCAACCCTTTGCTGCAGGAGTTTGTATAAGGAACATGTTGCCGCAGGCCACATGGAAAACCCGGCCAGGAAGGAAATGGACCACCCCGCTATCATCCTGTAGTCTGTTTAAAAAATGAAAGCCCCATGGCAGGGAATCTCTATCAGGCAAAGCTAACAGGTTATGCAAATTCTTATAAGGGGATCTGCTACCTTGGATATATTCCTTATAAACAGGGAGGAAATGGTTGAGGAGGTAAGAGTGGCTGGGACCCTAGGAGGTAGCGACCATGCTATTTTAGAATTTTGGATAACTAGAGGAAGAAGACCTGTGAAGACTCAGACTTCAAGGTTAGATTTCAGAAAGGCAGTGTTTAAGAGACTCAGAAAGAGAATCAGAGGGATCCAATGGCTGGATATCATTAAGGACAAAAATGTCTAGGAAGGATGGGAAATCTTGAAAAATGAGAGTCTCACAGCACAATCATTAACAATTCCAAAAAGAGGGAAGAATTTGAAGCATTTAAGGATAACAGGATAGGTGAACACCAAACTTAAACACATGCTAAAAAGGAAGAAAGAAATGTTTATGAAATGGAAAGAGGGAGACATATCTAAAGAAGAATATAATGCTGTCTGAGGATCATACAAGGCACGAATCAGATGTCAAAAGCAATAAAAAAGGATTTTGGGAATATGTCAAAAGTAAAAGAAAAGTCAAAGATGCTATAGGATTTTTACAGGATGAAAATGATGAAATGGTAAGAAAGGATGTTGAGAAGGCCAAACTTTTAAATTTCTATTTTGCATCTGTTTTCTCTCAGAAAGGAAATGTAACATCAACTGATCTTCACTGTCCTATTAAGGGAATAGAAGAATCCAGGATATCTATAAACAGAAAGATAGTGAGGAAACACTTAGCTAACAAATGAATTCAAGTCTCCAGGTCCAGATGAATTACACCCCAGAGTACTGAAGGAGATAGCATAAGAAATTTTTGAACCACTCTCCATAATTTTTGAAAATTCTTGGCAAACAGGAGAAGTCCCAGAAAACTGGAGAAGAGTAAATGTTGTTCCTATCTTTAAAAAGGGGAAGAAGGTGGACCCAGGGAACTATAGGCTGGTGAATCTGACTTCTATACCAAGAAAGATCTTTGAACAAATTCTTAAACAACTTAAATGTAAGCTTAGGTTTGTAACTAATAAGTCATGTCAGACTAACTTAATTTCCTTCTATGACAGAATCATTGACTGGGTATCAGGATCCTGTCAGCACCAGCGGACCGCTGCAGCTGAACAGGATAACTCACCCAGACTACGGGCGGACCCAGGGTCCGATACTGCAGGGAAAATTCTGACACCAGGACCTGCAACACTGAATGTAGTTTAGCAGCACCAGGACCTACATTCATGTGACCACAGGGTGCATGGCTTAGCGTCCTGCTGCTGGAGATGGCAATAGAGTTCTATAACAGGAATCCTGGAGTACAGGCTAGGGAAACTCAGATCAGACAAGTGGAGGGTCATTCACAGAGAGGGCGGCATGGTACCAGGGGGACAAGCAGAGAATAGTCAAAACGTAAGCAATGAATCATGCACAGAGATAGCAACGCAGTACAAGAGGGCAGTCAGAGAATAGTCAGGTCCAAAGCAAAAGAGTCATACACGGGCATATCAGAGCAGTTCAAAAGGAACAGGCAGAACTCGTAATAGGGACAGAAGCAGATCAAAACCAAGCAAGCACAAAGTATCACAGTCACAAAGCACACTAGGGTCACACACTCGGCCAAGGGTCTGAGTATAAGCGACAAGGAGTGAGCCCACAATGAGGCTATAAAAAGCCTCCCAGAGTCTCAGAGTGAGGTTGTCCAGATTAACCTCTGAACTACCTGATCACACAAACACAGCAGATCATGACACTAGGTGGATCAGGGAAATGATGTAGATATAGTGTACCTTGACTTCAGCAAAGCATTTGACAATGTATCTCCCACCATCCTTACTGAAAAAATGACTAAATATGGAATGGACAAGGCAACTGTTAGGTGTATTCATAACTGGCTTAGTGATCGGACCCAAAGAGTGGTCATAAATGGCTGCACATCCAGTTGGAAGAATGTCTCAAGTGGGGTTTCCACTGGTGTTACTGCCCCAACCTCTGACCATCAGGGTGGTTAATGGTGCACCTTTACCATCTCAGGTGACCCACCAGACAGCCCCACTTGGGCTGTCAATCTCATCCTCTTATCGTGAGATTCTGTCCTTGTTCATTTTGCCAGATGGCATCGACCAGGTGCTTCTCGGAGTTCCCTGGCTCCATTGTCACTCCCCTCATATTCATTGGGCTTCGGGCAATATACTGGGTTGGAGCAAGGACTGTGAGGGAAGGTGCCTAAGGGGCAGTGTTCAGGTAGCTTCCACTGAAGTGCCCGCGGATCTCTCCGCACTTCCTAAACCTTACCACCAGTACATGGACGTCTTCTCTAAAAATTCTGCGGAGACGCTCTCGCCGCACCGTCCTTACGATTGCCCGATAGATCTTCTACCAGGCACAGAACCTCCTAGAGGCTGTGTGTATCCGCTGTCACTCCCTGAGACAGAGGCTATGTCTCAATATATCCCGGAGAACCTGGCTAAAGGTTTTATCAGAAAGTCGGTGTCGCTGGCTGGTGCAGGGTTCTTCTTTGTGCAGAAGAAGAGCGGAGAGTTACGTCCCTGCATTGACTACAGAGGTCTCAACGCCATAACAGTTAAAAACAAATACCCTCTCCCGTTGATCTCTGAGCTATTTGACAGATTGTGAGGGGCCCGGATCTTTACGAAATTAGATCTATGGGTAGCGTACAACCTGATCCGCATTCGGAGATGAGTGGAAGACAGCCTTTAATACCAGGGATGGCCACTGCGAATATCTGGTCATGCCCTTTGGCCTTTGTAATGCGCCTGCTGTCTTCCAGGATTACGTCAACGACGTCTTCCACGATACGCTCTCCACCTCGGTGGTGGTCAATCTGGATGACATCCTCATCTTCTCACCAGATTTGACCTCCCACCGGAGAGACGTCTGCAGGGTCTTCGACCATCTGCGGGTGAACTCTCTTTTTGCCAAGCTGGAGAAGTGCTAGTTTGAACAGGAGTCCTTGCCGTTCCTGGACTACATCAACTCGGCCCAGGGTTTGGCTATGGATCCGGCCAAACTGCAAGCAGTAATGGACTGGCAGGAACCACACTCACTCAAAGTGGTGCAGCGCTTCCTAGGGTTCGTCAACTATTACCGCCAGTTCATACCTCACTTCTCCACACTGGTAGCTCCTTTGGTTGCTCTCACAAAGAAAGGAGCTAATCCTAACGCTTGGTCTGAACAGGTCTCCAAGGCCTTCTCGTCTTTAAAATCCCATTTTGCTGGCGCTCCCATCTTACACCGTCCTGATGTGGATAAACCGTTTATCCTGGAGGTAGATGCCTCTTCGTCGGTGCAGGAGCAGTCCTTTTCCAGAGGGATGCTCAAGGTCGGAAGCATCCCTGCTTCTTCTTCTCTAAGACCTTCTCACCGGCGGAGAAGAATTACTCCATCGGGGACAGGGAGCTGCTAGCAATGTAGTTGGCCTTTTCCGAGTGGAGACATCTCCTGGAGGTAGCCCGGTTTCCCTTCCAGGTGTATACGGACCATAAAAATCTGGTCTATTTACAAACAACCCAACGCTTGAACTCTCGTCAAGCTACGTGGTCGCTCTTCTTCTCCCGCTTCCGCTTCACCTTGCACTATCTCTCTGGAGAGAAGAACGTCTGTGCGGATGCTCTCTCGTGCTTGGTGGTCTCAGTGGAGGAAGGGGAGGCTGAGCCACGGCTAATTCTCCCTTCGGATAGCTTTACGACCGTGGCTCCAGTTTCTCTTGAGTCAGTGCCACCGGGCAAGACCTTTGTGCCTCCTCAGCTACGGCCGGAGGTTCTCGCCTGGGCACACACGTCCAGGGTGGGTGGTCACTTTGGCAATAAGCGGACCACAGAACTCCTGGCAAGGTCGTATTGGTGGCCGCACATGGCTCTAGACACTAAGGAATACATACAAGCATGCGTCTCATGAGCACTGAACAGGTCCTCTAGACAGAGGCCGGCTGGGTTATTGTATCCTCTGCTGGTGGCGGATAGACCTTGGGCGATGGTTGGCATGGATTTTGCGGTTGGCCTGCCCAAGTCTGGTGGCAGTACGGTCATCTGGGTGGTCACTGACCATTTTTCTAAAATGGTGCATCAGGTGCCACTCGCACAGTTGCCTTCCGCTCGTGGTCTTGCCACACTGTTCATAAAACATGTATTCCGTCTGCATGGCATGCCGGATAAAATTGTTAGTGATCGAGGTCCCCAGTTTGCATCCCGGTTTTGGAGGGAGTTCTGCAGCCTACTCAGCATTGAGCTAAATCTGTCCTCCGCTTACCATCCCGAGACGAACGGCCTGGTTGAGAGAGCCAACCAAACCTTGGTCACGTACCTGCGGCATTTCGTCTCTGCCAGGCAGGATGACTGGGCATCCTTGCTACCATGGGATGAATTTGCAGTGGCTGATTCCACTGGTCAGCCGCCGTTCCTTCTAAATTACCGCCAACATCTGCATGTCCCTGTCCTGATGCCAGTGTCCTCCGCTGACTCCAGGGTGGCAGACTGGGCAGTGGAGGCTCGCGGCATTTGGGATCGCACTCAGGATGCTATTCGTGCATCTAAAGAAAGAATGAGGGAATTCGCCGACACACATCGGCGACCCGCTCCAACCTTTTCCCCTGGCAACTTGATGTGGCTCTCTGCTCGAAACATCAAGCTGCGGGCCAAGTCCACCAAGTTCGCGCCGCGATACATCGGACCTTTTAAGGTTCTCGAGCGAATCAACTTGGTGATGTACCGCCTGGCTCTTCCTCCACATTTAGCCATTTCTGACATTTTCCACGAGTCCCCTCTCAAACCTGTTCACATGGCCCGGTTCTCTGAGTCATCTGCCGGGTCATCAGACTTGTCTTTGGACGAGTTTGAGGTTAACGCCATTTTCGGACGCAGGATTGTGCGTGGCAAAAAGTTTTATTTGGTGGACTGGAAGGGTCATGGTCCAGACCTGGGAGCCAGTGGAGAACATCCACGCTCTGCTTCTGATCGCATCGAGGATCAGAGAGGGGGGTAATGTTAGGCGTCGGATTCCTGCAGCTGCACAGCAGGAATCCAGAGCCATACAGCCAGCGGTCTCCCATTCCTTTCCAACCGCTCAGGGACCTGCACAGCAATCTTGGCGATCCAGGCGCCCTGTTCAGACCAGCTCTCTGGGTCTGGATGTTGCTGCCACCTCTGGACCAGTGATGGTAGCGCAATCTGCTTTGCAGGAAACCACTCCAGAGGCTAAGTCCTCTCACCGCACTACTGGGCATGCCCACGAGACGATCTCCCAGTGGAGATCGGGAGTCACGTGCTCAGGTCCTTCTCCTGATCTGATTGGCCCATCTCTGAGGTCTGGAATGTCCTGGAAGTGCATGGCTATAAAAGGCCCGCATGGCCGCTCGGCCATGCGCTAGTATAGACTATACTTGCTATGTGTGAATGGTGACGGATGTATGATTCTGGTGACTGACACATTTGAAACCCCTTCCCTCTGATATTACGTATGTGGTTAGGGAATTAGAGTTATAGTCAGCGCCAGTCAGTGGCAAGCCATACGCCACAGTGCATACCGCACCGCTACACTAGCGTCCGATAGTGTTATGCCTCACTGCACTGTCGTACAGTGGCAGTAGTTACCATTGCGCTGCAGTTAGCAGCACTTACCAGCGTCGGCGGTAGCGACGCCATACAAACGGTAGGTCAAGACGGACACGGACCTCTGCCTTGGGCCATGTCCTGTGATCATATACCGTGTGTGCACGCCAGCTGAGACCTGTGAAGCTAACAGGCTCGGCGTTTATGCTTTATTTATACTAAAGCGCCTCTGTGAGTTTAACAGAGTCTGCTCTGCGCACTTCGGGTGATGTTTAACCTGAGCGCAGTATACCGCCATATAACGAGTCTGCCATTACTCAGCAGCGGTTGTTACACCTACTGCACGGTGGACCCCGGGCGGCGAACACACTTCCTATTATTTATATTTAGTGTGTTCCGCCATCCCTAACAAAAAACTAACCAAAACCTCATTGTCTGAACTTATCCTTGGTCAGAAGAAGGTTCCTGAGGTGACAATTGCCACTATCAGACAAAAATTACTTTTTCTTGGATATGACATATATGTAAATATTAAGATTGAAAATCTCTTTTTAATTTCTCTGTTTACATTGTGTTATAATCTTTTTAGTTATAGTCAGCGGATTTTGGAGTCATCTATGGAGAATCAAGAAGAGGAGAGCATGCATAGCCACTTACCTAAAGAGAGCCATGATCTCGAGATATTTGTGCATTTATTAAACATTACACAGCATGGGGAGAGAACAATACCCCTTTAATAACCTTTAGTAAACCTTTAACTTATAGGTTACCTCTTTTTCAGTTGTTCTTGAAGCAGTTTTTAGAATTGCTTTGTTTTTTAATTTTAATTGTGTTTTTAACAATACATGTCAATTGATTGTTAGATCATGTTAGTCCATGATTTCTCTTAGAAATTTGATCACTTACTGTATGTCAAAGACAGAAAAAAAACGCTAAAAATGCAATGCAAATTAGAGTCTCTTTAAAATATCTGTGAAATCTCATGTACACCGAAAAATGGTATACGTGTCATTAGTGTTTTGGATCCAAGTTTCATCGGTGTTTGGTTTGCGTGATGATCCATATTCCAAATATTTTCATATCCTTTGTAATGTTAATTAAGCACAGCACACGGATTGTACACAGATGCCATCTGGCTGCTTTCCATGATTTTAATGCATCTTGTAGTGCAGCGGTGTCTACACTGTGCAGTGATGAGGCAGTCACCCAGGAAAAGTTCAAAGTAAAGTCTCTTGTAATGATCAGCACACTCACAAACAGAAAGTAAATCGAATCCTTCACCAGGAAAACAAAGACAGTCCGGGACCGGTTGCCATAGGCGACTGCACCGCAATGTACGCTGAGGGGTGCCAGGCCTTTTGGCTCTGTGTTGATCCACACAGGTTGGGCTCTGCAGAAGGCACTGGATGCTTGGAAGAACAAAACTGACACACCCAACCCTTTGCTGCAGGAGTTTGTATAAGGAACATGTTGCCGCAGGCCACATGGAAAACCCGGCCAGGAAGGAAATGGACCACCCCACTATCATCCTGTAGTCTGTTTAAAAAATAAAAGCCCCATGGCAGGGAATTTCTATCAGGCAAAGCTAACAGGTTATGCAAATTCTTATAAGGGGATCTGCTACCTTGGATATATTCCTTATAAACAGGGAGGAAATGGTTGAGGAGGTAAGAGTGGCTGGGACCCTAGGAGGTAGCGACCATGCTATTTTAGAATTTTGGATAATTAGAGGAAGAAGACCTGTGAAGACTCAGACTTCAAGGTTAGATTTCAGAAAGGCAGTGTTTAAGAGACTCAGAAAGAGAATCAGAGGGATCCAATGGCTGGATATCATTAAGGACAAAAATGTCTAGGAAGGATGGGAAATCTTGAAAAATGAGAGTCTCACAGCACAATCATTAACAATTCCAAAAAGAGGGAAGAATTTGAAGCATTTAAGGATAACAGGATAGGTGAACACCAAACTTAAACACATGCTAAAAAGGAAGAAAGAAATGTTTATGAAATGGAAAGAGGGAGACATATCTAAAGAAGAATATAATGCTGTCTGAGGATCATACAAGGCACGAATCAGATGTCAAAAGCAATAAAAAAGGATTTTGGGGATATGTCAAAAGTAAAAGAAAAGTCAAAGATGCTATAGGATTTTTACAGGATGAAAATGATGAAATGGTAAGAAAGGATGTTGAGAAGGCCAAACTTTTAAATTTCTATTTTGCATCTGTTTTCTCTCAGAAAGGAAATGTAACATCAACTGATCTTCACTGTCCTATTAAGGGAATAGAAGAATCCAGGATATCTATAAACAGAAAGATAGTGAGGAAACACTTAGCTAACAAATGAATTCAAGTCTCCAGGTCCAGATGAATTACACCCCAGAGTACTGAAGGAGATAGCATAAGAAATTTTTGAACCACTCTCCATAATTTTTGAAAATTCTTGGCAAACAGGAGAAGTCCCAGAAAACTGGAGAAGAGTAAATGTTGTTCCTATCTTTAAAAAGGGGAAGAAGGTGGACCCAGGGAACTATAGGCTGGTGAATCTGACTTCTATACCAAGAAAGATCTTTGAACAAATTCTTAAACAACTTAAATGTAAGCTTAGGTTTGTAACTAATAAGTCATGTCAGACTAACTTAATTTCCTTCTATGACAGAATCATTGACTGGGTATCAGGATCCTGTCAGCACCAGCGGACCGCTGCGGCTGAACAGGATAACTCACCCAGACTACGGGCGGACCCAGGGTCCGATACTGCAGGGAAAATTCTGACACCAGGACCTGCAACACTGAATGTAGTTTAGCAGCACCAGGACCTACATTCATGTGACCACAGGGGGCATGGCTTAGCGTCCTGCTGCTGGAGATGGCAATAGAGTTCTATAACAGGAATCCTGGAGTACAGGCTAGGGAAACTCAGATCAGACAAGCGGAGGGTCATTCACAGAGAGGGTGGCATGGTACCAGGGGGACAAGCAGAGAATAGTCAAAACGTAAGCAATGAATCATGCACAGAGATAGCAACGCAGTACAAGAGGGCAGTCAGAGAATAGTCAGGTCCAAAGCACAAGAGTCATACACGGGCATATCAGAGCAGTTCAAAAGGAACAGGCAGAACTCTTAATAGGGACAGAACCAGATCAAAACCAAGCAAGCACGAAGTATCACAGTCACAAAGCACACTAGGGTCACACACTCGGCCAAGGGTCTGAGTATAAGCGACAAGGAGTGAGCCCACAATGAGGCTATAAAAAGCCTCCCAGAGTCTCAGAGTGAGGTTGTCCAGATTAACCTCTGAACTACCTGATCACACAAACACAGCAGATCATGACACTAGGTGGATCAGGGAAATGATGTAGATATAGTGTACCTTGACTTCAGCAAAGCATTTGACAATGTATCTCCCACCATCCTTACTGAAAAAATGACTAAATATGGAATGGACAAGGCAACTGTTAGGTGTATTCATAACTGGCTTAGTGATCGGACCCAAAGAGTGGTCATAAATGGCTGCACATCCAGTTGGAAGAATGTCTCAAGTGGGGTACCATAGGGTTCTGTCCTGGGCCCTGTATTGTTCAACATCTTTATCAATGATTTAGATGAAGGAATTGAGGATAAACTGATTAAATTTACTGATGACACAAAGCTAGGAGGGGCAGCTAATATTAGAGAAGAGAGAGAGAGGATTCAAAAAGAAATGAACTGGAACAGTGGGAAGCAAATAACAGAATAGTTTTTAACAGGGAAAAAAAAGCATATACAGAATGGGAGGAATACGTCTAAGCAGCAACATATGTGAAAAAGACTTGGGTATACTAATAGATCACAGAATGAACATGAATCAACAGTGTGATGCAGCAGCAAAAAAGGCAAATAAAGTTCTAGGATGTATAAACAGAAGCATACTGTCTAGATCACATGAAGTCATTATTGCCCTCTACTCCTCTTTTGTCAGACCTCATCTGGAATACCGTGTCCAGTTCTGAGCACCACATTTTAAAAAGTCATCAACAAACTGGAGCAAGTTCAGAGAAGAGCAAAAAGAATGTAGACCAGTCTGCAAACCATGTCCTATGAATAACGGTTACAGGATTTGGGAATGTTTAGCTTGCAAAAAAGAAAGACTGAGAGGAGACTTAATAGCTGTCTACAAATATCTCAAGGGCTTTCACTTTGTAGAAGGATCATCTTTGCTCTCATTTGCGCAAGGAAAGACTAGAAGCAATGGGATAAACCTGAATGGAAGGAGACACAGATTAGATATTAGAAAAAAACTTTTGACAGTTAAGGTGATCAATGAGTGGAACAGGCTGCCAAAAGAGGTGGTGAGTTTTCCTTCCATGGAAGTCGTCAAACAGAAGCTGGACAGACATCTGTCTGAAATGATTTATTGAATCCTGCTTTGAGCAGGGGGTTGGACAAGATGACCCAGGAGGTCTCTTCCAACTCTACCATTCTATGATTCTAAATCTGCCTTGGACAAATAGCTTACCCAAGACCAACACTTATTTTTGTTTTGCATTGCAATCACAGCTATACCTGTGACTGCAATGCACTCATGGGGCCTCAGTACACTTCTGTGAGAATCCTGGAGAACACATAGCTACCCTCGTATATAACACCGGTCACTGCATTACAATCTATAGATTTGAATTGCTACCTTTCATCCTTGAGGGTGAAAAAGAACGGACATGTGTCCATGGTTTTTGCATGGACACATGGTCCAAAAAAAAAAAAGGACTTGTGTTCAGCCCCATAGATTATAATGGTTACGTGTTAATCTTGCACATTTGGGCATCCATATTGCACCTGCAACCCCCCTCCGTATCTCAGGTTTTGTGGCCTAAACTAACAGTATCATAGGTCTCCATGATGCTGCTAACCTGTAGGTTCATATTTAGGCTGGGAATTGTGATCACAAAATGGATGCATATGTGCAGCCTTCATTACAGCCACCTGAATGAGACAAGCTAGTATCATAAAGAGAGCCTAAGACTACGTTCACACATTTCTCTAGCCAACTATACTGATTTCTTTAGAAGCCGTGCATGCTGTATGACCATGTGTTTTTTACGACTATATATGTATTTTGATACTTTTTTCATAAATTTTCATATTTAATAAAGATTATATATTTTACTGCTGTGCCTCCTTGATTTATAGGATTACAATATTTAATTAGGAGGCTTTTGCTCTCTTGATTTGAGGGGTTTTTTTTTATTTGGTTGTATAGTATCATAGAGAGACTAAGGCTACAGTCACATGTTCAGTATTTAGTCAGTATTTTACAGAAGTGGTGACGTGTTTCTATTATACTTTTCCTCTGATTGTTCCTCTCCTGGTTTTGGCTTATAAATACTGATGTAAAATACTGACCAAATCCTCAACATGAGCACGTGGTTTATGCCTCAGTATTAAGCCAACCGGCACTACCCTCATTACTATTCAGCTCACAACTCTGTACTGTGATCAGAGGACAATGGGTGCCTACTCCATCCTTTCTAAAACTTCAGGCAGAACAAAAAAGAAACTTTCCGCAGAGACTCCGTTCATTTTATTAATAGGGATTAATGCTCACTGCTTATTCCATATATTCTGACGTATCGGACAATGCAGATTTCTGTGTACTTATAAACACTATATTTTATAGCAAACATATAAAATGTGAATCCAGCGCCCATGTATTGTGCTTTGTTTTAAGAGTTTTGCAGGATAGTTTGTGTCTCAATGCAAATTCTCCCTCGTCAAACACTCTCTAAATTATTATCCAGCAGGTCAAAGAAAAGACATGAAAATAAGGTTTAATGGAGAACTCCAAGGTTCATTATTGCTATTGTGAGCAAAATGCTATTTTTTAAGGGAAACGGTGACACATAATAAAACCCTTGTCCCTGTCATGACAGCTCAAGAATATGCAATCGTTACCACCTATGTCACACCGCGTGTGTGCCTGCTACATGGGTGACAGCGGCTGACTTCTCTGATCAACACATAATTATCTCTGAATATAAATGCACACTGAAGTAAGCTGGACATGATGGATTGAGGACCCAGGGCTAAATCATTTTTTAGTGCATCACGTAGCACCACCTGGGGGTAGGAGAGGTTTAAGGAGATGTAGAGAAGCTTAGAAACCCTGGAAAGCCTGCTGTGATTAGGTTGCTGTGAGGTTATCATGGTTATCCTTTCTGTTGTCTTGTGGATAGAAGAGGTCACTTGGTTAATGGTGGGATGTCCCTGCTGAAAACGGTTCCACTGATCACTGCTATTTCTTCCTGACCTACCCATATATTTCTCTCACAGCATTCCTGTCGTTTCTGTTTGCAGAAATCCCTTCCCCCCTACAATAATAAATAGGATATCAGGAAGATGGCAATGCTCCTTCATGGAACACTGACTGTTTATTAGAGGCAAAAGACTTTAAGAGAAATGCTAACAATGTTCATTAATAGCTTGCACCCAGGTTTAATGAGGCATATCAATATGCGGACTGGGCAACATCAGTGCTATAATGGTGGTGGTAAATGGGAGTAATTGTGTCCAATTGTATGGCACAGCTTCCAGGAATGAGCCCGAACTGCCAACTGACAATGACAGAGCAATTATGGGAAGCCAAGCGAGCTGTGTCAAATTAGCACTTGCTGAGAACTCATTTTTCAGAGATGTGCTTGCTCTACAACACCACAAGTGATAGCTACTTTATTGTGAATGATAGGAAGCCCAGTACTTAGAGTGATGTTCTGATTTGTCAATAGCTGTATTTGAAAGCTTAGTGTCACAAATATATAGAGATATTCCGCGAGAGAAGCACACTGTTCATGATCCAGAGGATAAGAATGTTGCTGAGAAGGTCATCTGTCAGTGTGAGCTGTCAAAGAGAGATCACACTCTATGAAAAGGGAACATTCAGCCGACTTAAGTAATTACCTTTGACTGAGATCTGAAGATGTCTTCTTTTGTTGGCCTACATTGACTGCATAATTTATAATTTACTGCAATCAGTGAAGAGCCTGAAATGGTAACGAAGAAAATCCTTATTTTATTTCTTATAATTATATTTTACTATCTCAGTGTTTTACGATAAAAAACTTGAATTCCATTTTTTATATTAAATTCAAAAGCTATCCCTGTTGCAAAAATCAAATGTTACGTAAATGCAGATTTTTTCCTTTTACATTATTCTACTACACAAAAAAAAATTTAAAAGATAATCATACGCAGCAAATTTATGTCTTTGACCTTTTTTACAATCTATGTAAGTCTTTTCCATGTAATGTTTTACTGAACAAATAAAATACATATAATATAATTTGTAAAAATAAATACGATTTCCTTGTGACTTTATTGAAATTTGTTTTGCTTTCATTTGGTTCAGAATTGCTGAATATAGATTTTACCCTTAAAGTTCCACACAGCAGATTTATTGTATACCAAAAAGAGACAAAAAAAAGCACACTGTTAAAAACACAATAAAAATGCACTCAAAGCTGCAATAAAAAACAAACGCAAGTAAACTAATTTAATTAAAGAAGCACTTTTTTATTAAATGTGTTGTGACAAAGTTACTAGCAAAGTACTGGACAGGAGGTATGTTTCACTAAGGGTGTTAGCGTCAGTGACAGCAACCTAGCAAATGCTCCAGCACACCAAGTGCTGAAAGAGGTTAAGCAGCCATGATTAATGCTAGGTTGATTCAATAGCTGTAGAGTGGAAGGAGTACAGAGGAAAAATACCCAGCCTTCTAGAGCATTAATTGTTGAGTGGACCAGCAGGTGCAAGCTCTGGAACAGTGGTTTCATTTTAAGGGAAGTTGAACCTTTTGTTGTTTGTTCCTGAAACGGGTGGATTCCCATAGCAAAAAAGACTGTGCCATACTTTATATTTTTATTTTGCTATTAGGCCAGGAAGGCCAGGTTTGTTTTGCTAATGTTGCACTAGTTTATGCAGTATTTTTAATAAACCAGTGAAAGATTTAAAGAGACAGAGTTCCTGTGTCTACCTCCATGTGCAACCAAGTGAGCCGATTTGCCACAGTTGGTGCTAGAAGTGCGGGCAAGATCCCTAGGAAGCAAGTGTGATGGCTGTGGACAAACTGCTTATCCTTGGTGAAGTCGTCTATAGGGATGGAGCAGTGGTCAGACAAAATGGAAGACCTAATAAATCACCTGGTCCAAAACCAGCAACAGCAGCTGTATATATGTGCATGTAATGTAGTGTGAATGTATTAAAATTCTCACGTACCACTCCCTGGTGTTCAGTGCCATTCTTTCCTTCTTTAGAGTGACATCACTGCTCTTTAAATACTGCGATCTGTGAGACCTGGAAGTGACTTTTACAATGTAAGCCTATGGAGTGTCAAAATGAGGCTCCTTACACTTACATTGTAAGGGTTCGTGGACATGAACGTATTTTTGGTTCAAGTGCGATCTAAAAATATTTCACTGGATCTATGTTATTCTATGAGCCACACGTCTGATTTTTTTTGCCTTGGACCGAACAGGTCTAAGGAAAAAAAATTGCAGCATGCCTGAGTTGGATCGGATTATCGCACTCAGCCGTGCAAGTCAATGAGTCTGTGGCAAACATTGGACTGCATTCAGATTACATCTGAGTGCACTCCGATTTTCATTGACTGACAGAATTTAGAAGTTGTAGACATATTTTTTTCCATCTTCTCCTCATCTGAGAAAATTGGATCACACTATGATCACTCTATGATCAAATTCCGAGGGCAACAAAATTAATAAAGGGGGTGAGGGAACTACAATACTCAGAGAGTTTAGCAAAATTAGGATGATTTAGATTAGAAAAAAGATGACTGAGGGGTGATCTAATAACCATGTATAGGTCTATTAGGGGACAATACAAATATCTCTCCGATGATCTGTTTATACCAAGGAAGGTGACGGTCACAAGGGGGCATTCTCTGCGACTGGAGGAGAGAAGGGTTTTCCTCCAACATAGAAGAGGATTCTTTACCTTTAGAGCAGTGAGAATCTGGAATTCCCTGCCTGAGGAGGTGGTGATGGCGAACTCAGTCGAGGGGTTCAAGAGAGGCCTGGATGTCTTCTTGGAGCATAACAATATTGTTTCTTACAGCTATTAGGTTCTTTAGAAGGATGTAGATCTGGGGATTTATACTGATGGAATATAGGCTGAACTGGATGGACTAATGTCTTTTTCAGCCTTGCTAGCTATGTTACTATGTTAGAGTGTGATTTGCTTAAGTAGCCCAATTCTCTTGGATGGGAGAAAATACGCTGGTGTGACCCTATCCTAAAAGACTTCCAAATCACACATACAGCATAGAGTAAGCTGGCTAGTCAGAAGAGTGTTGACATCACTGAGTCACTGAGAAGAGGAGCAGAACAGCGCTGAATACTGGAGAAGGTGGCCGTAGGTGAGTATATTAATGCTCACACTACATTACATGCATATATACACACATTTAATTAAATAGGAGTGCTTTTTAAGGTTCAGAAATGGTACGGAAAGTGTGCAACATCAAAAACTCACCAGAAGCTCATCGTGGAAATGCAGCCTTACATGCTTTTTTTCTAGTGTTATTCATATCCTGTAGAAGAGCCTATGCAAAAATGTAACTAAAAATGCCTTTACCAGAACTTGCTGCAAAATAAAAATGCCACAGATAACAAAAATACCCCAAAAAAGAATCAGAAAACAAAACACTGTCACACAAAGCAATGTCACACAAAAAACATTTATCAAAACGATCTAATTTGGAGACAGTGTAAATTTATACTAGACACTGGTAAAATGAGCCAGATGTCTCAAAAAGGTTTATGCTGTTTATAAATCGGTCTAATTTTGGACTGCGTTCTTATGATAAGTATGTGGTGAGTTTTTGAAGTTGCAAATTTTCTGCCCCATTTCTGCACCTATTACGTTACTTGCGTTTGTTTCATTGCATATTTGTGTGTGTGTTTATTAATCCCTTTATCACCTTAGATGCATAGTTACATTTAAAGTGGCCTCCCCCTGTTTGCTGTGGGCTCCAGCGTTGAGCCCGCTACTTTTCCTGCACATGCCAGCTGATTTCATCAACTGACATGTGCCCCTAACATCCACAGCAGAAATCGCGATCCACCAGCCACTGCTACCATGTTGAATGTCGTTTTCAATCTGACAGCGGTATTTAGCACGATTGTGCTGAAAGCACATCACTAATCCTGCCCATCATTGCCCATGTCACATGACCGCGGGTCACTGATGGGTTAGCATGTCAACTTGGGGTCTGCAGCACACCCTTGTGGTTGTCATAGCCGGATAGCTATGAATGCCACCCACTAATCGGCGATCATTGCAAGTGAGCATTTCTGCTACACAGAGCAGGGCTGCTCTGTGTAGAATAAGAGATCAGATGATCGCAGCTTCTAGTCTCCCATGGAGACTATTGAAGCAAATAAAAAGTAAAATTTTTTTTTAAATATTAAAAAAATATTAAAAGTTCAAATCACCCCCATTCACTCCATTCAAAATAAAACAATTAAAAGAAAAATACACATATTTTGTTCAATAACTGATAATGAATAATAAATAATAATAAAAATTATACCTAGCAGCTAGGGTGTAAATTCAAATCCCCACATAGTCTCCAATTATGAGACACGCAAAATCCTCCTAGGGAACTGGCGTGCCTGATCAGCGCACCTGTCTCCCTCAGAGTGTGTGTGAGTCAGGCTACGGTTCATTCATTCAGCTGTTTCAGCCTGACAGATATAACGGTGAAGCCCTAGTGTCGATGATCATCGCAGCAAATACCGGATAGGTCTGACTGAAGATTACTGGCACTATCAATTTATTTGAATCTACCTCAATAGCATTACAGCTCAATCAGTATCTATTATTCACATTGCCTGTTAGCCATTTTATCAGGTGATCATCAACCTGTAGATATATAATAAAAGGGCTTCCCATGTTATAAGCCTTTTCAGATTAAATAAGCTTAACCCCTTTACCCCACGGGTGGTTTGCACGTTAATGACCGAGCCAATTTTTACAATTCTGACCACTGTCCCTTTATGAGGCCATAACTCTGGAACGCTTCCATAGATCCCGGTGATTCTAAAACACTGTTTTGACATATTGTACTTCATGTTAGTGGTAAAATTTCATTCACATAACTTGCGTTTATTTGTGAAAAAAACTGAAATTTGGTGAAAAATTTTGAAAATTTTGCAATTTTCCAACTTTGAATTTTTATGCCCTTAATTCACAGAGATATGTTGCAAAAAAAACTAAATAAGTAACATTTCCCACACGTTTACTTTACATCAGAACAATTTTGGAACTAAATTTTTTTTTGTTAGGAAGTTATGAGGGTTAAAATTTGACCAACGATTTCTCATTTTTACAACACCATTTTTTTAGGGACCACATCACATTTGAAGTCATTTTCAGAGGTCTATATGACAGAAAATACCCAAAAGTGACACTATTCTAAAAACTGCACCCCTCAAGGTGCTCAAAACCACATTCAAGAAGTTTATTAACCCTTCAGGTGCTTCACAGGAAATTTTTGAATGTTTAAAAAAATGAACATTTAACTTTTTTTCACAAAAGAATTACTTCATGTCCAATTTTTTTTATTTTACCAAGGATAACAGGACAAATTGGACTGGAAAAGTTATTGTGCAATTTGTCCTGAGTACGCTGATATCTGATATGTGGGGGGAACTACTTTTTCAGCGCATGGCAGAGCTCAGAAGGGAAGGAGCGCCGATTGGCTTTTTCAACGCAAAATTTGCTGGAATTCAGATCCGACGCCATGTCGCATTTGGAGAGCCTCTGATGTGCCTAAACAGTGGAAACTCCCCACAAATTACACCATTTTGGAAACTAGACCCCCCAAGGAACTTATCTAGATGTTTGGTGAGAACTTTGAAACCCCAAGGGCTTCACATAAGTATATAACGTTCAGCCGTAAAATTAAAACAATCATATTTTTTCCACAAAAATGATCTTTTCATCCCAAATTTTTACTTTCCCAAGGGAAATAGGACCCCAATGGTTATTAATAAATTTGTCCTGAGTACGCTGATACCCCATATGTGTGAGTAAACCACTATTTTGGCGCATGGCAGAGCTCGGAAGGGACGGAGCGAAATTTGTCTTTTTCAATGAAAAATTGGCTGGAATTGAGATTGGGCGACATGTCGCATTTGGAGAGCCCCTGATTCGCCTGAACAGTGGAAACCCCCCACAAGTAACGCCATTTTGGAAACTAGACCACCCAAGGAACCTATCTAGATGTGTGGTGAGCACTTTGAACCCCCAAGTGCTTCACAGAAGTTTATAACGCTCAGACGTAGACTTGAATTGTGTTGTTCTGAGGGAAGCGCAAAGGGAGCCTCCTCCCTGCGCGATGCTTCTTTATGCCACTGTCACTACTGACAGTGGCATCAGAGGGTTTAAGTGCCCATGTTCGGTTCTAGCACCAATCGTGGGTGTTGCAACGCGGTGTCAGCTGTCACATACAGTTGACACCCGCACCCAATCACCACCGCACTCAGCGTGAAGCCACGGTGATCGTGGAGCCTTACTAGTAGTGCTGTGGTCAGAAATGCACCTCCCGCAGAGCAGTACTAGTGCAGCAAAGGTCATGAAGGGGTTAAAAAAATTGATATTTTATCATATAATTCATAATAAAGGTTAATTTTTATTCACAATCCCTTTCCCTCATTCCCCCCTTCCCTGACATATTGATGTAAAAATAAAAAAGTTATGGTTTTAGGGAGAAGGGGGAGAAAAAATGGAGACACAAAAACAGAAAAACCTAAGGTGGTGAATGGGTTAACATCCTTTTTTGTTGCATTTTCGAAGCTGCATTTTTTGTCTTTTTTGTTATGTCATACTTCAAACAAAGCTGCTTTATTTTTGGTAGTTCTTGATATTTGACTTTGACAAAATATTGATATAGTCATGTGCCGAATGACATGTGTTTTCATATGTTTCTCCTGTTGATATGCTCTAAACATGCATCTACGTTGTTCACCTGCATATTTTTTTGCATCTAATGAAAGTCAATGGGGAAAAACTGCACATAAAATGCACCACAGGTTAGTTTAACCCCTTACCGACTCTCGCCGTACTAGTACTGCTTTGCGGGAACTGCATTTCTGCCCACAGCAGTACTAGCACGGCAGCACGGTCACTGCGGCCTCACGATGAGCGACGACCATGGGCATTTAACCCCTCTGATGCCACTGTCAGTAGTCAGTACTGACAGTGGCATAGAGAAGCATTGCGCAGGGAGGGGGCTACCTGTGCACTCCCACGAGAACAACACGATGCAATTGCGTTGTTCCGGTGGTCTCCATGGAGACCTCTGGCTCCAAAATAGCTGCGGGGTCCTTCCAGGTCCTGAAGGGAGGTGGCTTCTCAGCCCCTGCTGAGAGCAGGACCTGAGAAGCCTACTTCCCTACCTGTCAGATCCCTGATCTGATACTCAGCAATGGTGTCAGATCAGCGATCTGACATTATATAGTAATGTCCCATATTGGGACAATGTAATAAAATTAAAAAAAATTATAATGTGTGAAAAAAAATGTTTAAAAATCCCCAAATAAAGAAGAAAATGTAAATACATATTATACTAATATTTACATTTATGTAAATAAAAAAAGTGCATATATTTGATATCGCCACATCCGTAATGACCAGCTCTATAAAACTGTCCGACTAGTCAGTGGCATAATTACAAGGTTATGGGCCCCGGTGCAAACTTTCAAATGGGGCTCCGCCATACCAAAATACACGAACATCTCCGCTCCGTACACCTCGTACACACGCGGCTCCGCTCCGTACACCTTGTACACACGCAGCTCCGCTCTGTACACCTCATACACATGCGGCTCCGTTCCATAAACTTCGTACACGCGCTGCTCCACTCCGCTCTGTACACACGGCTCAGCTCTGTAACCTTTGTACACACAGGGCTCCGCACACCTCGTACATACGCGGATCTGCTCCCTACAGCTCGTACACACACGGCTCTGCTACATCCACCCTGTAAACCCCTCCTGACCCCACCCATAAACTTACCCTCTTCCAGCACCATGACAATCAGCACAGCACAGTCCTGCATACACAGAGGCTCCTGATCATGTGACCCCTGAATCCTCCCCTCCTGTGACCTCATCACAGGTCCTGTGCACACAGAGCAGCCATCGTGTCAGGCCAATTGCAGCCTGGCAGCCAATCAAAGCACGGAGCTGCACAGCCAATGAGCGGCTGCAGCTCCCAGAGGCTGCCACTCCCCTGACACGCCCACTACACAGCTCACCTTCAAAGTGCAAACTCGCAATTGGGCCCCTAAGCACTGCGGGCCCCATTGCAACTGCAACCTCTGAGACCACAGTAATTATGCCCCTGCCACTAGTTAACTCCTTTAGAGAACACCGTAAAAAAATAAATTAAAATTGAGGCAAAAACAATGCTTTATCATCATATCGCCGAACAAAAAGTGCAGTAACACGCAATCAAAAAGACGGATGTAAATAAAAATGGTACCACTGAAAGCATCATCTTGTCTCACAAAAAACACGCCCCCATACAGCTCCATCAGCAGAACAAGTTTTAGCTCTAAGAATAAAGCAATGCAAAAATAATATTTTTTTCTATAAAATAGTTTTTATTGCGTAAAAGCATCAAAACATAATTTTTTTTTATAAATGAGGTATCGCTGTAATCATACTGACCTGAAGAATAAAGCTTCCTTACCAATTGTGCTGGCTATTAATTATAGGGGGACACCATGTCATTTTATTTAGTGTTCCCCATTTTAATAGCAAGTAAAGTCTAAGTATACAGCTGTGAGCTGATATCAATAGCCTGGGAAGCTCCATGGGTATTACCCCCTTCCCAGGCTATAAACATTGGCCCCCAGCCATCAGCTTAGCCTCTGCTAATTACGAAAATTGGGCGGGAGCCCACATCATTTTTTACTGAAAAATAATCTTTAATTAAATACATGTACAATAAGCTGCACACACTGTACTAATTGTATTTGCCACTGACATCTATATATCTACCTATTCTGTATGTATTTACTATATGCAATCCATCTCTTCTATCCAGTCGGCTCCTGCTGTGATTTTACACTACTGCGGCTGCTGAAATACCGGCTTCTCTTCTATGTAATATAAATACATATATATGTGTGTGTCACTGACATTTATATATACAGTATATATCTATTCTATGTGTATATATCTATTATAGCTATTGTTTTCTAACCTGTCAGTGTGATTTTACTGTAGGCGCATATGAACTGCCGGCTTTTCAAAGGACGCAAATGCGTACAAGTCGGATAGCACTCGCATTTTGCGAGTGCTGTGCGATTTTTTTTCTCGCATCTATTGACTTGTATTGGCGAGTCTCCTACGAGATGCACAGCAATATGCAGCATGCTGCGATTTTTTTCTCTGTCTGATTTCAGCTGAGAAAAAAAAATATTGCAGATGAGATGTAACTCATTGAATAACATTGGTCAGAGTGCAATCCGATTTTTTATCGCAAATGATTATGAGCCCTTTGGGGGAAATCTGCACATAATATTCAGCATACCAGCAAGTGAAATTGACATTTTGCTGATTTGAAGCATACAGTTAAGGTCAATTTATGCTTAGTTAAAAAAAGCACAATGTGCATGTGGGACGCCCTCACACCCAGGGCTGTGGGGTACTCGGTACCGGGCCGGTCTCTCAGAGGGGGTTGTCATAGCAGCGGTGACCCGGTCTGTGGCTCTGGGTGCCCATGTAAAAGGGGTTGAGTTGGGAATAAAGTTTATAAGTGATTTGTGACGCCACCTGTGGTGTTCGGCAAGGGAGTTATTAAGCCGACGCTGCAATCAGATCCTCTGGGACAGATGGTGTAGTGCAGCAATGATGTTGTAGCCCTCCACAGGTAGGGCTGTTGTCCCAGGGCAGTGTAGATAAATGGTTAGGAAGAGGGTGCAGTGTTTGGCACAGAGATGTAGCAGTGCTGAGGATGTTGCAGGAAGGAGGCAAGGACACAACAGGGTGCAGTTTCTTTACCTTTACTTGGCAAACGCAGTCCAGGGTCCTGATTACAGATGGCACAGGAGCAGGCTAGCCTGGAAGCAACTCAGGAATATCTCTATCAGATGGGTTTTGTAGTCTCCTTCCTAGCGCTGGCTTGAGGTACATGCAGTACAGTATCTTCTCTTTGAACTTCCTCGTATGGCAGACAGCTGTAGCCCTCTATCTCTCTCGGCTCACCCGTCGCTGTTGTGCCTCCAAGTCTTAGTTGGAAATAGTGCATTACAGCTTCCTATTCCTCGGGTTTCTGTTGCAGGACCTTCAGTATGCATACAACCATGGAGACCAGGCTCCAGATCATGAGCTATCAATGGGAGGGAGCTCTCTTTCCTCAGCTCAACCTCCAGCTTCTCTCCACACATCTACACTTGTTGCCCTCCTCACACAAACTGACTATTTCCCCTCCTGGCCCTCAGAGCGCGCTCCTCCCCCAATCCTGGTTCAGAGCTCCCTCTGCTGGCCTGGAGTGGGAATAGTGTTGCATGAAAATGATTAACTGTTAGTGAGACCCTTCATTGCTTCCAAGCATGACATCACCCTCCCTGGAGGAAGGCAATGCCATTGTGGCGACCATACTCCTGGGGGCACCACATTTCCCCTTAGTGCAAGTCAGCACTCTTTTGGCCGATGAAAAACATATGAAAAACATATAACCAAATAACAAATATGTACAAGATTTAGAAAAATGAAAAATGTACAAAAACCACAAGCTCCAAAAATAGTCCTATGATGATAAGTCCAAGCATCAATATCCATGGTCCATTCCTAGGCAAATGGTGAACTATTTACAAGGTGGTTTTGACCACACAAGTCCTGTGGTACAATGTCCATCAAAACATGAAACAAGAACTTCAAAAAGGCTTCTTACAGGTTATCTGTAGGCACAAAACTTGAAAACAGTTACATATTTACATGTACAGGTTAACATTACTTTAACTTCTTTAGATGCGATATCTGATGGGTGGTATACTTTGTGTAGTACAGGTAGACCTGCGTAACACTGGTGTGACTGGGGATCTTACCGATTGTCTGGTACTAACTACTGGTGTAGTGTGTGATGTACTGGATACACTACTGGTGTTTCTGCATAGCACAGGAATACTAGATTTCCTAGGACAAGTTCTACTCACTGTGGGCATGACAGATTCACCACTGGCAGGGCGAGGGTTCTCTGGCTCCACTGCTGGTGTGGCATCTGCTGCCTGATTTTCCTGATCTTCAGGATTTTCTTGAATCACTTCTTCCTGTACTACCAGTTGGGGAAATGTCAACACTGACACCACTATAGCATCATTTACTTTAGTCCAATTTGCAGGGAATTCTCCAAGTATGGTGCTGACCTTTTCTTCTTCTAGGGGTTGGATGTTATTTTGTTCTTCCATTCTTTCTCTCAACTGGTCAGGACATAATTTCAAATGATCCCTTGATACTGCTGCTGAGGTTTATCCTCCATCTTTACTAATAAGGCACACCTTGGTATTGTCAAAGTTTGAGGGTAGACTGGTGTAGGGTTCAGCTTCCCATTGGTCATCCAATTTATGCATCCTTCTTTTCCTCTTCAGGACTTTTTCTCCTGGCGACAAGGGAACCGCAGGTGCATGCTAATTGTAGTTCCTCTCTTGTTTTTGTCTTGCCTGAGCTAGACTCTTTTCCACACACTATTGTTCTCTTCTGTACTGTTGCTGCCTCTCTGTGTCCCAGTCAGCATCTGGTGACGTCACTTCAGGTGTAAGGACTCCCATGTCCAAATCAATAGGCAGCTTACCAGGCCTTGCTCTCATGAGGTAGGCTGGAGTACAGTTGGTGGAATTCACAGGAATGTGGTTGTAGAGGTCTACCAGATCTGGCAACTTTTCTGGCCACAGATTCCTCTCCTCCAAAGGCAAGGTCTTCAGCAGGTCGATCACCACCTGGTTCATCTTCTCACACATGCCATTGGTCTGTGGATGGTACGGGTTGTCCTGATCTTCTTACAACTGTACAAGTTACAGAATTCCTGGAACACTTCTGCCTCAAAAGCGGGACCTTGATCTGTAAGCACTCACTCAGGATATCCATGTGGTCTGCAGAAGTGCTGTTGAAAGGCTCTGGCTGCTGTCCTGGCTGTTTGATCTTTGACAGGCACAACTACCAGGAATCTTGAGTAATGGTCCACGATGGTAAGAGCATAGATGTAGCCCGACCGGCTTGGGACCAACTTCACATGGTCCAGGGCAACCAATTCGAGTGGCTGCTTGGTCACTATTGGCTGCAGAGGAGCTCTCTGGCTGTTTTGATCCTTTCTGCGCAGGTTACATTGGCCACACTCCCGGCACCACTTTTCAATGGCTTTCCTCATACTAGCCCAGTAGAACCTCTCCCGGAGCAATACTTCCAACTTCTTCCATCCGAAGTGGCCAGCTCCATTGTGGTATGCTTCCAGGACCATTGACGCCTCTCTCTTTGGGACTATCACCTGCCAAACCAGCTCATGAGTGCGGGCATTGATACTCCTCCGACACAGCTTTCCTTCATAAATGAACAGCCGGCCTGTCTCCTTCCACAACTGCTGGGTTTCTTCAGGAGCATTCGACTTGGGGCGTGAGTCAGCTTGTGACAGTAGCTCCTTCACCAGGTGGACTGCGGGGTCATTATCCTGAGTTTCTGCCCAGTCATGATGGGGCAATGGATTTAGCGTGACCTCTTTCAAGCCAGACCGCCTGTTTCTTACTCCATGAGCACGTTGGGCCGCAATTGGCCGGTGGAAGGGAGGTAGCTCTATTTCTTCAAGAGCCTCAGGGTCTTCTCCTGCATCTGGCAGGCTAGGCATTCTGGACAGCGCATCAGCATTGACATTCTTATGCCCCGCTCGGTACTTGATGGTAAACTCATAGTTACATAACCGAGCCATCCATCGCTGCTTCAGTGCACATAGTTTTGCAGTGTCCAAGTGAGTCAACGGGTTGTTGTCCGTGAAGATGGTAAATTTGGCTGAAGCTAGGTAATGCTTGAATCTTTCAGTCACAGCCCAGACTATGGCAAGGAACTCCAGCTTGAAGGAACAGTAGTTGTCAGGGTTCCTTTCAATAAGACGAAGCTTCCTGCTGGCGTAGGAGATCACTCTTTCTTTGCCATTCTGTACCTGTGACAGTACTGCTCCCAGTCCCACGTTGCTGGCATCAGTATACAACACAAAGGGTTGGTCATAGTCTGGGTAGGCCAGAACTTCATCTCCTGTGAGAGCCATCTTCAGTCAGGTGAAGGACCTCTCCAACTCCTCAGTCCATTCAAATGTGGAATTTTTCTGTTTGGCTTTCTTGGAATGTCCCACCAGGAGATTATGCATAGGAGTGGCTATTTCAGTGAAGCCTTTGATGAACCTTCGGTATTAGCCTACCAACCCAAGGAATTGACGTACTTCATGGAGGTTGCTGGGCTTCGGCCAGTCCCGGATGACTGTGACTTTGTCAGGATCTGGTGCCACACCTTCTGCACTCACTACATGACCGAGGTACTGAACCTTGGGCTTCAGGAGGTGGCATTTGGAAGGCTTCACCTTCAGGCCAAAGTTGGACAAGGCTTCAAACACCTCAACCAGGTGCTCCAGATGGTCTTCATAAGTCTTGGAGAAAACAATGACATCATCAAGGTACAACAGGACTGTCTCAAAGTTCATGTGTCCCAGGCAGCACTCCATCAGCCGTTGAAATGTTCCTGGGGCGGTGCAGAGCCCAAATGGCATATAATTGAACTCACAGAGACCCATTAGGGTGGTAAATGCTGTTTTCTCCTTGTCTGCCTCTGCCACGGGAACCTGCTAATACCCACTAGTGAGATCTAAGGTGGAAAAGTAGTTAGCAGTTTTAAGTGCAGCTAATGACTCTTCAATTCTGGGCAATGGGCAGGCATCTTTATGTGTAATGCTGATAATTTTCCTGTAATCAACACACATTCTCATGGTACCATCCTTTTCTTTACAAAAACTATTGGAGCTGCCCAGGGGCTACAACTGTCTCTGATAACCCCAGCTTCCTTAATCTCTCTCAACATACCTTTAGCACATTGGTATTGTGTTGGGGGTATAGGCCAGTACCTTTATTTAATGGGTGTATGATCTCCAGTGGGGCTATGATGTTGAACCCATTTTGCCTTCCCAAAATCTAGAGGGTGTTTGCTGAATACCCGCTCATACTCCTGGGTCACCCGGTAAACCCCATGTTTCTGGTATGAAGGTGTAGAGTCAGTCCCCACCTGCAGTTGCTGGCACCTCTCCTCCAGCTGCTTTACAGAGCCATTGTCCTCCACCTGGTCGGATGAGACCAAGGGCTCCTCTGCCTGCATTGCATTATTACTGACAGTGAGCAGCTTAGCAACTGTGGCATACCGAGGTATTGTGGCCTCCTCCTTCCCACAATTCAAAAGGCGTACAGGTACTCTCCCCTTCCGTACATCAACTACCCCTCTGGCTGTCAGGACAGTGGACCTGCTATCAGAGTATACTGGCTCTACCAATGCCTGGTAATCCTTTCCTCTGAGACCTATAGCTGCCCGACACCAAATCAACATTTCACATCTGGGGGGTATTGCAATGGGAAAAGCATCACTCACTCTGACACTGCCAATTTCTCTGCCTGAGAGTTCTACCTGCTGTCTTTGCATCAGGGCCTTGATCTCCTTCTGCAGGACTCATTGTTCACTGAAACCAGCAGTCTCAGCCACCTGTTGCAACAAGACAATAACCTCGGAAAGACAATTTTCAATTACATTTGTACCAAGAGTCATCATGGGATTACATTCACGTCAATCAATATCCATAAATATCAGACCTTGAGATTTTAACTCTACCCTCCCCACTTTAACAGTAATTTCTTTACATCCCACTTGTGGTAAAGACTGACCATTACTGGCAACTACTGTCAGTTCATCAGTTGGGCCACGGGTGAGTTCAGAGTCAGCCCAATACCGCTTGTAGAGGATAGAGGGCAAAGTGGTCACCTGGGAGCCAGTGTCCAGCAAAGCGTTCATGGGGATGCCATCAATCATCACTGGAAGGATCGGTCTCCCTCCAACATACTTGGCTAGCCAGTTCCTTGGGCCTTGTGGTCCTACTCCTGGGGGTTGGCCCTCTGCCCCAGGGGTTACTCATTTAAAGGACAGAATCTTGCAAGATGGCCTGCCTTGTGGCAGCGACGACAGATGAGACGTCCGTCCTGGTCATAGCGGTCGTTGTTCCTCCCTCGGAGTGGCGGGGTTCTCCTCTTCTGGAGCCACGGGACATCCTTTGGAATGGAAGCAAGCTGGATCTTCTCCTTGGAGGACACCTGCAGGGACTGCACGGTTTTAGTAGCCCTCCACAGGTAGGGCTGTTGTCCCAGGGCAGTGTAGATAAAGGGTTAGGAAGCGGGTGCAGTGATTGGCACAGAGATGTAGCAGTGCTGAGGATGTTGCAGGATGGAGGCAAGGACACAACAGGGTGCAGTTTCTTTACCTTTACTTGGCAAACGCAGTCCAGGGTCCTGATTATAGATGGCACAGGAGCAGGCTAGCCTGGAAGCAACTCAGGAATCGCTCTATCAGATGGGTTGTGTAGTCTCCTTCCTAGCGCTGGCTTGAGGTACATGCAGTATAGTGTTACACTGAAGTTCCTCCTTCTTATCTTCTCTTAGAACTACCTCGTATGGCAGACAGCTGTAGCCCTCTATCTCTCTCGGCTCACCCGTCGCTGTTGTGCCTCCGAGTCTTAGTTGGGAATAGAGCATTTACAGCTTCCTATTCCTCTGGTTTCTGTTGCAGGACCTTCAGTATCCATAAAACCGTGGAGACCAGGCTCCAGATCATGAGCTATCACTGGAAGGGAGCTCTCTTTCCTCAGCTCAACCTCCAGCTTCTCTCCACACATCTACACTCATTGCCCTCCTCACACAAACTGACTATTTCCCATCCTGGCCCTCAGAGCTCGCTCCTCCCCCAATCCTGGTTCAGAGCTCCCTCTGCTGGCCTGGAGTGGGAACTGTGTTGCATGAAAATATTTAACTGTTAGAGAGACCCTTCATTGCTTCCAAGCATGACATCACCCTCCCTGGAGGAAGGCAATGCCATTGTGGCGACCATACTCCTGGGGGCGCCACACATGAGATTTCTGTAAATCATCCACTTTGCTAGAACTGTAAGACGCTGCATTTCTGACACAGAAATTCTGTCATGTGCATCATCATCCTGCTGTGACTGAGATAAGTGAGGTGACATATATTTCATTATGCTGTCCACTTTCTCACCAATGATAAGCTTACAAAAAATGACCTGCATATGCTATTACTATTGCTTTGACAGTTTCTGCCAGCAGTGCTCATGTGCTGCTGCTAGCAGATCCACATTTTTTGCTGTGGTATGGATATTTATGAAGCTGTAGTAATAATATTAGATTGCAGTGAATAAAAATTGCTGTTATTAAACTGCTCTTATTATCATATCACAGATAGTCTTGGGCAAAGTGTGGCCTGTGAGCGACATCTGATCTTTTGGCTTTTCCTATCCAACCTGCAGACCAGGACAGCAAAAGCGATGAAAATAGTAGCCTACAGACAACAGAATACAGCCACCCTCCCCCATAACTTCACCACTATCCACTTATGACGAATATGATGGTAGAGGAAGGAGCCACCAGCCTACTAGAGTCAGACAGCAGACACAATGACCTCACTAAATTTATCTGCTGTGTATAGCCTTAGCGCACACAGCAAAAACAGGACAAAGTGCCAAGGAGTGCAAGTAAGGTGAATATTTTTTGTGGTAATTTCAATTGTCAGTCACTTGTGGGGTGAATATGTGGGAGCATCACATGAATTGTGTGGCTGTGGTGGCCATGATACTGTATGGGGGGTTGTTGTGTGTGATCATATTGTTTATAGGTGGGTTTTGATGACCATCATACCATAAGCATGGGGCTTTGATAGTCATGATGCTGAGTGAAGAGTTGTGTGGGGGAGGCTGTATGTGGTGCTGTGTGGAGTCATATTGTGTATAAAAGGACTGTATACCATCATATTATATGCTGGTGCTGTGAGACATTTTACTTTATATAGAGGGCTGTGAGGAACATCACACTATGACTGGGTGTGTGTGAGGACAATCATATCATGTGTAGGGGATGTGGTGTACATAACTCTGTGTGGGGAGCTACGGTATGTGTGGGAGGTTGTATGTTGGAGGCTCTGAGTATACTATCTGGTAGATTGTAATGTAAATAAGGAGAAGTCATAAACCTCATACTATGTGTGGGTGTGTGAAAACCATCATACCATGTGTGGGTTGACGTGCTATATGTCATATTGTTTGGTGGGTTTATGTAGGAGGCTGTATGTGAGGATCATACTGTATAGAGGGGGCCTATGAGGACCATCATACCATGTGTGGAGGGCTGTTATAACCATCACTAAAACTTGTGTGGAGGACTGTCAGGATTCTCATATCATGTGTAGGAGGCTGTCGGAACCATGATACCATATGTTGGAGACTGTCAGGACCATCATACCAGTGTGTAATGGACTATCAGAATCCTCACACTATGTATGGATGGCTTTCAGTGCCATTAACATCATTATAGCATGTGTGGGGGTATGGGGACCATCATACCATTCATATGGTGGACTGTCAGGACCATTTTACAATGTGTGAGTCATTGTGAGGACCATCATACCATGTGTGGGGGGGGACTATGGAAGCCATCATGCTGTCTGTGGAGAACTGTGGGTCCATTATTCTCTGTGGGTGGGAGGTTGTGTATAGGGAGATTTGAGGGCAGTCATGTGTTAGGGGACCATCATACAGTGTCAGAGAGCTGTGGAAGCATCATATTTTTATTGGGCATCATACCATGTTAGGATTCTGTGGACTCATACTGTGTTGGTGGAATGTGGGGATATCATTCTGTGTGTGTGTGACGGCTGTGGATATATGATACTGTTTGGGGACTGTGTGAACAAAATACTGTAAGGTTACATCTTTTGAAGTACAAGAGCTTCATAACAGGAGAATATCATTTATAAAGTTTTATATTAGAGTAGGTACGGTAATTATATGAGCTTGATTAGCTGCTACAGGTAAAAATACATGATACAATAAGCTCTACAGCTCTGGCAAAAATTAAGAGACCACCACATCAAAACCCTGTCATGGGCAGCTCATTCTCCAGACCTGAACCCCATTGAAAACCTCTGGGATGTAATCAAGAGGATGATGGATAATCACAAGCTATCTTACCTTTTCACGGAAGCAGTGTGAAAGACTGGTGGAAAAGCATGCCAAGAAGCATGAAAGCTGTTTTTAAAAATCAAGGTTATTCCACAAAATATTGATTTCTTAATTCTTCCTGAGTTAAAACATTAGTATTGTTGTTTCCAAGTGATTATGAGTTTGATTTCTTTGCATTATTTGAGGTCTGAAAACACTTTTTTTTTAAAATTTTGAACATTTTTCTTTGTCAGAAAAAAAATACAAAATTTAGTGCTTGGAAATTCGGAGACATGTTGTCAGAAGTTTGTAGACTAAAAGAACAATTTACATTTTACTCAAAAATATACCTATAAAGAGAAAAATCAGACAAACTTAACATTTGGAAGTGGTCTCATAATTTTTGACAGGTAATGTGTATTAGCAGTAGCCACAAATCAACAGATTAAATTCAACTCAATATTAAGTGATACATTTAGTATTAATAAAAAATAATTATAATTATTATTGAGCAGAATTAATTTCAGTCTAGTGGTTCAGCTTTCCAGAATAGTCATGGTTTCTCATGTGGCCCATCTGGAAATTAATTGCCCACCCTAACCACAGATCAATCAGTTCATAGTCACTCTGAATGACTATTGTGTTACAGCACCTTCCTATATCACTTGAATCTTTGGATTACACTGTGTTACCAAGGTTTTGTCCCTTGGACAATTTTAAGTGTCCCTGATAGATTTTTTTCATGCTGATTTCAGATATGACTTCAGATTTTTCCTATCACATAAGGTTTTTGAGTAGAGTTGAGCGAAACGGGTCGGCTAAACTCAGAATCCGCCGACTTTGGCTAAAGTCGGGTTTCGCCGATCGAAACCCGACCATAGTGTGAGGTCAGCCATGAGGTCGCCGACTTGAGCGCCAAAGTCGCGTTACCCACAATGCTTCCAGCGCCTTTTCTCATCCAATCATCAATGACGCACACTGTGGGCAACGCGATGACATAGGCAGCGGCCCCCCACCATGTTAGAGAAGAGCATTCAAGTGATTGGCTGGCTTTGTGTGGCATCCCAGTGCCTATAAAAGACCATGACCACCAACCGCCATCTTACTTCTGCAGATCTTAGCATAGGGAGAGGTTGCTGCTGCTCGTTCTCAAAAGGAAGAGTGTTTAGGCAGGGCAAAAAAAAAATTGCTTGTGCTGATAGCGAATGTCACTGTACAACACATCAGTATAGTGTGCAGTGACAGGGGAGGATATATTTGTGTGCAGCAGCTCTGTTGGTTATTAGACTGCCTTATAAGGCTCCCTGATAGCTGCATTGCTGTTTGCACACTGCTGTGCAGAGTGCTTTTTAAAAAGCAAAAATATTTTTATTCCTTTTCTCTGCACAGTTACCAATCGTTCATTTTTTCACACTTTTTTGTGCAGCAGCTCTGTTGGTTATTAGGCTGCCTTATAAGGCTCCCTGATAGCTGCATTGCTGCTTGCACACTGCTGTGCAGACTGCTTTTTTAAAAGCAAAAATCCTTTTATTCCTTTTTTTCTGCACAGTAGATACTGAGCGTAAATTTTTTCACACACCGTATAGAGGTGTACGCTCCTCACACACTACCGTGTACCGGCTGGTATCATGGATAAATACATGCTATATGTGTGTGACACTCCATAAATACATATACGGACATTTCCATTTCTCTATACACCGTATTCAGTTGTCCGATTATCTAACAGTATCTGATATCTGGTGTTCTTATTACGGTCACATCTACATAGAGTCAGCGTGTGTGTGTGTGACACTCCATAAATACATATACAGACATTTCCATTTCTTTATACACCGTATTGAGCATTCCGATTCTCAAACAGTATCGGATATCTGGTGTTCTTATTATGGTCACATCTACACAGAGTCAGCGTGTGTGTGTGTGACACTCCATAAATACATATACGGACATTTCCATTTCTCTATACACCGTATTGAGCTGTCCAATTATCAAACAGTATCTGATATCTGGTGTTCTTATTACGGTCACATCTACACAGAGTCAGCGTGTGTGTGACACTCCATAAATACATATACGGACATATCCATTTCTTTATACACCGTATTGAGCAGTCCGATTCTCAAACAGTATCAGATATCTGGTGTTCTTATTACGGTCACATCTATACATAGTCAGCGTGTGTGTGTGTGTGACACTACCATAAATACATATACGGACATTTCCATTTCTCTATACACCGTATTGAGCTGTCCGATTCTCAAACAGTATCGGATATCTGGTGTTCTTATTACGGTCACATCTAGACAAAGTCAGCGAGTGTGTGTCACATTCCGTAAATACATATACGGAGATTGACAGTTTCACCAACAACGTATACAGCTGTACACCTCTGATACAGTGCCGTATATCTGCTTGTTGGATTATGGTGAAATAGATACTGGGTGAGCGTCTGTGACTCACAAAATATATATGGAGATTTCACTTCTTACATACACCTTACACAGCTGTACGCTACTCATACAGTACCATTTCTCAGCTGGTATTTTTGGTACATTTTGCCAAACATGAGGAAGTCTGATGGGAGAGGCCGCGGACATGGGCGTGGGGGCGCAGCTGGTACTGATGGTGGTGGTGTTTGTGGTGCATCTGCTGGTTCTGTTAAAAGCACAATAGCAGCTAAGGCAGGAGGTGTTGAGCCTGCGTCATCGTCTGGCACAAGAAGGCCTTTCAGGTTCCCTTTTCTGGGAGTAGGTAAACCGCTTTTAAAGCTGGAGCATCAGGAACAGGTTTTGACTTACATTGCCGAAACAGCCTCCAGCTCTATTGCCTCCTATTCTGAAGTTACAAAAACTTCAAGAACAGAGTTGTCAATGCAGGCCTCTGGTCAGGAACAACACCTTTCCTTGTGTCCTTCACCCACACCAAAAGTGAAGGATGCTGCAGCACACACTTCAGATTACTCCATGGAGCTCTTTTCACATACCATTCCTGGGTTATCAAGTCAAATCCTGAATTCCCCAGTCCAAGATGAATCTGACATGGAGTGAACTGATGCACAGCCACTGCTAGATGAATCTGCTGATACATTCACCCACATCACTACATTGCCCTCGCCTTCTACTGAGCCCGAATCAGACCCTGGTGAAACTCAGTTGCCCCTTCCTGCATACTACACCACCTTACACGGTGACACAGAGGAAGGTACAGAGGAAGGTGCAGCTGACATTGAAGACGAGGTCATGGATGACCCAGTTGTTGACCCGGATTGGCATCCATTGGGGGAAGAGGGTGCTGGTGACAATAGGTCAGAACAGGAGAAGGATCAGCAGCAGGCATCGTCATCACAGCAGCGGTTATCCGGCAGGCCCGTAGCTGTCAAAAACTTGGCAAGAAAACTAAAAGAGTTGCAGGACAGCTTGGCCAGACGGTCAAATTAGCACAGCGTGTAAGCCCTGAAAATTTGTACCATAGTAGGAAGAGTGCAGTGTGGCACTTTTGTGAACAAAATCCTAATGATGACGCAAAGGTTATCTGTAAGAAGTGCCGAAGGACCTTTAGCAGAGGGAAAAATCTAAGAAAATTGAATACCAGTTGCATGCTTAGAGATTTAACCAGCATGCACTTGCAAGCGTGAATGGACTACAAACCCTCAGGTAGCACATGTGCACCTGTTCTAACTGAAGATAGCTGGCAACGCTCCATCGCATCCCCCACCGTAAGGCCACCGCTAAGCACACCACCATCAAGGTGTCGGCCCAAGGTCAAAGCAGTCAGGCAATCACAATATTTTTGCGCGGAAACACTGAATCTAGGCCATCAACACTCTCACCATCACCAACCCCTTCTCAGTCCGTCATGTCCATTGCTAGTTCCCCCATATGCAGCTCTGAAGTCCAACTCACCCTACCAGACACTCTGAGTAGGACAAGAAAGTACTCATCCTCTCATCCGCATACACTGGCTTTGAATGCCTACATTGCCAAACTGATCTCATTAGAGATGATGCCCTTCCATTTGCTAGAAAGCAAAGCTTTCCGAGTGGTCATGGCCTACGCTGTCCCACACTATTGTTATGGAAATATATATGTATATGTATTTCATATAGATCTCACTTGCCTGCTATAGGCTATATACTCATGTACTCTTATATAGGCTATATACTGCTATATACTCATATATACTGCACACAGATACATATTCACAATTTGAACCTTATAACTAGTTGGTGGAAATAACCTGCTACCTAGTCATCTCATTGTCTTGTGATCTGAGAAATATATAGCAGACATAGGGAATGAGGAACTTAGGCCAGGTGGTCCGGCCGATATTGGAGACTTGCTGACAAGTGCAAGACTCCGGACAGTAAATCACGTGGTGTCTAAATAACCCCAGGTCAGACACCCATATATGTTCATGCATTTAAACTGGCCAATTAGCTAAGAAGTAAAGCCTTTATGTTAATGAGTAGCTACTAGAGTTGAGCGATACCGTCCGATACTTCAAAGTATCGTATCGGATGGTATCGGCCGATCTTTAAAAAAAGTATCGGTATCGCCGATTCCGATACCGGAAGTCCCATTCAAGTCTATGGGACTTCCGGTATCGGAATAAGAAAAACCCTTTCCTGCCCTTGTACAGCCTCTCTGGGGTCTGTACGGGCCTTTCGGGGGGCTGTGCCGGCCTGCCAGGGGGTCTGTGCAGGCTCCGGTGGTCTGTGCCGGCCTGCCGGTGGTCTGTGCAGGCTCCGGGGGGCTGTGCCGGCCTGCCGGGGGGCTGTGCAGGCTCCGGTGGTCTGTGCCGGCCTGCCGGGGGGCTGTGCCGGCCTGCCAGGGGGTCTGTGCAGGCTCCGGTGGTCTGTGCCGGCCTGCCGGTGGTCTGTGCAGGCTCCGGGGGGCTGTGCCGGCCTGCCGGGGGGCTGTGCCGGCCTGCCGGGGGGCTGTGCAGGCTCCGGGGGTCTGTGCAGGCATCGTCCGATGGGACTACAAGTCCCATCGGGCGATGCCTGCTACCATGACAGTGATTGACACATTAGCCAATGATGGGACAGTAGTAGTCCCATCATCCGGCTAATGTGTTAAATGTAAAAAAAAAAAAAAAAAAATTACATGCTACATTCATACTACATACTACATACATGCTACATTCATACTACATACTACATACATGCTACATTCATACTACATACTACATACATGCTACATTCATACTACATGCAACATACATACTACATATATACTACATGCATGCTACATATATACTACATACATACTACATATATACTACATGCATGCTACATATATACTACATGCATGCTACATACATACTACATATATACTACATGCATGCTACATACATACTACATGCTACATGCATGCTACATACATACTACATACATGCTACATATATACTACATACATACTACATATATACTACATGCATGCTACATACATACTACATGCTACATGCATGCTACATACATACTACATACATGCTACATATATACTACATACATACTACATATATACTACATGCATGCTACATATATACTACATACATACTACATATATACTACATGCATGCTACATATATACTACATACATACTACATATATACTACATACATGCTACATACATACTACATATATACTACATGCATGCTACATATATACTACATGCTACATACATACCACATACATACTACATACATGCTACATATATACTACATGCATGCTACATACATACTACATATATACTACATGCATGCTACATACATACTACATGCTACATGCATGCTACATACATACTACATACATACTACATGCTACATACATACCACATATATACTACATACATACAATACATTCATACAATACATACATAGACATACAGTACATATAACATAGAGTAACATACTTACCAATACTTGTCACATTGTTCCCCGAAGCCATTGTCGTCTACGGAATAAATATTAACATAACAAACCACAAAAATACTCACCCACGATCCGAAGCAGTCCACGAGTGTGTCCCACGACGATCTTGGGTAGAGAACTGCAGCATCAGCTGATGCTGCCGTTCTCTACGGGCTGCAGGAATCCAATGACGGAAGGTAGGTATCCTTCCGCACTGTATTCCTCCGCCACTTAAAAAAAAAAAAAGTCCCTAGTCTCACTTTATGCCATTGCTGTGTGGGAAATTCCCACACAGCAATGGCATAAAGTGAGACTAGGGACTTTTTTTTTTTTTAAGTGGCGGAGGAATACAGTGCGGAAGGATACCTACCTTCCGTCATTGGATTCCTGCAGCCCGTAGAGAACGGCAGCATCATCTGATGCTGCAGTTCTCTACCCAAGATCGTCGTGGGACACACTCGTGGACTGCTTCGGATCGTGGGTGAGTATTTTTGTGGTTTGTTATGTTAATATTTATTCCGGAAAGACAATGGCTTCGGGGAACAATGTGACAAGTATTGGTAAGTATGTTACTCTATGTTATATGTACTGTATGTCTATGTATGTATTGTATGAATGTATTGTATGTATGTAGTATATATGTGGTATGTATGTAGCATGTAGTATGTATGTAGTATGTATGTAGCATGCATGTAGCATGTAGTATGTATGTAGTATATATGTAGTATGTATGTAGTATATATGTAGTATATATGTAGCATGTATGTAGCATGTATGTAGTATATATGTAGTATGTATGTAGTATGTATGTAGTATATATGTAGCATGCATGTAGTATATATGTAGTATGTATGTAGTATATATGTAGCATGCATGTAGTATATATGTAGTATGTATGTAGTATATATGTAGCATGTATGTAGTATGTATGTAGCATGCATGTAGCATGTAGTATGTATGTAGCATGCATGTAGTATATATGTAGTATGTATGTAGCATGCATGTAGTATATATGTAGCATGTATGTAGTATGTATGTGGTATGTATGTAGCATGTAGTATATATGTAGCATGCATGTAGTATATATGTAGTATGTATGTAGTATGCATGTAGTATGTATGTAGTATGTATGTAGTATGTATGTAGCATGCAGTATGTATGTAGCATGTATGTAGTATGTATGTAGTATATATGTAGTATGTATGTAGCATGCATGCATGTAGTATGTATGTAGCATGTAGTATGTATGTAGCATGCATGTAGTATGTATGTAGCATGTATGTAGTATGTATGTAGTATATATGTAGTATGTATGTAGCATGTAGTATGTATGTAGTATTTTTTTTTTTTTTTTTTTTTTTTTAACATTTAACACATTAGCCGGATGATGGGACTACTACTGTCCCATCATTGGCTAATGTGTCAATCACTGTCATGGTAGCAGGCATCGCCCGATGGGACTTGTAGTCCCATCGGACGATGCTTGCACAGACCCCCGGACATCAGCACAGCCCCCCGGCAGGCCGGCACAGCCCCCCGGCAGGCCGGTACAGACCCCCACAGGGTGCACAGCCCCCCGGCAGGCCGGCACAGCCCCCCGGCAGGCCGGCAGAGACCCCGGGCAGTCCACACAGCCCCCCGGCAGGCCGGCACAGCCCCCCGGCAGGCCGGCAGAGACCCCCGGAAGGCCCGAAATGACGGCGCATCATGATGCGCACACACCGCGCATCATGATGACGTCAGGCCGTCAATCAACTGAACTTCCGATTCCGATGCCGAATTCCGATATTGAAAAAATATCGGAAGTCGGTATCGGAATTCCGATACAGCAAGTATCGGCCGATACCCGATACTTGCGGTATCGGAATGCTCAACACTAGTAGCTACTCCTTTTCTGTACAATTGATAAAACCAAGTATATTCAATAAACTTCCAGAGTTTTGCTGGGAGGTATTGCTGCCAACCAAGTCTGGCGTCTTTCCTTCTTTGAGCGCTCAATAAGACTCTGTCTAATTAGGACAGGTCACAGTATGCACAGGGGTAAATCTACCCAAATCAAAAGTAAATAAATCCACAACAAGTGGCGCCCAGCGAGGCCGTGGACGAAAACGCACGGGGATCCTGCTGACCGGAGAGGACAGAGGTACCGGCCAAGGTCTTGGCTCATGGGAACGGAGATTTGCACAACTCCATAAGTAAGGTAAGAAAATCAAGTTATCTTACCTGAATGTTAAGTGTGCTCAGTCCGGGTCAGCAACTCTAGCCGGTCAGTGTGGTCACCAAACCCAGGTAGTGTTGAAAAGTCCATGAGAAAATCCAAACCCTGGGATAAGCTAAGTGTCTACTGTGATCCTGTGTGTCTGAGATTCAGGTGAGAGAGTTGGTGAAGACTGTGACTTGATTTGTAGCTGCTGAGACACCGATAACAAGACTGAGTCTCTCTGACTAAGTCAGATCACGTCCCCGCACCATGCGGAGGTTTTGACTTAGACGGGATATCACAGGTGGTTTCCTCTGAAAAAGCTGTCACGGTCCCCGCACACACACACGGAGGTGTCAGCTTCAAGGAGATATCACAGGTGAATCCCACCCCACGGCTGTCATGGTCCCCACACATACACGGTGGTGTCAGCTTAAGGGAGGCATCATAGGTGAATCCCTCGGCTGCCACAGTCCCCGCACACACGCGGATGCGGCAGACTGGGGGGATATCAGACTGATCACTGGAGAGATTATCACGGTTCTCGGGTGCACACGGAGGGGTGATAATCTAATGGGATATCACGGCTCCCGTCTCCCAGCAGACGGAGGGTGATACATCCCGGTGCTAACCAAAGCGCCATGGGTGATTGGCAGTTACCGGTTGTCAGCAACTGTTTGACGTGTCACAGAAGGGCTTTCGATCTCTCTCCCCGGACGTCTATATGTGAATTTATTGCAGGTTTCCACAAAGATCTGAAGCAGATTATATTTTGGACTCTGTTCTTCCCTATTTTATCTTTTATTTTGCATTTTTGGTAGAGGCTTTTGTTACTGCAGTATGAGAATTTTCGGGAAAGCTGGGTCTTTTTGAGCATATCAATGTTTGTTTTTTTTTTCCTCTTCATGTCACTGAAAGACACAGGCAGAAAAAAGAGGAAGTTGGGTGCCTACATTCTACATTAACCCTTTTATTGTTGGTTTAATGTTTTATATACTATATACTTTTTGATTTTATCAATTTTTTGGGGGGTTTCATCCTTTAAAAATCTTTTTAAGGAAAAAAAAAAAAAACTTTTCCTTTTTTTATCTCTTTTAATTTTTCTTCCGAGTTTTTCTTCCACGTTTTTGTGACATATTTTATCAGTTTTTTTTAAGTTTTAGTTTTCACTTCTTTCTTCCAGTTTTGTGTTAAAAAAAGAATTTTTAATTTTTACCTGCTTTGGTAATTCCTGTGTTATCTTGCCAATTTTTGATTTTCCATATTCTTGTTTTCTTTTTGTTCCCTTTTAAGCAGGTTAAAAGGGGTTGCAAGGTGTTAAAAGGTTTAATCACTTTTTTTTAAGCTTTTGGAACAGACACAGTAGGTGTTATTCAGAAAGTTAAGCATGTCGGTTTCTACGGGCAGCTCCGTATGCTCTAGCATGGCATAATGTATTGAAAGGAAAAAAGGGAAGTAGCTAGTTGAGCTCAATTGCAGTCTGCATTTCTTAAAGTGACAGAGAATTTAACAGCGCAGAAGATGATAGCAGATAGTGTGAACAAGACAGGATTGTTTTTTTTGTTTTACATGGAGGAAAAAGTGTTTTCATAGTAATCTGTGCCGTCTGAGGAGGACCACAGGTCAAAGAATGCCTTCCGTGACGGCAGGGGGGGGAGCAGTCCGCCCCCCCATCTTCTCTCTCCTCACTCTTCCCTCCTCCCATCTCCCTCCTCTCTCTATCTCCGCAATTTTCACAACCTCCTCCCCTCTCTCATCTATTTCTCCTCCTATACCTCGTCCTCCCTCACCATCTCTCCCTCCTCTATCTTCTTCACCTCCACCTATCTCTCCTCCTATCCCTTCTCCTCCTCCTCCTCCTCCTTTTTCTCTCTCCTACCTCTCCTCCCTTTCCATCTTCATCACCAATGCCCACCTCTCATCCCTCTCATCCACTGCACCCATCTCCTCTTTCCTCCTCCTTGTCTTCACCATCTCCTCCACCCTTTCTTCTTCTTCTTCTTTTTTCTCACCCACCTCTCAGTTCATCGTCACCCGCTGGCCCAGTGCCAGATCCAGACAATGAAGTGTCCCTAGTTCCACAGGGGACTCTCTCTAAAGAGACAGTTATGTCACCGGGAGAAGAAAGTGAATCACTCCCCACACATGACAACACAGGTGCCCTCCCGATACATCAGATAGCAGAAGGGAGGTGTGGGCCATCAGACACTGCACCTGCTAACTCTGAGACTGAAGATCCTATGTGCCACACGGAGCTCCAGTCTCAAGGGGGGGGGGAAGTACACACACACACAGAAAGACAATCATACAGTGGCACAGTTCCTCCTCTGATGAACATGAAGAGGAGACTATGCTGCATAGTAGGCAGGGGCAGATAGAGCCAGAAATCTTACACTATGTGCCCTTCACCCCTAGTCAGGTGTTCAGTATTTTAAAATCATGAAGGAACACCTCAAGCTTCCATCAGAATTAGATGTGCATTCCTGGAAACCAGAATCAAAGCTAATTGAACAGCTTAGAGAGTGGGCCAACACCAGACAAGCACTGAGCCTGCATAACATGAGACAAGCCGAGACAGACGTTCCCCAGCTTGCAAGCCCCTAAGCATGAGGACACTGCCAGGACACTCCATCCTGTTCCAGTTTACGGTGGAGACCTGCCCACCCCACCTGATGAGCGCAGACCTACTGCAGGAACTGAAGGTGACCAAAGTGTCCCATGAAGATGTGACCTTGACCACTTCCCCACCTCAGACCCAAGAAGAATCAATCATGCTGGTGGCCCTACAAGAGCCTCGCTCGAACAACCGGTGCAAGCCTACCCAAGGAGGTGCTGGACATAGCACCCAGAAGCCTATGGCCGAAGGGAGACTTCAAGTTGCACCAGTGCGGGTGTCACTCAAGTCTACAACCCCGGACGCTCCGAAGGCCCAGCATCCGCAGCTCATCACCTAGAGCTAAACTGACTCTGACCAGCTGGAGGCCTAAGTGGAACTGCTGTTCAAGAAACGGCCTAAGAACTTTGGCATGGGCCAGGAAAACTCTCAACCCAGAGGGACCACACCCGCTTTGTGGAATGGCTGCACTGCTTCCGGCTCCAGCGCCAGAGGATCATCTTGGACAAGATTCTGAAGGTGCTCCCTGAAGTTAATCCAGGCCCTGGACCAGAAGACAGCCACTCAGCTCCTCAAATTGGTTAACAAGATGCTGACCAGAAATCAAGCTGGGTGAAAGGAGCTGCTGCTGGCTGGTAAAGAAGATGCCCCAGCAAAAAGACCCCCTGTGAGAACAAGAAAGCTCAGCTGTACGTCACCTCTGACAAAAAATAAGGACCCCAGCAAACGGTTTGGTTTCCTGCCAGCCCTGTGCCAGAAGATGGGAGTCGCTCACGGCACTGTGAAGAGCAAGGCCAGATTGAGCCGCCTCACCCACGGGAATCATCATGCGGTCCCAGCTTCTCTCGATCAAGAGGAAGACTGTGAAAGGAGAACCAGACCAGATTGAATGGTGCATAACCTGAGGACTGTGAGCGAAGCAACCGTGTTTGAAACCCCAGTTGTGCCAGATCTGCACACTCTGCTGACAAACGTGCCAGCCACAGCAACGGTGTTCACGGCAATGGATCTGCCCGAAGCTTCCCTCAATGTTCCCCCTCACCTGGACGACCAGTTCCTGAAAAGGGGGGTGCGGAACAAATGGACAGTGAGGCCAAAGAGGGCCCGGAACAGCCTTTCACAGCTCGCAAGAGCATTGCCCTCCGTCCCCACCAACTGGATTGCGGAGCATGCAGAAGTCATCGACACCGCTACCTGCACAGCGCTTTCCATGTCTCCTCTACTCTGCCTGGCAGAGCAGCAATGTAAGTTCTGCAAAACAGAGTCCAGTGGTGTCAAAAGCAAGTTCCTGAAGACACTGTATCGCCCACTAGACTAAACACTTGACAGATGACCGGAGGGCCGCGGAGGAGAAGGTGGCTCCCTCAACAACTCTCAAGATGCAGTCCTTCCTTAGTCTAGTCTCGTACTGCAGAACTTGGATCCCTGGTGCACCAGGCTTAATGCAGCCTCTGTACAATTGCATCAACGCATTGCAACCTTCATCTCGTACAGGAAACTGAAAGACTTCATAGTCTCTGTGCCAACTCTAGGCCTCCCTGACTATGAGAAGCCATCCCGTCCTGACCAAACGGAAAAAGAAGGACCAAGATGGAGAAGGTCATGCTACTGGCCAGGCTTAAAACAGACCCACGGAGGAAAACCAGAGGCCTCTAGACTACCTCTCAGCCGGCCTGGATCCAGTTGCAAGGGGGGGCCCTCCTGCATGAAAACAATACCCGCAGCACACGCCCTCCTGACAAGGCTGCTCTCCACCACTCTTCAGTGCTCTCAGCCGTTACCTGTCTCTACTCCCACTCCCAAGGGGGATGCGGATACGGACCCTCAGATGAAAAATCTGCAAGATACCGTACATGGCTCCAGTCTTGCAAATGATGAAGGAAAGTTCCACATGGGATGTGCAGCGACCAGCAATCAAGACATTCTATGGTCCAGAAGGTTGTCAGCCCAAGAGCCCAAGAAGCGGAGCTGATAGAGCTGACGAAAGACCTGCCAGATTGCGAAGAACAAAAACTTCCAGGTACTCGCATGACATGGCACCTGACTTTGGACCCATCTGGGCTGCAAGAAACTTCATCACAGCAAGCGGATCGACCGTGAAGCACCATGGAGCCATCAGAGACCTGCTGGACGCTCTTCAACTACTAAAAGTGGTGGCAGTGCTGAAGGCCAAGGCACACGGAAATCTGAACACAGTAGAGACACGGGGCATCAACACCAGACGTGGCAGCCAAAGAAGCAGCCAGAGGAAGACAATATGGAAAATGGGAGAGGTCGTAGAGCCGGACGGCTACTACATGACGACTGAAGACGAGAAAACCTGGCAAACAGAAGTCAATGGGAAAACCGTTGAAGATGCCATCTCTGAATTGGACAGAAGTGCTGCCTCCTCCTCCACCAGTCAACAAGCTGAATCACTTCCAGGACGAAGACTCTGACGTGGATATGAATTCTGAGGCAGAAGAATGGTGCCCACCTTTACCAGAAAGGACGTATTTGATGGAGAACATTCCAGAAGATTGTCCTCCACCATCCTCTCGTGGGGAAGCTTCTTCTCCAGCACAGTCCTACGGTCAGCAGTCCACGGCAACACTTACCCCGTCCCCCCGAGACGAGCTGCATGAGTCTGAAGGCATCCCAAGGCTACAACAGTTTGACCTTCCCCCTCATCCCCGGAGAATAGCGGCTGGACCTGTACTCAGAGAATGTCAATTACCACAACCCAGTCACTAAACCTGACAAGATGACTTCCTGAAACCTGTACAAGAAGTAACAGGATCAGACTCGGAAGGAGAGCTGGATGCTGAGGGCCAAAAGCACTGGGCTCCAAGAAACCGTCTACGTCAAAGCGTCTACCTCAAGACAGGCCTAGTCTACCTCAAACCGTCTACCTCAAACCGTCTACCTCAAGACAGACCCAGTCTATCTCAAAGTGTGTATCCTACGGTGGTTCAATGGGCACATGGCCCCCACACAGATGAATGACCTGATTGGACTCAACTCACACCTAAACAGCGAAGATTCCCAGCAGCTGTTCGGCCACCGACAAATTTAACATCGGACAAGCGGGAAAAGTTCCCCCACATCATCTGGCCTGAAGACTTCCCAGTAAGGAACCAGTCGGCGAAGACTACTGCAAAGAAGCTACTCTCAAAAATAGTGTGCAGATATGGGGTTTCCAGAAGCAATAGAAAGTGATCAGGGACCCGCATACACAGCAAACCTGACACAAGAGACCTGATCAGCAGTAGGGTCAGACTTAGGCCTACACACTACTCACCGTCCCACACCATAGACTAGGTGGGACACTTAAGAGCAGCATGAAAAAAAAAAAATTTGCCCAAGAGACAGACAAACCCTGGCATTAGACACTCCCGTAGGCTCAGAGAAAGCTGTCACCAATATGAGACTTTATTTGGGTAAAAAACCCAGTTTAGGGGTATTCTTTACTTAGCAGTTGACTATGCAATATGATACTTTGTCTGCATGTGTAGTTGAATTTATCAAGAATTTTGCTAATGTCCATTCTCGAGTTTCTCTCCTTCATTGCCAGGTCCAGATTCGGTGCCTGGTATACACGTCCTGAAGTCAGGAGACTGAGTGTGGGTGGAGAAAGTCTGTAAAGAGAAGCACTCGATCCCAGATCCGATGGCCCTTCACCAAGTGCTGATGCTGCCGACCTGGAGAGAAAACCCCGTCTGGATCCACGCATCGCATTGCAGGAAAAGGCCTTCATACCAGAAGATACACCTGAGCTGGAATGATGCTGTGGATGACCTCCCTGACTGAATAAATAACCTACCTGACGGAGAATACACATGCACTGACTGCATAGACTGCTAACTAAGAGACTTTGATTACATTGCACCACACCCCCTTTAGGGACAGATCTCCTGACTGCCCATTTGCGAAAAGTCTGTACAGCGGAGGATGTATGCACTAGGCATATGTCAGTCCATTGGCAGCATAAAAGAGTTGCAGCGCTTTGGGCCAGGAGCAGGGTTTTAGGGCAAGTGATATCTAAGGGGGGATTGTTATGGAAATATATATGTATATGTATTTCATATAGATCTCACTTGCCTGCTATAGGCTATATACTCATGTACTCTTATATAGGCTATATACTGCTATATACTCATATATACTGCACACAGATACATATTCACAGTTTGAACCTTATAAATAGTTGGTGGAAATAACCTGCTACCCAGTCATCTCATTGTCTTGTGATTTGAGAAATATCTAGCAGACATAGGGAATGAGGAACTTAGGCCAGGTGGTCCGGCCGATATTGGAGACTTGCTGACAAGTGCAAGACTCCGGACAGTAAATCACGTGGTGTCTAAATAACCCCAGGTCGGACACCCATATATGTTCATGCATTTAAACTGACTAATTAGCTAAGAAGTAAAGCCTTTATGTTAATGAGTAGCCACTCCTTTTCTGTACAATTGATAAAACCAAGTATATTCAATAAACTTCCAGAGTTTTGCTGGGAGGTATTGCTGCCAACCAAGTCTGGCGTCTTTCCTTCTTTGAGCGCTCAATAAGACTCTGTCTAATTAGGACAGGTCACAGTATGCACAGGGGTAAATCTACCCAAATCAAAAGTAAATAAATCCACAACACTATGACCTACCAAGTCAGCACTTCTTTTCTCAAAAAGCTATCCCTGCCCTCCACCGGCATGTGAAAGACCGCATTGTCCATGCTCTAAAACAGTCAGTGAGTGGAAAGGTGCACCTCACAACAGATGCATGGACCAGTATGCATGGCCATGGTCGTTACGTGTCCATCACTGTGCGCTGGGTTAATGTGGTGGATGCAGGCTCCACAGGGGACAGCGGCAGTGGAACAGTGCTGCCTAGCCCACGGTATAGGAAACAGTTGGCTGAAGCCGTTCCACCCTCCTCCTCCTCCTCCAGAAGCGAAAGCTCGTCGACAGAGTGCAGTCACACGAGCACTCGATCCACACCTGTCAGTGTTGCACACAAGGTGTCCCACTATCGAACAGCTAGTGCTAAGTGGCAGCAGGCTGTTTTAAAAATTATGTCGAGGGTGACAGTAGACACACAGCAGAGGTACTGGCCGACTACTTGCATCGACAAACTGAGTCATGGCTGGGCAGTCTACATCTTGAGCCAGGCAAGGTATTCAGTGATAATGGGTGGAATTTTGTGGCAGCCATAGCCCTTTCAAAACTCACACACATACCTTGCCTGGCTCACACCTTGAACCTGGTGGTCCACTCCAGTGGTATGCAGAAGCTGCAGGGATCACCCAATCTCCCCAAGCAACGCCTAATGATAGACGTTGCTACAAGATGGAACTCCACCATGCACATGGTTGAGAGGCGGTGCGAACAGAGGCAGGCTGTAATGCATTTGTGGGAGGATACACGTGCAGGCAGTTTGAGGGCAGACATGGAATTGTCGGGTGTGCAGTGGTCAAAGCTGAAAGACCTCTGTAAAGTCCTTCAGTGTTTTGAGGAATGCACATGGCTGGTAAGCACAGACAGCATCATCATAAGCATGAGCATACCACTTATGCGGCTGCTCATGCAAACTTTGATGCAGATTAAGGAGCAGGCATCTGCAGCTGAGGAGCAACAGGAGGAGGAGGAGGAGGGAATCCTTGATGACGGTCATCCATTGTCTGGTCAGGGAACTGGCATGGACGAGGTGGAGGAAGAAGAGAAAGATGAGGAGGAGGATGAGGGGATGATTATTTTGGGGAGGAGGATGCTTTTCAGGGGGCAAGAGAATATGTGGGCGTGCGAAGGTCAGGTACAGGGTTTGTGCGTGACTGGAAGGATGTGGATTTGCCAGAAAGTGCTCCTCCACCCACCACTGGCAGTGCAGCATTGACATCTGGAACATTGGCCCACATGTGTGACTATGCCTTGCGGATCCTATAAAGGGACCCCCGCATTGCCAAAATGATGAGGGATGATGACTACAGGTTGGCCAACATCCACGATCCACGCTATAAAGGCAAATTGCACATCATGCCACAGGAGAACCTAGAGCTAATATTGGCTAACAAACAAGCAACTCTGGCAAACAGGTTGTTAGAGGCACTCCCAGCACACAGCAGTGGAGCTGGTTCTCCCACGAGCCATAGTGGGCAAAATGGAAGAGGTGTTCGTGGTGCACACAGCCGAACTGGCGTTGGAGGCAGGGGTTTCCTGACCATGTTGTGGTCTGAGTTCTCCAGTCCCTTGCACACAACAACTAATACAGAATCGATTGCAAGTGATAGGAGACAGCAATTGTCAAGCATGGTTACAAACTACTTCTCCTCCCATTTTGAGGTTCTCCCTCACAGGTCATTCCCCTTTGATTATTGGGCTTCAAAACTGGACACATGGCCTGAATTGGCACAATATGCCTAACAGGATCTCGCTTGCCCTGCTGCTAGTTTGCTATCTGAAAGAGTCTTCAGTGCTGCTGGATCAATCCTGACAGAAAAAAGGACCCATTTGTCAACCCAAAATGTTGATGATCTAACCTTCATTAAAATGAACCATGCATAGGTTTCAAAAGATTTTGTCTCACCCTCCCCTGATAACACGTAGGTTGCCAGAAAAAAGGCTTGCTTTTGTCCTCCTCTTCCTCTGACTTCTCCAATTCCTCCATTTGCAGCAGCTGAAAGTCCAGCCTACACATCAACATCTGCCATTTTTTAAGCCACCCTAAATGGGCTGCCCCCCCATCCCAGGCCCAGGGTCAACAACTGCCACACCCGGGCAAGTGCTGCTGCCCTGAACAGGTGTGTGGGCCCACCCTTGGGTGACGGCACTTGCAAAGGCCCTCTCATAGTACAATAAAGTTTCTCTGACGGTGGGGGGGCCCACTCGCCATCAGACACACTGGCGTACTATGAGGGGCCCTGTGTCAGTACCGGCGCCCACGAGTAGGTCCCCCGTGCTTGCTCAGGGACTCAGCACTTGCAATACTTACCTCTCCATGCTCCACCGCTGTGTAGTCTGGCCAGTTGAATTCGTCACAGGGACAGCCAATACAAATTTGGTGCACTGATCGATGATGGTTAAGATGTAGCTATGTCCTGTCCTGCTGGCCTCTACCTTCAGATTACCAATGGCTAACATTTGTAATGGACGTCAACTCCCAATCGGATGCAGTGGTGCTTTATGATCACCTTTCACATTTTTCATAGTCACAGACGTGTGACATTCCTGCCACCATTTTTCAATGTCTCCTCTCATGCCAATCCAATAGAATCCCCTATGGCAGGGGCGGGGAACTTCCGGCCCGTGGGCCACATGCGGCCCGTGGGCAGGTCCCTGGAGTCCCCAATGCTTGGGCGGCAGCTGTATCCTGTCAGCTGCTGGCCCTTTAACTCCCAAGTGCACAGCACGCAGCGTTCATTACAAAACGCTGCCTGCCCTGCACTGTATGATGATGTCATCTGGGTGGGCGGGTTTAGCATCTGGGTGGGCGGGGTTAGCACCCAATGATCTCCCGTCCTGAGGTCAGTTGTGTTGTGTACTATGCATTGGCGGTTTCGGTAGGTGTAGATAACGGGAGCGGTTTGGGGTGGGTTGCCTTCTTTCCTTTCCATGCTCATAACCGGTACCCGCTCAGCTCTCCAGAGGAGCTGTCAAGATTTCTTTTAGCCAGTTGTAAATACGTTACCGGCTTCCTTGCCTGTTACACTGCTGCTGAAGGGCTGTTTGAGCTTGTGTTGTGGCGTTAAATGACAGGTGTTGGCTTGTCGGCTGCTATGAAACTACAACTCCCAGCATGCCCTCCTATTAGCTGATGTCCGTGTCTCGCTGGGAGTTGTAACGTCGCAATATTAGTGCTAGTGTGGCTTGCTCTAGTCTGCGCTGCTGCTAGACACCGCTGTGCTGGTAGCTGTGTGCTTTTCTACTTGCAATCTGTGCCCCTCAGCTATGTGCCCCCCCAGCTATGCATCTATGTGTCCCCCCAGCTATGCAGCTATGTGCTCCCATGATCTCTGTGCCCCCCAGCTATGTTTCCACATGTGATCTGTGCCCCCCACCTATATATACCCCCTGTGATCTGTGCCCTCCAGCTATGTGCCCCCCTGTGATCTGTGCCACCCCAGCTATATGCCCCCCTGTGATCTCTGTGCCCTCCATCTAAGTGCCCCCCAGCTGTTTCCCCATGTGATATCTATGCCCTCTGTGATCTGTGTGCTCCAGCTATATGCCCCCTGTGATCTCTGTGCCCTCAACTATGCGCACCCCTGTGATATCTTTGGCTCCCAGCTTTGTGTCCCCTGAGATCTATGTGCCCTGTTATGTCTGTGCTCCCATGTGCCCCCTGTGAACTGTCACCCAAAGCTATGTGCCCCCAGCTATATGCACCCCTGTGATCTCTGTGCCCCACCCCTGTGATCTTCGTGATATCTCTCTGTGATCTGTCCCCCCCCGGTGATCTGTGAGCCTTCCCGACGATCCCTGTCCCCCCCAGTGCTACATATATCCCCCCACAGCTGTATGTGCCCCCCAAGTGATGTTTATATATCCCAGTGCTACATTTACCCTGAAAGTGCTGTATATCCCCCCGAGTACTGTATATCCTACCACCTGTGATATATATAGCCCCCAGTGATGGAGAAGCAGCTCCAGTCGTCACATTAAGGGTGAGTTACCATAATTAATTGTTTGACTAAATATATTGGGGTAATTTTCAAGGTGATCATTTTTGTGTGGCCCTTGAACGATGGTAGAAATTTTCAAATGGCCCCCGGTTGGAAAATGGTTCCCCACCCCTTCCCTACTGCCTGTGGCTTGTGTGTTTAGCACTCCAAAGTGACCAGACAGATCATGATAGGCAGTTAGGACCATGTCTACAGCTCTCCCTGTGATCACAATTTGAAGGAGATGAGTTACGGTGATGGGATCGACGCTACTGCAATACAGCAACCCTTTCTTCACTAATTTGCGTTTTAGCTGTATCCACAGTTAAAGCTATTGAGGGTCAGCATCGCCTCTGCGAATTCTCCCAGGAGGTTTTCCCATGATTACTAATTCCAAAACATCTAAAATCAATCGACTTTACGTCTGTACTTTTATCCATCTACCTTCCTCTAGCGGAGAGTCTGGACTGGCTGACTGACACTGAAATATAAATGAAGTACTCCAACACTGTATACTGGTGTACGTTTCGAATACATTTCCCTTTTTTCTAATTTTTATATTCGGGTGTAATCCATACTGAGCCAGTGAGAGTCTGTTTCTGACTCTGGAAAAATATAGAGATTTACCAAGCCCCCTACACTGTATACAGCTGTACGCTTCTGATCCATTACCCTTTTACTGCTTTTTATATTGTGTAATCCATACTGACCCTGAGAGCATCTGTGTCTGCCTCCAGAAACAAATAGGGAGATTTACAATGCTTAAACAATACTATATGTACCTTGTATCTGGTGATACAGTAACCTTTGTATACTTTTTATATTCTTGGCTAATGCATACTGGGACTGAGAGCGTCTGTGTCTGCCCCATGGAATGTCTACGGAGATTTTGAATGTTTAAACTATACTATATATACCTTGTATCTGGTCATACTGTACCCTTTTTCAACTTGTTTCATTATTGTCAAAAACCATACTGAGCGTGTGAGCATATGTGTCTGCCTCCTGAAATACATACGGAAATTTTGTGTATTTTAAGTATACTATATATACCTTGTATCTGTTGATCTTGTACCCTTTGTGCCCGAAATTCATCCTCCACCCACCACTCAAAGTGCATCATTGACACCTGGAACATTGGCCCACATGTGTGATTATTTCTTGCGGATCTTCTTTTTATATTATGGTGTGATCCATACTGAGCCTGTGAGAGGCTGTGTGTTACTCTTGAAATATATATGTAGATCGCCAAATGACCACAACACTGTATACAACAGTTCACTTGGGATCCATTCCCCTTTTACTGCTTTTTATATTGTTGTGTAATCCATACTGGGCCTCAGAGCGTCTGTGTCTGCCTCCTGAAATAAATTCGGAGATTTTGAATGTTGAAACTATACTATATATACCTTGTATATGGTGATACCGTACCCTTTTTCTACTTTTTAGATTGTTGTCGAATCCATACTGGCCATGACAGTGTCTGTGTCTGCCTCCTCAAATATATACGTAAATTTATAATGTTGAAACTATACAATATATCCCTGTTATCTGGTGTTAAAATGAAATGCCAAGCAGGGCCGGGGGTTACTCAGTACCAGGCCTTCAGGCTCTTTTAAGGGGGAAGTATGTCACGGTGGTGATTGGGACCCAGTCCATGGCCCTGGGTGTCCAATAAAGAAGATGACAGTTCAGATGAGGGGGAAGATGGTATGATAATTAATTTGGAAAAGGAGGATCGTGACACCACCCTTGGTACTCGGCTAGGGTAGCCGACGTTGCAATGTAGATCTTCTGGGGCGGTGTTAAAGAAGCCAAGATGATGAAGCTCTCCACGGCCAAAGCTGTATGCCAGGGCAGTTGAGATGGTGTTTGTGAGCCATTGATGGTGATGGTGAGTGCAGCATGTGTAGCTGGCAAGTTGGCAAAGACACGAAGGACACACTTGGGTGCATTTTCTGAGTTTTTCCTTAAAAGTTTTGTGCACCAGATGACCCGATTGGTACTGTGTCATCCGAGGGAGGGGTCCGGCAAACTCCAAGGTAGATTAGGAACACCTGTTCAAGACTCCTCCTTGTGTATCCTTTCTAGGCTGTGTCTCTGCGCTGATCTCTCCCTTCCTTCCTGCTGTGTGCCTTCACAAACAGTGTCCCAAGCCGGCAGTCACGGATCACACCGGGCGACGTGGATCAGGCTCCAGGGTCCTTTATTCCAACTGCTGCCTTTTTGAGTATTGAATGTGGCTGTTACTGAGGCACCTAAAGTTACCTCAGCCTCCGTCTTTCTAGCTGAGCCCTGAGCCCTATTTCTCCACTACCTTCAGGAGCCACTTTCCCCAACAAGGCCAGGTCCTTCCTTCTCCAGAAGCGGGCTTCACAGGTGGCTTATTGCACTTCCCATGCCCCAAGGACCACTTCCTTCCAGTCTAGGAGCTTGGACAAGATTTTTCTCTCTTCTCTGACCCTCAGCCCTCTCACTGCAATCCTGCTCTTACTCTGCCCTGTCACTGACTGACAACTCTCTAGAAAGATCCATTTACCTCAGACTAGCTCCACCCATCAACTGTCAGCTTGCTCTCTCTGATTGGATGCCCACAATCACTCCACTACCTAAGCTCCTCCCACTGTACCTACCTTCCACACTAACCCCCAGCACCCTTTCCTAGTCAGTCTGGGATGAGGCCATCCTCCCGCCGGGTACACCCAGAAAGCACTGACTAACTAGTGTGTGTGTTCAGTGCAGGGTTAGGAGTCCTGAGTAGTGTTGAGCATTCCGATACCGCAAGTATCGGGTATCGGCCGATACTTGCTGTATCGGAATTCCGATACCGACTTCCGATATTTTTTCAATATCGGAATTCGGCATCGGAATCGGAAGTTCAGTTGATTGACGGCCTGATGTCATCATGATGCGCGGTGTGTGCGCATCATGATGCGCCGTCATTTCGGGCCTTCCGGGGGTCTCTGCCGGCCTGCCGGGGGGCTGTGCCGGCCTGCCGGGGGCTGTGTGGACTGCCCGAGGTCTGTACCGGCCTGCCGGGGGGCTGTGCCGGCCTGCCGGTGGTCTGTGCACCCTGTGGGGGTCTGTACCGGCCTGCCGGGGGGCTGTGCCGGCCTGCCGGGGGGCTGTGCTGATGTCCGGGGGTCTGTGCAAGCATCGTCCGATGGGACTACAAGTCCCATCGGGCGATGCCTGCTACCATGACAGTGATTGACACATTAGCCAATGATGGGACAGTAGTAGTCCCATCATCCGGCTAATGTGTTAAATGTTAAAAAAAAAAAAAAAAAATACTACATACATACTACATGCATGCTACATACATACTACATGCTACATACATACTACATATATACTACATACATACTACATACATGCTACATACATACTACATGCATGCTACATACATACTACATGCTACATACATACTACATGCATGCTACATACATACTACATATATACTACATACATGCTACATACATACTGCATGCTACATACATACTACATACATACTACATACATACTACATGCATGCTACATACATACTACATATATACTACATGCATGCTACATACATACTACATGCTACATACATGCTACATATATACTACATACATACTACATACATACTGCATGCTACATACATACTACATACATACTACATACATACTACATGCATGCTACATACTACATGCATGCTACATACATACTACATGCATGCTACATGCATGCTACATACATACTACATGCTACATACATACTACATATATACTACATGCATGCTACATACATACTACATGCTACATACATACCACATACATACTACATACATACTACATACATACTACATGCTACATACATACTACATATATACTACATGCATGCTACATACATACTACATGCTACATACATACCACATACATACTACATACATGCTACATATATACTACATGCATGCTACATACATACTACATATATACTACATGCATGCTACATACATACTACATGCTACATGCATGCTACATACATACTACATACATACTACATGCTACATACATACCACATATATACTACATACATACAATACATTCATACAATACATACATAGACATACAGTACATATAACATAGAGTAACATACTTACCAATACTTGTCACATTGTTCCCCGAAGCCATTGTCTTTTCCGGAATAAATATTAACATAACAAACCACAAAAATACTCACCCACGATCCGAAGCAGTCCACGAGTGTGTCCCACGACGATCTTGGGTAGAGAACTGCAGCATCAGATGATGCTGCCGTTCTCTACGGGCTGCAGGAATCCAATGACGGAAGGTAGGTATCCTTCCGCACTGTATTCCTCCGCCACTTAAAAAAAAAAAAGTCCCTAGTCTCACTTTATGTAGAGAACGGCAGCAACAGCTGATGCTGCAGTTCTCTACCCAAGATCGTCGTGGGACACACTCGTGGACTGCTTCAGATCGTGGGTGAGTATTTTTGTGGTTTGTTATGTTAATATTTATTCCGGAAAAGACAATGGCTTCGGGGAACAATGTGACAAGTATTGGTAAGTATGTTACTCTATGTTATATGTACTGTATGTCTATGTATGTATTGTATGAATGTATTGTATGTATGTAGTATATATGTGGTATGTATGTAGCATGTAGTATGTATGTAGTATGTATGTAGCATGCATGTAGCATGCAGTATGTATGTAGCATGCATGTAGTATATATGTAGTATGTATGTGGTATGTATGTAGCATGTAGTATGTATGTAGCATGCATGTAGTATGTATGTAGCATGCATGTAGTATATATGTAGTATGTATGTAGCATGTAGTATGTAGCATGCATGTAGTATATATGTAGTATGTATGTAGCATGTAGTATGTATGTAGCATGCATGTAGTATGTATGTAGCATGCATGTAGTATATATGTAGTATGTATGTAGCATGTAGTATGTATGTAGCATGTAGTATGTATGTAGCATGCATGTAGTATGTATATGGTATGTATGTAGCATGTAGTATGTATGTAGCATGCATGTAGTATATATGTGTTATGTATGTGGTATGTATGTAGCATGCATGTAGCATGCATGTAGTATGTATGTAGTATGTATGTAGTATATATGTAGTATGTATGTAGCATGTAGTATGTATGTAGTATGTATGTAGCATGCATGTAGCATGCAGTATGTATGTAGCATGCATGTAGTATATATGTAGTATGTATGTAGCATGTAGTATGTAGCATGCATGTAGTATATATGTAGTATGTAGCATGTAGTATGTATGTAGCATGCATGTAGTATATATGTGTTATGTATGTAGCATGTAGCATGCATGTAGCATGCATGTAGTATGTATGTAGTATATATGTGGTATGTATGTAGCATGCAGTATGTATGTAGCATGCATGTAGTATATATGTAGTATGTATGTTGCATGTAGTATTTATGTAGTATGAATGTAGCATGTATGTAGTATGTAGTATGAATGTAGCATGTATGTAGTATGCATGTTGTATGTATGTAGCATGTAATTTTTTTTTTTTTTTACATTTAACACATTAGCCGGATGATGGGACTACTACTGCCCCATCATTGGCTAATGTGTCAATCACTGTCATGGTAGCAGGCATCGCCCGATGGGACTTGTAGTCCCATCGGACGATGCCTGCACAGACCCCCGGAGCCTGCACAGACCACCGGCAGGCCGGCACAGCCCCGCGGCAGGCCGGCACAGCCCCCCAGAGCCTGCACAGCCCCCCGGCAGGCCGGCACAGCCCCCCGGCAGGCCGGCACAGCCCCCCGGCAGGCCGGCACAGCCCCCCGGAGCCTGCACAGACCACCGGCAGGCCGGCACAGACCACCGGAGCCTGCACAGACCCCCTGGCAGGCCGGCACAGCCCCCCGAAAGGCCCGTACAGACCCCAGAGAGGCTGTACAAGGGCAGGAAAGGGTTTTTCTTATTCCGATACCGGAAGTCCCATAGACTTGAATGGGACTTCCGGTATCGGAATCGGCGATACCGATACTTTTTTTAAAGATCGGCCGATACCATCCGATACGATACTTTGAAGTATCGGACGGTATCGCTCAACTCTAGTCCTGAGTGGTGATCCCTCCTTACCTGAGGGTGGGATACCACACCTTTGGATGAGGTGTAGTACCTCTGTGGCAACCGTACCCTCAGGTGCGCCATAGTACCCTTTCTCAACTTTCTATATTGTTGTCAGATCCATACTGGGCCTGAAAGTGTCTGTGTTTGCCTCCTGAAATGTATACAGAGATTCAGTATGTTTAAACTATACTATATATACCTTGTATCTAGTGATACTTTACTCTTTTGCAAATTTTTATATTATTGTCTAATCCATACTCAGCCTGTGACCATCTGTGTCTGACTCATGAAATATATACGGAGAATTTACAATTATCCCTAGACTGTTTAGAGCTGTCCCCTTCCGAAACACTATCATATATCTGCTGGTATTTGAGTCCATTTTCACAAAAATTATTACGTATGGTGGAAGAGACCGCGGACGTGGGTGTGGGGGGGGCCAGCTAGTACTGATGGTGGTGCATCTGCTGGTAATGCCAAAAGCACAATTGCAGATAAGGCTGGAGGTGTTGAGCCTGTGTCATCAGCTGGCACAAGAAGGCATTTAAGGCTCCCTTTTCTGGGAGTAGGTAAACTGCTTTTAAAGCCAGAGCATCAGGAACTGGTTTTGCCTTACATTGCCAAAAAAGCCTCCAGCTCTATCGTCTCCTCTTCTGAAGTTTAAAAAAATGCAAGCACTGAGTCGTCAGTGCAGGCTTCTGGTCAGGAACCACCCCTTTCCAAGTCTCCTTCCCCCCAATAAAAGTGAAGGATGTGGCAGCCCACACTTCAGATTACTCCATGGAGCTCTTTTCACAGGCCATGCCTGTGTTATCAAGTGAAATTCTGAATTCCCCAGTCCAACATGAATCGGAGATGGAGTGCACTGATGCACAGCCACTGCTAGATGATTCTGCTGGTACATTGACCCACAACGCTACATTCCCCTCGCACTCTACAGAGCCAGAATGTGACACTGATGAAACTCAGGTGCCCCTTCCCGCATACTATACCACCTTACACGGTGACACAGAGGAAGGTACAGATGAAAGTGCCAGTTCCCTGAGCAGGTGGGGGGGTCCTACTTGTGGGCGCCGGCAGTGGCAGAGGGCCCCTCATAGTATGCAAAAGTGTCTCTGCCGGTGGGAGGGCCCACTCGCTGTCAGACATACCGTTGTGCTATGAGGGGCCCTGTGTCAGTGCCGTCGCCCACGAGTGGGCTCCCCATGCTTGCTCAGGGCCACAGCACTTGCAATACTTACCTCTCCCTGCTCCACCGCCATGACATCTTCCGCCTTTCCTGACAGTGACATTCAGGATACAGAGCGCGATGACCACATCTGCATGCCCTCTACCGAAACATTACAAGTGCAGAGAGCTTTAAAATGGCAATGCTGAGGAGTCCAGAGTAGAGCAGTGCCCAGCGAGGAGAGGTATTTAATTTTTTTAAATGTTGGGAGCATTTTTTAGAGAGCAATATACACTGGAGAATGATATATGGGGCCCTTCATACACTGGAGCATCATCCATTTGGCCCATCATATACTGGAGCATTCCAAATGGGGGACATCAGACACTGGAGCAGCATTTACGGGGCCCATTATACACTGGATCATTAGAAATGGGGCCCATTATATATGGAGCATAATTTGGGCCCATAACACACTGGAGCATCTTCCATGGGGACCAACATATACTGGAGCATTCCAAATGGGGGACATCAGACACTGGAGCAACATTTATGGGGCCCATTATACACTGGAGCATTAGAAATGGTGCCCATTATATATGGACTCTATGGAGCATTATTTGGGCCCATAAGACAGTGGAGCATCATCCATGGGAACCAATATATACTGTAGAATTATGTGGAGCTCATCATATACTGTATGGAACATTATATGGGACTAATTATTCTGTATGGATAAATATATGGGGCTCATTATTCTGTATGGCGCACTAGGTGGTGGCCATAATACTGTATGGAGTAATATGCTGTCCGTTTTTTGAACTATTGTAGAATTTAAAATAGATATCAGTCATGTCATGTAAGCAGTGAAGTATTTTTCATTGTACTATACCTATATTTCTGTGCCGTATCGGAGCATTATGAATTGTGGTGTTTTAAAAGGGCGCACTGACACTCTTTGGCTTAGGGCACATGAAAACCTGCCGCCAGCCCTACCCCCCACAACTTGAGCCAAATAACCCCCAGTTTTCAATGCGTAACTATTATTATAAAGTAAATTAAGGTTGCCAAGCTTAAGTAATAAGAATTGATGTTGTTGGCATTGAAATGGACACTGTAGGTGTGTTTCCTGTCCTTCACTCCTTGCCGACTTTGTTTCCCCATTGACTTGCATTGGATTTCGTGTTTCAGTCGGACCCCGACTTTTCCCTATAGTCGTCCGATTTCGTTCGACCCAACTTTTAAGAAAGTTGAGTTTCATGAAACTCGACTCGACCCGAGAAAAGGAAAAGTCGCTCATCTCTATTTTTGAGAAATTATACCAAATATTATAATATTCTGTTATAATTTTAAAATATCATATATTAACTTTTTCTGAAAGAGCATATTCTGAATTTTCCACTGAAACAACATAAATTGCTGATCTACACATATGCAAGCACTTATTATGCAAATTCTGCACAAGCACAGTGAATCATTCAGCTGACCATGTGTTAGGTGTCGGGTTCCTGTCTCTGAACAGCAGGAATCCTGAGCGTTGCCATTTGCGGTCTCCCATTCCTCTCCGGCCGCAGTGGAGCCTGCTCAGAAAAGACGTCATTCTCAGCGTCTTGCTCAGTCTGCTGCTGTTGGCTTGGTTAGCTATTGTAACCTGAAATAGCCAGCAGTGTGCAGCTCCTGGAACTAAGTCCTTCTTTCGGTCCACGGAGCATGCCCGTGGGAAGTCCTCTCACTGGAGGTCTGAGGTCACATTCTCAGGTCCTATTGCTGCTCCCATTGGACCACTAGGAAGGTCCCAGAAGGACACTGCTATAAGAGAGTCGCATGGCCGCATGTTGTTGATATGTGTGATGATGGATGCATTAATCTGGTGAATGACTCATTAAATTACCCCCTCCTTTGATACGCATGAGTTAGGGTATTTGTGTCAGCACCAACAGGTGGCTATGCTTCCGCACTCACACACTAGCATCCAATGGTGTCACCCACTGGTGGGCACTATTGAACCGCGGCAAGTGACAGCGGCACTGTGCACACTTGCATGCATTAGCCATTTTAGTGACTCTTGCTGGTACCGCAGTTGCAGCGCTTAGCGCTAGCGGTCTAGAGGGACTCCAGTGCTGTGGTCTAAAGGCCGAATCCTGTGACCTTACGCTAAGCGCTCCTTCTGCCAAGTCCTGTGGTGTTGACAGGCTCTGGCGTTTCCTTCAGCGGCTCTGTGGAGTAACAGAGTTCGCCCCAGTGCATACCGGGTCAGTGGTGAACCCGCCGATGTTCACTTACTACTCCGCCATTACTAAGCAGCAGTTTTCCATCTCTGCACGGTGGACCCTGGGTTGCGATCGCACTTCCTTATATTTTATATTTAGTGCGATCTGCAACCCTAACACCATGTATGGAGCATACCACATCTCCTGGGCAGAGGAGGAATCAAAAGACAATACTGACATACTTAGAGCATGGCTGAATTTATCACAACTTTCAATGCCGTTGGATGTCCCAATGATATGGAGAGAGCAGAGAGATCATGTAAAAGATTGCTACTTCTGCCTTACAAATGTAACAGGATATTCAGCAAAGAACAAGAAATCAATAGAATATCATAATCTTCCTTCAGCCATAATACCAGTGCCACGCGATGAAAGTCTTCGTGTTTCAGAGCCGCACAAAGTATGTACAATGGAGGATGACAAAGATGAACTAACAATGTCAGTGGAAAATGAAACTGCTGCAGACCCAGACTTTGAACCTTCTTCATCTAATCCACATCTGTTCAGTCAAGCTGATCTGAGTGACTTGGTCAGAGATTTGAAATTGCCAAAGAGGCAGGCAGAATTATTGGGATCAAGGCTACAAGAATGGAATCTCTTATTACCAGGAACAAGAGTTTGTTTTTTTGCAGTCATCAAGAAGACCTTTTCCACTTCGACAGTTTAACCTTTTGCAAAAACGTCTTGGGGTTGTTTGGTGCTCTAGGATGTGAACATGACCTGAAGGATTGGCGACTGTTCATTGACTTGTCAATTTTAAGTCTGAAAACTGTTTTACTACACAATGGAAATATCTATACTTCTATACCTATTGGACATGTCGTACACATAAAAGAAACGTATGAGAATATGGAGTTACTGTTGACCCACATTAATAGAAATTATAACTGGAAGATATGTGGTGATCTAAAAGTTGTTGCACTTCTTCTTGGACTGCAGCTTGGATATACCAAGTATTGTTGTTTTATTTGTGGGTGGGACATTTCAAAAATGACTGGCTACTCCATGAAAACCTGGTTGCTGGACAGAAGAATGTTAAACATAATTCTCTCATTGATCCAACAAAGATATTTCTCCCTCCTTTGCATATTAAACTTGGGCTTATGAAGAATTTTGTCAAAGCAATGAGCAAAGAATCGGAAGCCTTTTCTTACTTGCGACAGAAATTTCCAAGAATAAGTGATGCAAAGATTAAAGAAGATATTTTTATTGGCCCACAGATCAGAGTTATAATGAATGACAGAAGCTTTGATGGTCTTTTGCAAAGTGCTGAACAAGTGGCATGAAGAGCCTTTAAAGATGTGACCTTTAACTTCCTTGGCAACAGCAGGGCACCGAAGTTTGAACAATTCATGGACAACATGTTCACAGCATATCATTTGATGAAATGCAATATGTCACTAAAATGCATTTTCTACATTCTCACTTGGACTTTTTTCCAGCCAATCTTGGTGCCGTTAGCGATGAACACGGTGAAAGATTTTACCAAGACATTGCGCTGATGGAGAAAAGGTACCAGGGAAAGTGGAGTACGTCAATGCTGGCTGACTGTTGCTGGAATCTTATTCAAGAAGCATTTGACACGGATTATAAATGAAAGTCGTCTGCAAAACACTTTTGAACCATTGCTTTTGCTACAGAAATCGATGCACGTGTATGTAGTGTCTAGGACTTCATAATGTAGACTATAAACTGTTGTTTCTTAAAAACCTTACGTGATACATACTTTTGAAGCACATATTTGTGTTCAGCATATGAAAATCTATAAGATACAATAAAATTTTCTCAGGGGACAAGAACTCTCCTGAAATTTGTTGTGCATTATTATCATTCACAGACTCAGACTTCCACTCCCATTTTCAACGTGGTTCAGCAGTACAGTGGCACACACAATCAGATTGCAGCTTTTTCTATCTCTATGTGGAATTAACTGTGCGCTCTGGCTTCCTACCCTAAGACTGTAAAATCCTAAACTGGCGCTCTATATCTTTAATACTCATTCATAACAGTTTCCTGTGATTGGCTGCACAAGACTATATGATGTGATAGCTGCAAGGCAATATGTGGAAGCCCATGCGGCAGTGTGTGAAATGGTGCTAGGGATGGAAAAGACACATACAAAAGATGGGTTGCACATCCTAAATTTAAATAAATTAAATCTTTATTAGGTAGCAAACACAAAAACCTAGATTAGACAAATTAAAGCACTAAAAATTGTCCATTGCATGAGCTCCTGTTTCTTAGGCCAGATAGACATAAATGGTCAATACTCCTAAAATAATGCCAAATATTTTTAAGTGAAAAAAGTAGATGCAATATACAGTTTTTAAATGTTTTTTTATCTGTCTTATCTAGGTTTTTGCATTTTTTTGCCTAATAAATATTTACACTAGTTAAATTTAGAAATTGCATCAAATCTTTTGTCTTTCCTCTTTATTTGATTTGTATTTGTTTTACACGCATTTTGGCTAGCACTCTATTAATACACAGGAGATGCACAAAACATCTACTTTTTGGTATTTGAAGTGGTGATAGGCATATTATTTTGATGTTTGTGTATTGAATCACAAAGTGTCTAAATTCATTGAAGTGAATTTCTTCAAGTTCTCAGGTCACAAAGTTGTGCCAAGTGAAATTGTGCAGCCCTCACTGCTGTCTGGGAGACGCATCTCCCTTCATAATAATAATAATAATAATAATAATAATAATAATAATAATCTTTATTTCTATTTTAGTTCTTCTTATATTCAAATGAATTTGTGTCTTTCAGATGCAATCACATTTGAACATTGTGGCACTGGGACTTGGTCAAAGCTGTGCTATTCAGTCCTGATGTTGACATATAGCAGCGTGATGAGGTCAGCATGCTGGTGACCTCATCACACTGCTACCTGCACTGGGGCCACACCGGTTGAGGAGACATCAGACAGGTAAGCACTCCATAAAGGAGCTGAAGAAATGTGCTTTTTTTAGATGAGGGATCCAGGGGAGGGCACATAAGGGAGCAATAGAGGACATTATGAGGCCTTTGGCAGATTGTGAAAGGGGGCATAATATAGTGAGGGGTAGTGTGAACAATATGCATAGAGGCATTGTGGGGTAGTTTGGGGTGATATTATGGAGAGGGGCAGTGGGGGGGATTTATTAGGCTAATTTCATATTAGTATTTTTTTGCGCAGTGCATAGTGCGCAATAGAAACGCATGCAAAAAACACATCATGCGTTTTTTATGCGCATTCGTTCTCTAGGGGTTAAAATCAGTGTCTACACATTTTTACGCCAAAAACGCATGCGCACGATAACGCAGACGAACGACGTCCATGTGCACGCCTGCGTTCCCATAGACTGTAATGCATTATCTTGCCGCTTTCCGTGCGCATGCGTTTTTTGATGCCTTTTGGCGGTCCCAAAAAATGCATCAGGTTGTGTCTGGCGCTCCTAGGCGGCGCACACCTTGAAAAAGCGCATGTGCACAAAAACGCATACGAACGCGTGCAAATGCAAGACCATGCGCACGCTATGTTAAACATAGGTACGCATAATGCATGCGCATGGACGCGCACGATGCGCTGCGCAAAAAACGCTAATGTGAAACCAGCCTTATATGGAGGGGATGCGAGGGCATAAATTATGGATGGAGAGGAGCAGTGTGGAGGTATGTTATGGAGAATGGCTGTGTGAGGGAATATTAAGGAAAGAGGAAACGTGGTGGGTTATTATGGAGAGGGGCAACGTAGGAGGTTATTATGGAGAGAGGCAGTGTGGGGGTATATTACGGAGAGGCGTAGTGTGGGGATATATTATGGAGAGGGACTATGAGGGTGAAAATTATGGAGGGGGCAGTATGGTGATATATTTTAGAGGTGGGGTCATTATTTATTAAGGGGCGCAGCATCAGAGATATTTATATTTATGGAGTAGTATAATGAAACTTTGACCCAAAAATGTTGTACACCCCTTTTATAAAACAACCATGAAGTCAAAGTGAAAACTGCACTTGTAGATGAATTCCCAGATGGATGTAATTTCCAGAATAAGTTCATTTAAGTGGAGTTTCTGCTGTTCTGACACTTAGGGTATGTGCAGACAATCAAGAAATGGCAGCGCTTTGGATGACAATGCTTGTTCGCTGTGTCCAAAGAGCTGCCGTCTATTCAACGCAGGTGAATCCACATATGTTCACTGAACCATGCGGATTCAACACTTCAAATACATTGTATGTATGAGATACTAGCATTTCCACAAGAGAAATTGACAAGCTGCGGACTGGAAAGACACGCCACCTTCCTGTCTCTGCGGGTGACGTGGACACATACTGGATATTGGATTTCGCAAAATCCTATCCACTATGCTATGTAGTGCAGCGCTTACTGCATGTGTTTGGGGAAACTCGCTTGGCAACGGGATGAAGGCACACAGGTACGTTTTCTTGCTTAACCCTAGCACGCGTATTGGGGGCCTTTTAGGCCCCCATGCTTACTTTTTTGCTATTATCTGCAAAATTACTTAAGTTAGAATTTTGAAATTTCAGGTAATCCTCAAGTATGTCGTATCCAGTTGTTCATATATATTTTTTTCATAGGCATTTCAGTGTAACAATGCTTTTTTGGTGAAAACCACATCTGTATGGATTGGGGGCCTTTTAGGCCCCGGTGTATTTTTTATCATGTTCTCAGTAGTGTTTGTGTCTCAAGTTACTTTATTTTGTACTCAGTAGAGTTGAGCGAAACGAGTCGAAAAAATTCAAAAGTCGCCGACTTTTGGCAAAGTCGGGTTTCATGAAACGAAACCCGACCCTAGGATGAGGTCGGCCACGAGGTCGGCGACTTACGCGCCAAAGTCGCGTTTCAAAAGTTTGTTTTGCGCTCTTTTTCAGCCAATCAGGATCCACGGACACTGTGGGCAACGTGATGACATAGGCACGGGTCACCACCATCTTTCAGAAGGGCATGCAAGTGATTGGCTTGCTTTGGTGGGCGTCACAGGGGGTATAAAAGGGCGTGCACGCCGACCACCATCTTACTTCTGCCGATCTTAGTATAGGGAGAGGTTGCTGCTGATTCTGTAGGGAGAGTGTTAGGCAGGGAAGAAGACAAAAAAACTGCTTCTGCTGCTAGCGATTTGGCCTGCACAACACACCAGTCACTGTGTGTGCAGTGCAAGGGGAGGCTATATAGTGGTGTATCAATGGTGTTGGTTGTTGGGCTGCCTTCTAAGGCTTCCTGACATTCCTGCATTGCTGTTCACCCACTGCTCCGCAAACTGCTTTTTTAAAAGCAATCCCAATTTTTTTTTTTGTCCTGCTGAGAAGACAAAAAAACTGCTTCTGCTGCTAGCAATCTGGCCTGCACAACACACCAGTCACTGTGTGTGCAGTGCAAGGGGAGGCTATATAGTGGTGTATCAGTGGTGTTGGTTGTTGGGCTGCCTTCTAAGGCTTCCTGACATTCCTGCATTGCTGTTTACCCACTGCTCCGCAAACTGCTTTTTTAAAAGCAATCCAATCTCCCTTATCCTCTAGTCACTTTTGTCACAGCTGTGCCATCGAGCCTGTCACATAGCGCTCAGATATTCATTGGGCCTCACACAATCCAAAAGTGTCCAGTGTCCAAAAGTGTGTGCAGAGAATCAAAATCTCCCTTATCCTCTAGTCACTTTGGTCACAGCTGTGCCATCGAGCCTGTCACATAGCGCTCAGATATCAGTGGGCCTCACACAATCCAAAAGTGTCCATCCAGTGTCCAAAAGTGTGTGCAGAGATTCAAAATCTCCCTTATCCTCTAGTCACTTTGGTCACAGCTGTGCCATCGAGCCTGTCACATAGCGCTCAGATATCAGTGGGCCTCACACAATCCAAAAGTGTCCATCCAGTGTCCAAAAGTGTGTGCAGAGATTCAAAATCTCCCTTATCCTCTAGTCACTTTGGTCACAGCTGTGCGATCGAGCCTGTCACATAGCGCTCAGATATCAGTGGGCCTCACACAATCCAAAAGTGTCCATCCAGTGTCCAAAAGTGTGTGCAGAGATTCAAAATCTCCCTTATCCTCTAGTCACTTTGGTCACAGCTGTGCCATCGAGCCTGTCACATAGCGCTCAGATATCAGTGGGCCTCACACAATCCAAAAGTGTCCATCCAGTGTCCAAAAGTGTGTGCAGAGATTCAAAATCTCCCTTATCCTCTAGTCACTTTGGTCACAGCTGTGCCATCGAGCCTGTCACATAGCGCTCAGATATCAGTGGGCCTCACACAATCCAAAAGTGTCCATCCAGTGTCCAAAAGTGTGTGCAGAGATTCAAAATCTCCCTTATCCTCTAGTCACTTTGGTCACAGCTGTGCCATCGAGCCTGTCACATAGCGCTCAGATATCAGTGGGCCTCACACAATCCAAAAGTGTCCATCCAGTGTCCAAAAGTGTGTGCAGAGATTCAAAATCTCCCTTATCCTCTAGTCACTTTGGTCACAGCTGTGCCATCGAGCCTGTCACATAGCGCTCAGATATCAGTGGGCCTCACACAATCCAAAAGTGTCCATCCAGTGTCCAAAAGTGTGTGCAGAGATTCAAAATCTCCCTTATCCTCTAGTCACTTTGGTCACAGCTGTGCCATCGAGCCTGTCACATAGCGCTCAGATATCAGTGGGCCTCACACAATCCAAGAGTGTCCATCCAGTGTCCAAAAGTGTGTGCAGAGATTCAAAATCTCCCTTATCCTCTAGTCACTTTGGTCACAGCTGTGCCATCGAGCCTGTCACATAGCGCTCAGATATCAGTGGGCCTCACACAATCCAAAAGTGTCCATCCAGTGTCCAAAAGTGTGTGCAGAGATTCAAAATCTCCCTTATCCTCTAGTCACTTTGGTCACAGCTGTGCCATCGAGCCTGTCACATAGCGCTCAGATATCAGTGGGCCTCACACAATCCAAAAGTGTCCAGTGTCCACAAGTGTCTGCAGAAATTCAAAATCTCCCCTGTCCTATAGACACCTTGTACCTTGTTTTACATTACTATATAGTTTGCTGGATTTTGTCTACATTTCTACCAAAAATGAGGAAGGCTGGTGGAAGAGGCCGTGGAATTGGGCGGGGGTCGGCAGCTGGTAATGATGGTGTTGGTGGTGGATCTGATGGTAGTGGCAAGAGCAAAATAGGACCGAATGCAGGAGGTGCTGACCCTGCGTCATCGTCTGGCTACATAAGGCCTCGAACGCTTAGTTTTCTAGGAGTTGGCAAACCGCTTTTAAAGCCAGAGCATCAGGAAAAAGTTTTGTCTTACATTGCTGACTCAGCCTCCAGATCTATCGCCTCCTCTTCTTCAGTTGTAAAAAGTAAAAGCACTGAGTCGTCATTGGAGGCTCATGTTCATGAACCACACCTTTCCTTGTGTCCTTCACCCCAACCAAGATTGAAGGATGACGCAGGCCATACTACTGATCACTCCATGGAGCTGTTTTCACATACCATGCCTGGATTATCAAGTGAAATGGTGAATTACCCAGGCCAAGATGAATCTGACATGGAGTGCACTGATGCACAGCCGCTGATGGATGATTCTGCTGGTACATTCACTCAGAGCACTACATTGTCCTCGCAGTGTACAGCGCCAGATTCTGACCCTGATGAGACTCAGGTGCCCCTTCCCGCACACTATACCACCATACACGGTGACACAGAGGAAGGTGCACATGACATAGAAGAGGAGGTGATGGATGACCCAGTTGTTGACCCAGATTGGCATCCATTGGGGGAAGAGGGTGCTGCTTCCAATAGCTCAGATGAGGAGCATCCACAGCAGACATCGATATCGCAACAGCTGTTATCTGGCAGGCCCGGAGCACTCCAAAGACAGGTTCCAAACATCAAAAGAGTTGCTGGACAGCTTGTCCAGAGGGTCAAAAGATCACAGCGTGCTAGGCCGCAAAATGTCTGCCAAAGTAGGAAGAGTGCAGTGTGGCACTTTTTTGAACAAAATCCTCATGATCAGGCCAAGGTTATCTGTAAGAAGTGCGCAAAGACCTTTAGCCGAGGGAAAAATCTGAAAAATTTGAATACCAGTTGCATGCTTAGACATTTAACCAGCATGCACTTGCAAGCGTGGACACAACACCAAACCTCAAGTGCCACATGTGCAACTGATCACAACGAAGGTAGTCAGCAACGCTACATTGTTTCCCCCACTGTAAGCCCACCGGTTAGCACAGCAGCAAATGTTGAGGTGTCGTTGCAAGACCACAGCAGTCAGGGAATCCCACTGTTATATCAACGAAAGACTGATTCTAGGCCATCAGAAAGAACACCAACTCCATCACCATCATCAACCCTCTCTCAGTCCGCCCTGTCCACCGCTACTTCCACCATATGCAGCTCTCAAGTCCAGCTCACCCTCCCAGACACTATGAGTAGGTCAAGAAAGTACTCAGTCTCTCATCCGCGTACACTGGGTTTGAACGCCCACATTGCCAAACTAATCTTGTTTGAGATGATGCCCTTTCGGTTGGTGGAAAGCACAGCTTTCCGCAAACTCATGGCCTATGCAGTACCACGCTATGACCTACCCAGTCGCCACTTCTTCTCTCGCAAAGCCATCCCAGCCCTCCACCATCATGTGAAAGACCGCATTGTCCATGCACTCAAGCAGTCAGTGAGCGGAAAGGTGCACCTCACAACTGATGCATGGTCCAGTTGGCATGGCCAGGGCCGTTACGTGTCCATCACTGCGCACTGGGTTAATGTGATGAATGCAGGGTCCACAGGGGACAGCGGTGGTGGGACAGTGCTGCCTAGCCCACGGTATAGGAAACAGTTGGCTGTAGGCGTTCGACCCTCCTCCTCCTCCTCCAGAAGCGAAAGCTCGTCCACAGAGCGCAGTCGTACGAGCACTCCATCTGCAGCTGCCACTGTTGCACACGATGTGTCCCCCTATCGAGCAGCTAGTGGAAAGCGTCAGCAGGCTGTGTTGCAGATGATGTGTTTGGGCGACAGACACACCGCCGAGGTGCTGGCCGAGTACTTGAAGCGACAAACTGAGTCATGGCTGGGCAGTGTACATCTTGAGGCAGGCAAGGTAGTTAGTGATAACGGCCGTAATTTTGTGGCAGCCATAGCCCTTTCAAAACTCAGCCACATACCTTGCTTGGCTCACACCTTGAACCTGGTGGTGCAGTGCTTCCTCAAAAATTATCCGGAGTTAACAGCCCTGCTCCAGAAGGTGCGAAGACTGTGCGCGCACATCCGCCGGTCGCCTGTACACTCCGTTCGTATTCAGAAGCTGCAGCGATTGCTCCACCTTCCCAACCACCGCCTCATTATCGACATTGCAACAAGGTGGAACTCCACCCTCCACCATCATGTGAAAGACCGCATTGTCCATGCACTCAAGCAGTCAGTGAGCGGAAAGGTGCACCTCACAACTGATGCATGGTCCAGTTGGCATGGCCAGGGCCGTTACGTGTCCATCACTGCGCACTGGGTTAATGTGATGAATGCAGGGTCCACAGGGGACAGCGGTGGTGGGACAGTGCTGCCTAGCCCACGGTATAGGAAACAGTTGGCTGTAGGCGTTCGACCCTCCTCCTCCTCCTCCAGAAGCGAAAGCTCGTCCACAGAGCGCAGTCGTACGAGCACTCCATCTGCAGCTGCCACTGTTGCACACGATGTGTCCCCCTATCGAGCAGCTAGTGGAAAGCGTCAGCAGGCTGTGTTGCAGATGATGTGTTTGGGCGACAGACACACCGCCGAGGTGCTGGCCGAGTACTTGAAGCGACAAACTGAGTCATGGCTGGGCAGTGTACATCTTGAGGCAGGCAAGGTAGTTAGTGATAACGGCCGTAATTTTGTGGCAGCCATAGCCCTTTCAAAACTCAGCCACATACCTTGCTTGGCTCACACCTTGAACCTGGTGGTGCAGTGCTTCCTCAAAAATTATCCGGAGTTAACAGCCCTGCTCCAGAAGGTGCGAAGACTGTGCGCGCACATCCGCCGGTCGCCTGTACACTCCGTTCGTATTCAGAAGCTGCAGCGATTGCTCCACCTTCCCAACCACCGCCTCATTATCGACATTGCAACAAGGTGGAACTCCACCCTCCACCATCATGTGAAAGACCGCATTGTCCATGCACTCAAGCAGTCAGTGAGCGGAAAGGTGCACCTCACAACTGATGCATGGTCCAGTTGGCATGGCCAGGGCCGTTACGTGTCCATCACTGCGCACTGGGTTAATGTGGTGAATGCAGGGTCCACAGGGGACAGCGGTGGTGGGACAGTGCTGCCTAGCCCACGGTATAGGAAACAGTTGGCTGTAGGCGTTCGACCCTCCTCCTCCTCCTCCAGAAGCGAAAGCTCGTCCACAGAGCGCAGTCGTACGGGCACTCCATCTGCAGCTGCCACTGTTGCACACGATGTGTCCCCCTATCGAGCAGCTAGTGGAAAGCGTCAGCAGGCTGTGTTGCAGATGATGTGTTTGGGCGACAGACACACAGCCGAGGTGCTGGCCGAGTACTTGAAGGGACAAACTGAGTCATGGCTGGGCAGTGTACATCTTGAGGCAGGCAAGGTAGTTAGTGATAACGGCCGTAATTTTGTGGCAGCCATAGCCCTTTCAAAACTCAGCCACATACCTTGCTTGGCTCACACCTTGAACCTGGTGGTGCAGTGCTTCCTCAAAAATTATCCGGAGTTAACAGCCCTGCTCCAGAAGGTGCGAAGACTGTGCGTGCACATCCGCCGGTCGCCTGTACACTCCGTTCGTATTCAGAAGCTGCAGCGATTGCTCCACCTTCCCACCTTTTCTGTCAATCCTGACAGAAAAAAGGACCCGTCTGTCAACCCAAAATGTGGATGATCTAACCTTCATTAAAATGAACCACGCATGGGTTTCCAAGGATTTTGTCCCACCTTCCCCTGATGACACATAGGGTGACAGAAAAATGGCTTGCTTTGGTCCACCTCTTCCTGGTACTTCACCTATTTTGCCTTTTGCATCAGCTGAATGTCCAACATCAACATATGCCACTTTCTAAAACTCCCTAACTGTGCTGCCTCCCCCCCAATGGCCGGGGTCACCACCTAGCGCACGACACCGTGCGAGTGCCGTTGCCCTGGACAGGTGGGTAGGCCGACTCTTGGGCACGGGCACTGGCACAGGGTCCCTCATAGTGCAATCAAGTGTCTCTGATGGTGGTGGTGCACACCCGCCGTCAGACACACCGCTGTACTATGAGGGGCCCAGTGCCAGTACCGACGCCCACGAGTGGGCCCCCCTTGCTTGGGCAGGGCCCCAGCATTTGCAATCTTTACCTCTCCCTGCTCCTCCGCTGTGTAATCTGGGCCGTCAAATCCATACTGTGCCTGACACCGTCTGAGCCTGCCTCCTGATGTATAGACATATATTTTGAATGTGTACGCTATCCATACATGTTATCCGGGGATACGGTACCCTTTCTAACCTTTGTGCAATCACGTGCAATCCATACTGGGCCTAACACCGTCTGAGCCTGCCTCCTGAGACATATATTTTGAATGTGTACGCTATCCATACATGTTATCCGGGGATACGGTACCCTTTCTAACCTTTGTGCAATCACGTGCAATCCATACTGGGCCTAACACCGTCTGAGCCTGCCTCCTGATGTATAGACATATATTTTGAATGTGTACGCTATCCATACATGTTATCTGGGGATACGGTACCCTTTCTAACCTTTGTGCAATCACGTGCAATCCATACTGGGCCTAACACCGTCTGAGCCTGCCTCCTGAGACATATATTTTGAATGTGTACGCTATCCATACATGTTATCTGGGGATACGGTACCCTTTCTAACCTTTGTGCAATCACGTGCATTCGATACTGGGCCTAACACCGTCTGAGCCTGCCTCCTGAGACATATATTTTGAATGTGTACGCTATCCATACATGTTATCCGGGGATACGGTACCCTTTCTAACCTTTGTGCAATCACGTGCAATCCATACTGGGCCTAACACCGTCTGAGCCTGCCTCCTGATGTATAGACATATATTTTGAATGTGTACGCTATCCATACATGTTATCTGGGGATACGGTACCCTTTCTAACCTTTGTGCAATCACGTGCAATCCATACTGGGCCTAACACCGTCTGAGCCTGCCTCCTGAGACATATATTTTGAATGTGTACGCTATCCATACATGTTATCTGGGGATAAGGTACCCTTTCTAACCTTTGTGCAATCACGTGCAATCCATACTGGGCCTAACACCGTCTGAGCCTGCCTCCTGAGACATATATTTTGAATGTGTACGCTATCCATACATGTTATCCGGGGATACGGTACCCTTTCTAATCTTTGTGCAATCACGTGCAATCCATACTGGGCCTAACACCGTCTGAGCCTGCCTCCTGAGACATATATTTTGAATGTGTACGCTATCCATACATGTTATCTGGGGATACGGTACCCTTTCTAACCTTTGTGCAATCACGTGCAATCCATACTGGGCCTAACACCGTCTGAGCCTGCCTCCTGAGACATATATTTTGAATGTGCACGCTATCCATACATGTTATCCGGGGATACGGTACCCTTTCTAACCTTTTTGCAATCACGTGCAATCCATACTGGGCCTAACACCGTCTGAGCCTGCCTCCTGAGACATATATTTTGAATGTGTACGCTATCCATACATGTTATCTGGGGATACGGTACCCTTTCTAACCTTTGTGCAATCACGTGCAATCCATACTGGGCCTAACACCGTCTGAGAATGATAGATGGGGCCCACCATACACTGGAACATTCCAAAGGTGGACATCAGACACTGGAGCAGCATTTACAGGGCCCATTATACACTAGAGCATTAGAAATGGGGCCCATTATGTTTGGAGCATTATTTGGGCCCATAAGACAGTAGAGCTTCATCCATGGGGACCAACATATACTGTAGCATTATGTGGAGCTCATCATATACTGTTTCAAACATTATATGGGACCAATGATTCTGTATGGAGAAATAGATGGGCCTCGTCATGAGATGTAAAAAGTGAGGTATTTTTCATTGTACTATACCGCTATTTCTCTGCCGTATCGGAGCATGATGAGTTGTGGTATGTGTTAAAGGGGCGCTCTTTCGCCCAGGGCACATGAAAACCTGGAGCCAGCCCTCCCCCCCCACAGTCTGTAGCCAAATAACCCCCATTTTTCAGTGCGTAACTTGTATTATGAAGTTAATTAGGCAGCACGGTGGCCCACCAAGGACAACATCTGCAAGGAGTTTGTATGTTCTCCCTGTGTTTGCGTGGGTTTCCTCCAGGCACTCCGGTTTCCTCCCACACTCCAAAGACATACTGATAGGGAATATAGATTGTGAGCCCCACCCGGGACAGTGATGAAAATGTGTGCAAACTGTAAAGCGCTGCGGAATATGTTAGCGCTATATAAAAATAAAGATTTATTTTATTTTTTATTTTTTAATTAAGGTTGACAAGCTTAAGTAAGAAGAATTGATGCTTTTGGCATTCAAATGGGCACTGTTGGTGTGTTTCCTGTCCTCCTCTCACTGCCGACTTTTATTCCCCATTGACTTACATTGGGTTTTGTGTTTCTGGACTACCCCGACTTTTCCCTATAATCGGACGATCTTGCTCGACCCGACTTTTGGAAAAGTCGGGTTTCACGAAACGAAACGCGACCCTAAAAAAACAAAAGTCGCTCAACTCTAGTACTCAGTAATGCTGGTGGATCGGCCAGGGTGTGGATAATGCCATATGAGGATGTCATGTGATTTTTGGAGGGAGAGATAAGGCCATAACATCATCTCAGGTCCTTCTGAACACAGTAATGAGCTGTGTAGAGAGTAATGAGGACAGTATACACTGTGATTTAATTGTGAAGGACCTGAGATAAGATAACATGTTGAGAGGAAGTCTGATTCAGTTTCAGTTTCTCTGATTCTAACATCTAGTCAGCAATGGCACAGTCTTCCTCCAAGCGTCTGAGTGACCAAGAGATAGCAGCAATTGTGTTTCAAAGTGATGATGAAAGTGAACTATCTTTGTCAGATGACGAGTACCTGCCACCAGAGAATCAAACAACCTCAAGTGATTCTTCTTCTGATGATGAAGAAGTGAATACAGTGGATCCTCAAGAAGTGATAAGTAGAACATCCAAAACGAATGTATTTTGGGACAGTAATCCTACATTAGTCGGACGTACTGCAGTCCATAATATTGTGAGACAGGCTCAAGGAGCTGTCGGAAGTCCCAGTTACTCCAGTGCTCAGGTCACCCCCACTGTCCATATTTATAGAAACATACAGGCTATTAACACCCAGAAACTTTAGAAGAACTTGCAGTCTTCATTGGCCCCTATCTCCTCCCTCTCATGTCCTGATTCTTCATTGAAGCATTACAACAAAACACTTCAAAGTGCCCTGGTTGAATTTGCACCTCCTATACATAGAACACCACAACACAAGGCGAAAACCCTGGCACACCCTGCAAACATGTTTCCTGCAGCGGTGCTCCAGGTGCGCCGAACGTCTGAGGAGAAAATCCAACCGACCCGAAGATTTCATCCATTATAAGTTTATGCTTCGAACATACACATTCACCTCTCAAAACAAACCTATTTCAACACCCTCATCACCTCACTGTCCAAAAACCCTAAACATCTCTTTGACACTTTTCATTCTCTACTCAACCCAAGAGTACAGGCCCCAACCACGGAGCTTCGAGCTGACGATCTGGCCAATTACTTCAAAGAAAAAATTGACCACATCCGACAGGAAATTATCTCCCAATCACCTCATACCATGCATTGTCCTCCCTCCCCCCACTGCATCTAGCTCACTCTCTGATTTTGAACCAGTCACAGAAGAAGATGTAAACAGGCTCCTTGCATCTTCTCGCCCAACCACTTGCACCAGTGACCCATTTCCATCACATTAACTCCAGCCCCTTTCCCCTGCTGTCACCCCTCACCTAACTAAAATATTTAACCTCTCTCTTCTGGTATCTTTCCCTCCTCATTTAAGCATGCCGTCATACATCCACTACTTAAAAAAACCATCCCTTGACCAAAACTGTGCCGCTATCTATAGACCTGTCTCTAATCTTCCCTTCATCTCTAAACTCCTGGAACGCCTGGTCCACTCCTGTCTTATCCGCTATCTCTTTGATAACTCTCTTCTCGACCCTCTCCTATCTGGTTTCCGCTCTTTTCACTCTACTGAAACTGCCCTCACTAAAGTCTCTAATGATCTACTAACAGCTAAATCAAATGGGCATTACTCCATGCTAATTCTCTTGGATCTCTCTGCAGCATTCGACACTGTGGATCATCAGCTCCTCCTCACTATGCTCCATTCCATTGGCCTCAAGGACACTGTTCTCTCCTGGTTCTCCTCCTATCTCTCTGAACGCTCCTTTACTGTATCTTTTGCTGGCTCCTCCTCCTCTCATCTTCCCCTTACTGTTGGGGTTCCTCAAGGATCAGTCCTAGGCCCCTCTCTTTGTATACTGCCCCTATTCATACTTTTGACTCTGCAAAAACTCTTACTGTTTCTCTTATTCATTCTCGTCTCAACTATTGTAACTCTCTTCTAATCGGTCTCCCTCTTACCAAACTCTCCCCCCTCCAATCTGTCTTGAATGCTGCTACCAGGATCATATTCCTCACCAATCGTTACAACGATGCCTCTACCCTGTGCCAGTCATTACACTGGCTACCCATCAACTCCAGAATCCAGTACAAACTTATTACCCTCACCCAAAAAGCTCTTCATGGCTCAGCACCACCCTACATCTCCTCCCTTGTTTCAGTATACAATCCTACCCGTGCCCTCCATTCTGCTGATGACCTGAGGTTAGCATCCTCAATAATCAGAACCTCCCACTCCCGTCTCCAAGACTATACACGTGCTGCGCCAATTCTTTGGAATGTACTTCCCAGGTCAATACGATTAGTCCCCAATCCCCACAATTTTAAGCGTGCCCTGAAAACTCATTTATTCAGTCTGGCCTACTGCCTCAACACATTAACCTAATCTATCCCTATGTGGCACAGCCAAAAGTTTTTACCATAACCAGGTTCCCCGCATCATGTTCCCACATGCTTTATGCATCCACTAGCCCTCTGCATCTGTACTGTTACAACATTATGGCTGGTCCACACAATCAGGGCAACTTTCGTGTCTCCCTTTTTACCTCAAAGATTGTAAGCTTGCGAGCAGGGCCCTCATTCCTCTTGGTATCTGACCAATGTGATTATTGTTATGCTGTAATGTTTATTGTCTGTACAAGTCCCCTCTGAAATGTAAAGTGCTGCGGAATATGTCGGCGCTATAGAAATAAAATTTATTATTATTATCACTTTTCCCCTAAAGATGTATTCTGTACTTTTTTTTCTGACAATATTGCAGAAGAGGTCCTTTTATGTTCAAACCTAGAAGGAAGACGTATCACTTCTGCAAAAAATAAGTCCTGGAAATCATATTTTATTTAGCAGTTTTAAAATAAACTTGTAAAAGATATATAAGTGTGTTTTCCCATATGATTTGCATGGGGGCCTAAAAGGCCCCCAATACGTTAACCCCTTTCCTTCATTGGACGTAATATTCCGTCCATGTGCCCTGGGCCCTAATTACCATGGACGGAATATTACGTCATAGCGATAAGCGACGCCCACGTGGTGAGCGCCGCTTATCGCGGCCTGGTGTCAGCTAATTATCAAAGCTGACACCCGGCACAATGTGTCAGGGGCGGTCACGGACCGCCCCCGACACGTTAACCCCTTGTACACCGCGATCAAACATGATCGCGGTGTACCAGGGGTTAAAGGGAAGCATCGGCAGGGAGGGGGGCTCCTCCGTGCTTCCCTGAGCTCCCCACGGCAGCGCAATGTGCAGCGCTGCTGCGGGGGGCTGCTTTCCTGCAGGTCCCCGGATCCAATATGGTGGCAGGGACCTCCGGGGGCCTGCAGGAAGCTGACTTCCTCACTGCCCGCAGAGCGCAGGCATGAGGAAGCCTGCAGCAGTGCCTGTGACAGATTGCTGATCTGTCACAGTGATCTGTGATGTGACAGATCAGCAATCTGTCACATGACAGTTATGTCCCCCCTGGGACATTGTAATAAAGTAAAAAAAAGTGTAAAAATAATTTTTAAAAAAATCGCTAAATAAATTAAAAAAAAAAAAATATTCCCCAATAAATTCATTTTTTGGAAATAAAAAAAAAACAATAAAAGTACACATATTTGGTATCGCTGCATCCGTAACGACCCACCCTATAAAACTTTCCCATTAGTTAACCCCTTAAGCGAACCCCTTAAAAAATAAAAATAAAAAACTAAGCAAAAAATAATGATTTATTATCATACCGCCGAACAAAAAGTGTAATAATGCGCGATCAAAAGATGCATATTAATATCCATGGTACTGCTGAAATCATCATCTTGTCCCGCAAAAAACCAGCCATCATACAGCATCATCAGCAAAAAATAAAAAAGTTATAGCTCGCAGAATAAAGCGATGCAAAAATAATTATTTTTTATATAAAATTGTTTTCATTGCATAAAAGCGCCAAAACATAAAAAAACATAAATGAGGTATCTCTGTAACCGTACTGACCCGAAGAAGAAAACCGCTTTATCAATTTTATCGCATGCAGAACGGCGTAAACGCACCACCCAAAAGAAATTTGGGTAAATTCTGCATCCCAAGAAACGAAATAAAAAGCGATCAAAAAATGTCACATGCCCGAACATGGTACCAATAAAAACGTCAACTCGTCCCACAAAAAATAAGACCTCACATGACTCGGTGGGTCAAAATATGGAAAAATTATAGCTCTCAATATGTGGTGATGCAAAAACTATTTTTACAGTAAAAAGCATCTTTTAGCGTGTGACAGCCACCAAATATAAATACCACCATACATAGTAAATCAAACCCCCCGTTATCACCCCCTTAGTTAGGGAAAAATAATAAAATTAAAAAAATGTATTTATTTCCATTTTCCCATTAGGGTTAGGGCTAGGGCTAGGGTTAGGGCTAGGGCTAGGGTTAGGGCTAGGGTTAGGGCTAGGGTTAGGGTTAGGGCTAGGGTTAGGGGTGTGTTGGGGTTAGGGCTAGGGTTAGGGCTGAGATTAGGGTTAGGGGTGTGTTGGGGTTAGGGTTGAAGTTAGAATTGGGGGTTTCCACTATTTGCGCACATCAGGTGCTCTCCAAACGTGACATGGCATCCGATCTGAATTCCAGCCAATTTTGCATTGTAAAAGTCAAACGGCGCTCCTTCCCTTCTGAGCTCTGCCATGCACCGAAATAGTGGTTCCCCCCCACATATCGGGTATCAGCATACTAAGGACAAATTGCACAATAATTTTTGCAGTCCAATTTCTCCTGTTACCCTTGGTAAAATAAAAAAAATTGAACCTGAAATATTTTTTTTTTGAAAAAAAGTTAAATGTTCATTTTTTTTAAATATTCAAAAAATTCCTGTGAAGCACCTGAAGGGTTAATAAACTCCTTGAATGTGGTTTTGAGCACCTTAAGGGGTGCAGTTTTTAGAATGGTGTCACTTTTGGGTATTTTCTATCATATAGACCCTTCAAAGTGACTTAAAATGTGATGTGGTCCGTAAAAATAAAATGGTGTTGCAAAAATGAGAAATCGCTGGTCAAATTTTAACCCTTATAACTTCCTAACAAAAAAAAAATTTGGTTCCAAAACTGTGCTGATGTAAAGTAAACATGTGGGAAATGTTACTTATTAAGTTTTTTGTGTGCCATATCTCTGTAATTTAAGGGCATAAAAATTCAAAGTTGGAAAATTGCAAAATTTTTGCCAAATTTCTGTTTTTTTCGCAAATAAACGCAAGTTATATGAATGAAATTTTAACACTAACATGAAGTACAATATGTCACGAGAAAACTCTGTCAGAATCACCGAGATCCATGGAAGTGTTCCAGAGTTATGGCCTCATAAAAGGACAGTGGTCAGAATTGTAAAAATTGGCCCGGGAGTTAACGTGCAAACCACCCTTGGTAGTGAAGGGGTTAATATGAAGATTTCTGATGTCATGCATACTATAGCCCATGTGGTTCATTTATTCTCAGTATAAACCACTGTGGGCCATGTTACATATCACAGACCTAACACAGTCCATGGCACTTCATAGCACACGGCTTTAACTTACAGTCACTAAACATGCCTGACTCCTCTTTGTCCAGTTACCGTGGGCAACCACATGCAGTGCTAATGTCTTTCACAGCTTTACTCCGCTACACATGACATTAGGTTGCAGTCTCTAAGCACACTGGACCTCACTTTGTCCAGTTACCTTGGCGACTGCAGTTTATTAACTGACCCTTCACAGTGCACACAGTCCCCCATACTCTACGTTACCTTTCCAGGAACTTCACTCCACATGCTGACTCCTTGTCACTCCTAGGTTCTGGGGAAGCTGCCTAACTAGGATCACTGTTCCAGACGATGACTTGTACCACAGGCCAAACCCGACAGTCCAGACCCTCAGAAGGATGGTAGCTTCACCAACACAGTCAGTCGTCACAGGCTCTGCCAGTACATGGTCTAACCCTGTGCTCTTCAGGAATCTGGTCCACCCGCAGTACCTTCCAACACAGCGACCATCCAAGTCCATGGCCTCATCATGTGCTCTTCATGAATCTGGTCCATTCCCAGGACCTTGTAACTCACAGAGACCTTCAGGACCTTATAACACTGATCATGTGACCCAACCACAGTCATGTAATATAGCTAAAACCACCCCCATAGGTGGGAGGTAGGTGTGATTAGCCAGTCCCGCCCAGCTCTCCTGCTAACCCTGTAAGCTTCCCTTTATAAAAAAAACAAAGCTCGTGGAACTACAGGTCCCAGAGCAAAATTTAAGGCTTACATTGCAGAGGATCTCCTCCTCTGCGACACATACTGGACATTTACAACAATGCCGGTCACTCTTTCACAGGTGTAACATCTGAATGCTGTGGGTTGCTCACTGCACATATATGCACCATCCAACCTGCAGCATTTACTAATCGTGTGCACTAGGGTGACCGAATCTCATATGGGGGGGAAAAAATGTTGGAATCTTGTTCATCTGGACCCCACAAAACGATTCCCCTTTCCAGATATTGAGATAGCCAAAATTTCAGCTCGATCAAACGACGTTAACCCGTGCCGCTCGTTGCTCAAAGTTTGAAAAAATCCAAATTGAGGTATTTTAAGATTTAGGTATTTTGCATAGTCTGTTAGACTATAAAGAATGTGACAACAACATTGCAGAAATAGCCCTGACTAAATTTTCAAACCATTTGTTGTATTTGAATGCAGAGTTGGTGGGATTATCGTTTTTTGATCCCACCATTACAGACAATGAAAAGTTGTTAATGGCTAATAAATTGCTCAGTAGCACAGATGAACCATCAGAGCACGCTAACCTACATGAGTTGATAATTTTACATAGTTATCTTATCTATTCTAGAGCTTTTGTTAAAGTAGTTTTTGAAATGTCAGAATATAATGCTCGGCATTTGCTTACAACTTGCAGGACATATTGCTTTTGTTCTTCATCTTTTGTCAGAAGGTCGTTAAAGTCGGTTACTTCCTACCTCTTTTAATTTTTCTTTCCTAACTTTTGGATTTACAACCCTAGCGTGCTCTGATGGTTCATCTGTGCTACTGAGCAATTTATTAGCCATTAACAACTTTTCATTGTCTGTAATGGTGGGATCAAAAAACGATAATCCCACCAACTCTGCATTCAAATACCACAAATGGTTCAAAAATTTGGTCAGGGCTATTTCTGCAATGTTGTTGTCACATTCTTTATAGTCTAACAGACTATGCAAAATACCTAAATCTTAAAATACCTCAATTTGGATTTTTTCAAACTTTGAGCGACGAGCGGCACGGGTTAACGTCGTTTGATCGAGCTCAAATTTTGTCTATCTCAATATCTGGAAAGGGGAATCATTTTGTGGGGTCCAGACGGACAAAATTGGGACATCGATTTTTTGCGGTCACCCTAGTGTGCACATACCCTTAGGAGCTCTGCTAATGGTGGCCACATACTATTACTGTAAAATCTACACTGCAGAAATCAAATAGTTATTCAAATAGTTATTCTTCCCTCCCTAATCCTGTCATAATTCCTAACAGTACTGCACATCCACTTATCTGGTATTTCTGCATTTAGGATTAATTGTGTAGCAATTTATGAGGCATTTTTCACCTATTCCCCTTTGTGAAAATTTAAAATTTGGGACTAAAAGAGCACTTTAGTGCTAAAAGTATTTCTTTGCCACTAAATTATAAAGTTCTCTGTGGAGCACCTGTGGTGTCAACATAATAAAAATTATCTTTATTTATATAGTGTCAACATATTCCACAGTGCTTTACAGTTTAACAGTTCCAAAACACAAGTCATAAGTAACAACGTTAACTATACAATAACACAGGTCTGCAACTAAAAAGCTGTTTGATTATTTTCATCTAATTTCCATGTATTTTGGTGTGCTGAAAACGAAAAAAATATTGAAAAAAATCCTGGATGTCAGGATTTGCCACAAAATGCAAAATTCTCTTCAAATTTAGTAAATTTTTCTCAATTTTTGTTTTTTTTATCTTAGGGTTTTGAAAGTCAAAATTACTATTAATTAATTCACATCAATGAATTGAAGATATACAATGCCAAAAAAATATAACTTTCAAAGAAAGAACTTGCAGAGTGAGCTAATGAAACCAGCATCAACATTTTGCAAGCTGACATGCCCAGGCTTGTTTCAATTGTTTTATCTTGGTTCTCGCCTGTTCACACTTTTTAATCTCAGTTCGTGTTAGCTCATCATATTCAACCGTGTTTCCCAAAATTAGCATTATGGCTCAGCGGAAGTGAATTAATTTGCCTGACAGTTTCTGTTACATTTGTGGTGAATATACAGTGTTGAAGCAACAGCTGAATATTACAGACTTTGTGAAAAAGTATACTTCGCATATTTCGGACTAAAGCTTGGAGATCAAGATATAGCTTGGGCGCCTCATAAAGTGTGCAAACGGTGTGTTGAGGACCTCCGAAATTGGTTCAAGGGTAAGAAAAAAGCTTTCTGTTATGGGATTCCTATGGTATGGCGAGAGCTAAAGAACCATAGTGGCGATTGTTACTTTTGTTCATGCGATGTGAAAGGGTATAATTCAAAATGGAAGCATTCCATTTCATACCCCAATATTCACTCAGCAATTTGTCCCATCCCCCATGGCACATATATACCAGTACCCAAGGCCCCTGCTACCTTGGAAGAGATAAGTAGCTCCGATGAAGGTGGAGTCATACCTGAACCAGATGATGAATCAAGTTCTGACTTTGAAGATGATACAAGACCAAAATTGTTTTCCCAGGAGGAGATGAATGATTTGGTAAGAGACTTGAATCTTCCCAAAGATGCCGCTGAGTTACTCGGATCAAGGCTCAAATGCAAGAATTTATTGTTGCCAGGAGTGTCTTTTTCATGGTTCAGACATCGTGAAGACGAGTTCGTTCCTTACTTTGCCCAGGAAGATAAGATGGTTTATTGCGTCAATGTCGAAGTTTTGATGGGTCAATTCAAAATCCAATATGATTCAGCGCAATGGCGTCTTTTTATAGATTCTTCAAAAAGAAGTCTCAAAGCAGTTTTACTCCACAACGGTGGTTTTTATGCTTCCATCCCCATAGGTCATTCCGTACACCTCAAGGAAACCTACGAGAACTTGGAATTGGTTCTTCGTAAACTTAAATTTGAAGACCACGGTTGGCAAGTGTGCGGGATTTGAAAGTCTTGTGCATGCTGCTCGGGCAACAAGCTGGGTATACCAAATACCCTTGTTTTCTGTGTCTATGGGACAGTCGAGACCGACAAAATCACTGGACCCAGAAGAATTGGCAGCCGAGGGTGCTCACAGTTGGTGAAAAAAATGTCCTCCAAGAAACTTTGGTTCCTCCCCATAAAGTCCTTCTACCACCTCTCTACATCAAATTGGGATTGATGAAGCAATTCGCAAAATCACTTCCAAAAGATGGAGAATGCTTCAAATACTTGGTCACCAAGTTTCCAAGCCTCCCGGAGGCAAAATTGATGGAAGGTGTGTTCGTCGGACCAGACATTAGAAGGCTTATAACTGATCAAGAGTTTATCAATACCATGACGCATCCTCAAAAAGAAGGGTGCACTGCATTTAAAGAGGTTGTAGAGAAATTTTTAGGCAATAACAAAGACCCTGACTACAAAAAAATCGTCGGACGAATGCTGAAAGCATTTCAAGCTTTAGGTTGCCTGATGAGTTTGAAAGTGCATTTCCTCCATTCCCACCTTGACAACTTTCCTGAAAGTTTGGGAGCTGTGAGTGAAGAGCAAGGTGAACGATTCCACCAGGACATTAAAGAGATGGAAAGAAGATACCAGGGAAGATGGAGCATTACAATGATGGCAGACTACTGTTGGACGCTTCAGAGAGACATTACAGATGCTACTCACAAGCGTAAATGTACCTAGAGAAGCTTCACAGGGAAGAAGAATCGATTTTAGTGTGTGTTAGTGAGCTCATTGCAGTTAAAAAAATGATTTTCATGAAATATTTGTAATAAAAAATTAATTTTATGAGTCTATTTTCATTTATTTTGAGGTATTGTCTTATTTAACATAGTTACTTAAATTGTCAGAAAACGTGATGTCCTATGACAAAACAGAGGTCATTTTCGGATTCAGTGCACTCAAAAACATAAAGATTACGTGGAATAACCAAAACAGCTCTTGAAAAATTTTTTTTGCAGACCTGTGTAATTAAAGCAAAATAAGATGACCCTGCTCGTGAGAGTTTACAATCTACAATGAGATGGGGGAGATACAAAGTACAGATATGTATTTACAATGGTGAATTTACAATGATGGTCCAGCCATCTTTAGGGAGTGAGGTATAGATGCAGATAGTGAATGGGCTACACACGCACACTTACACATAAAATGACTGATTAGTGAGCGTGATAGGCTGCTCTGAACAAATGCATTTTAAGGGAGCTCCTAAAACTATGAAAATTGTGGATAGTCCTAATTTCTTTTGGTAGAGCATTCCAGAGGATTGACGCAGCACGGGAAAAGTCTTGGAGTCAGGAGTGGGAGGTGCGAATTAGTGCAGGGGTTAGTCGAAAGTCATTAGCAAAGCGCAGGTTAGGCTAATAGACAAATGAGGGAGGAGATGTAGGGGGTGTTGCACTGTGGAGAGCTTTGTGGATGAGAAAAAGTACTTTGAATTGGATCCTATAATAAATGGGCATTGCTCATTACACCTCTAAATGAATTAATTAAGGGGTTTAGCTTGCAATATGGGGTCACTTATGGAGAGTTCTGCTATTCTCATAATTAAGGCGCTCTGCTGAGAAATAACACCCACACAGAATTCTAGCAAAAATCTGAACTCCAAAATGGTACAACTTCCCTTTTGAGTTTTGCAGTGTGACCGTACAGCAGTTTCTGATGACAAATTTGAAAAATTCCATAACAAATTTTTCCCATTACCATTGGGAAAGTTTAAAAATTTGGGGATATTTTAGTGGAAAAATTTAAATTGTTCATTTTCACAGTCCATTATTATAAAATTATTTTAAGTTATTTTGGGTTCAAAATGCTCAAAATACCTCTAGATGAATCATTAGTGGATTGCAATTTCCAAAATGGGGTCACTTGTGGGAATTTTCTCCTTTTTGGTAGCTCTCCAAATATGACAAAGCATCCACAATCTATTTCAGCAAAAATTGCAATCTAAAAGTCAGATTGCAGGCCTTACCTATCAAACAGTAGTTTTTAACTTGTTGGGCATTGGCATACTCATCATTTTTGCAGTCCAATATTATAAAATTTTGCGAACAAACTTTGGGTCCAAGATATTCACGATATGCCTACTACTTTAGGTGTGTAGTTTCCAAAATATGGTAACTTATTTCAGGGTTTGCAGTTTGGCACCTTAGAGGTTTTCCAAGCACAACATAGTATCTGCAATATATTCCAGCAAAACGTGGTCTTCAAAAGTAAAATTGTTCTCCTTTCTTTCCAAGCTTTGTCATGTGCAAAACAGTAGTTACCCACCACATGTGGAGTATTGGAGTACTCAGGAGAAATTGGGCGACAAATTGTGTGAATCATTTTCCCATGATACTCTTATGAAAATGAAAATGTTGGGCTAAAGCAACATTTTTGTGGACAATATGTAGTATTTAATTTTCAAGACCAGATACTAAAAAATTCTTTGAAGCACATGTGATTTCAAGATGCTCATTATAACTCGTATACCTAGATTATTTTTTTGAAGGATGTACCATATTTTCCAAAATGGGGTCATTTGTTGAGGGTTCAGCTGACATGGGTTCTGCTGAATTTTGACATTTCAGAGTCTCTTCAAATGCAACATGACATCCACAATCTATTTCAGCAAAAAATTGCAATCCATAAGTCAAATGGCGATTGTTCCCATCCAAGCACTACTATTTTCCCAAACAATATTTCCATTGAAAGACTAAGAAAAATTGCACAACATATTTCACAGTCCGTTTTCTCTTCTTTTACCCCTGTAAAATAAGAAATATAGGGCTAAAGCAGTAGGTTCATGGATTAAACATAATATTTCATTTTTATGACCCAACATCCTAAAATTCTGTGAAGCAATAATAGGCTCAATATGGTGATCACACCACTAGAATTATTCTATGAGGGATGTAGCTTTCAAAATGTCATCACTTGTGTGTGCTACTGTTTTGGCATCTCAGGATACCTTCAAATATAATGTGTCTGCAATCTATTTCAGCAAAAAAAGTAAAATTACACTCCTTCCCTTTGAAAACCTGCTAGGTGCCCAAACAGTAGTTTCTGACCTCATATGTGTAATCCAGGATTTAAAAAAAAAAAAAAAATAATAATTGTGGGGTTCATTTTCTTCTATTACTCTTGTGACAATGAGATAATTGGGACTAAGTAAACATTTCCATGGACATAACATATTATATTTTTGAAGCCAATATTATAAAATTGTGCAAAGCACCTGTAGATTCAAGATGCTCATCCTAATCCTTCACAAATTGTAGGTTCCAAAATGGGGGTCGCTTAACCTCAGAGGCTCTCCAAACATGACATGACGTCCACTGCAAAAATTGCATTTCCTTCTGAGCCCTTCGATGGGTCCAAAAATAATTTCAGAACACGTGCATACGCAGGAGGAATTGCTTAACAAATTGTTGGGTCTATTTTTTTTTTACCCATGTGAAAATGAAAATTTGGCGCTGACACAGTAATTCCTGTAAAGCAGCTGATGGATTAACAAACTATGAATATAGTTTTAAAAAATTTGAAGAGTGCAATTTTTTAATAGGGTCTTACGGGGGATTTTTAGATATGTTGGCTCCTCAATGTCACCAAAAAACACGTTTTTTTTAAATTTAATTGAAAAATTGCTACTAAACTTTTAACCCTTCTAACAACCCTAACTGGCTTTTAAATAACATATATACTGGTGTATAAGCTGACCCAAGTATAAGCCGAGGCACCCAATTTTGCCACGAAAAACAGGGTAAACTTATTGACTCGAGTATAAGCTGGGCATGCATTGTCCACTCATCCCCATCCTGGTAAGCATGGCTCCCCCATCCTTGTCCTTGCATGCATGGCTCCCTGGTCCCTGTCCTTGTATGTATGGTTCCTTATCCTCTATCCTTGTATGCATAGCTCCCATAAAGAAAAAAACATATCCTACTTAACCTTCTCTGCGCGCCCTTGCAGCATATCAGTTGTTCCAGCGCCAGCCGCATTTCCTACAGAGAGATCACGTGGCCCTGCTCATTAAGGTAATGAATATTCATTCCACGCCTTTGGAGTCAAGAGGCATGAATATTCATTGCGTTACTGAGCGGGGCCACGTGATCGCTCTGAGGGAAATGCTGCTGTTGCCGAAACTAAGGAAATGCTGTGGGGGCATGCAGGAAGGTATGAAGGATGTGTGCTGAAATCTTCAAATGAAAAAATTTTAACTCAATTGCCAATCTCTCAAAGTGTGAATGTAGTTTTTTTATGCATGTTTGCTTGTTGCAATTATTCCAATGTTACACCTTTACACTGCATCTGAACATAGTGGCCTGTTAAAGGTGGTTGCTTTTGTGACAGGCATAACCCCCTTTGATAAAAATATGGCTCCTCCCTTTTGCAATGGCAGTGTATAAACACCAGCAAGGCAAGAATCTGCACTCCAAAAAGGGATAATTTTGTAACCTTTTTCTTATTTAGGTATGTTTTATGTCTGATACTGCAATGTGTTGTTAAATAGTCCATTATTTATCACTGGTTATTACCCATTTACTGAAGCAAGATACACACGGTCAAAATTGTTGGTACCCCTCGTCTAATGACAGAAAAACCCACAATAGTGATGTAGGGTTCGTGGGCCGGGCTGGGGGGTGGTCCCTCTGTATACCGCGCAGTGACGTACAGACACAAGATAGAGGCAAGTTTCAGGTGCAACAGGTCCAAGTTTATTTTCCACCGTCCGACTGACGGCCCTCACAGCACACCGCAATATCTTTCTCATGGCCCTCCATGTCCAGTGCTGCTTCATACACCGTACTTTACACCAGGGACGTATTTATACGTACCGCCCCTTTTTCACTCTGTGACGATCCTGTCAGCTCTGTCACTGTGGCTGCCTTAGGCCCATACACCATCAGCATTTTACTGGTCAGTTTCGTCGTTCCAAATACGGTGTCCTTCACCGCGTGCCTCGTCTATACTGCGGTTCTTCCTGTCAGGACCACCCCCTGACGTTCTCTCTCCTCAGTCCCCCTAGTTTGGTTTTCCTCACAGTGCACAAACTGTCGTAGTCCTCTTGTCATTGTAGCTCCTCCTGGGGACTGGAACTTTCTGGAACCCTCCTTCAAATTTATATCTTTCCTGGTTCCCTGTAACACCGCCCCCCATGACCAATGGTTTCCTAAGCCCTAAGCTGATGTCAAGTCCTTTGCTCACACTCCTCCCTGCCCTCTAATGGTCAACCCAAGGTACTACACGTCCACTACACTTTCTCAGCTGTTTCCCCACTGTAGTAACTGACACCTGTCTAAACTGTGCAAACCTTCCCTTCTCTACTCTGACAAGTCCGTCCGTCCGTCAGGTCACCTTCCCTACAGTGACAGAAATAACTTGAATCTGACAAAAGAAATAACTCTAAAATCTATGAAAATGAACCAATGAAAGTCAGACATTGGTTTTGAACTATGCTTCCACAGATTTCTTTAAAAAATAAATCTTATGAAATAGGCCTGGACAGAAATGATGGTACCCATAACTTAGTATTTTGTTGCACAACCTTTTGAGACAATCACACGAATTCTGTAGCTGTTAATGAGACTTCTGAACCTCTCGACAGATATTTTGACCCACTTCTCAAGAGTAAACTGCTGCAGTTGTCTCATGTTTGAATGTTGCATTTTACATATGGTATGTTTCAGCTCTTTCCAAAGATGTTCAATAGGATTTAGGTCAGGACTCATAGAAGGCCACTTGAGAATACTCCAATGTTTTCCTCTTAGCCATTCTTGGGTGTTTTTAGCTGTGTGTTTTGAGTCATTATCCTATTGCAAGACCCATGACCTGCAACTCAGACCAAGCTTTCTGACACTGGCAGCACATTTCTCTCCCGAATCCTTTGATAGTCTTGAAATTTCATTGTACCCATCACATATTCTAGACACCCTGTGCTAGATGCAGCAATCAGCCCCAAAAAATAACAGTCTTCAACATGTTTCACAGTAGAGACAGTGTTCTTTTCTTGATATGCTTCATTTTTCTGTCTGTGAACATAGAGCTGATGTGCCTTGCCAAAAAGTTCCATTTTTGTCTCATCTGTCCATAGGACATTCTCCCAGAAGCTTTTTGACTTGTCAACATGTAGTTTGGCAAATTCCATTCTAGCTTTTGTTTGATTTTTTTTCAACAATGGTATCCTCCTTGGTTGTCTCCCATGAAGTCCACTTTGGCTCATACAATGACGGATGGTGCGATCTGACACTGATGTTCCTTGAGCTTGAAGTTCACCTTTACTCTGTTTAGGTGTATTTCTGTGCTCTTTGTTACCATTCGTATTATCTGTTTCTTTGATTTGTCATTAATTTTCCTCCTGTGACCACATTCATGGAGGTTGGCTATAGTCCCATGGACCTCAAATTTCTGAATATGTGCAACTGTAGTCACAGGAACATCAAGCTGCTTGGAGATGGTCTTATAACTTTTACCTTTAACATGTTTGTCTATAATGTTCTTTCTAATCTCCTGAGACAACTCTTTCCTTTGTTCCTCTGGTCCATGTTGAGTGTGATATACACCATGTCACGAAACAGCACAGTGAGTATCTGTAGCTCTATATACAGGCCCACTGACTGATTCCAAGATTGTAGACACATGTGATGCTGATTAATGGACACTAGTGTTGAGCGATACCTTCTGATATCGGGAAATATTAGATCGAATTTGATCGGACCGATACCCAAAAAATATCGGATATCACCGATTCCGATACTGGAAACCAATGCAAGTCAATGGGACACAAATATCGAAATGAAAATAAACCCTTACTTTCCTTGTAGGTTAATTCTACACGAAGGAAAACAACTAAGAATAATGTAGAATGTATTGGGGGAGGTGGAGGAGACATTAAAGGCATAGAGGTTTAGCCCAATCAAACGGAATAGCAGGAATTAATTTTTTTTAAGACGTTCGGAGTTACAAAGATATTGACTATGTTAAATGGGTTGTCCGGGCTTTTCACATAATCTCAGTGCATATCTGGACTTAGAATGCTGACAATAAGTAATTTACCTTCTGTGGCTAGTCTGCACGGTTTCCAAGATATCATCTCTTGCTTCTAAGATAAACATCCGGGGGGGTGTTCTGGCATTGAAATGAGAACTGGTCGTTTCCTCCTCCCTCACTAGTTTCACTTTCCATGGATCACTGTTCAGCGTATGTCTGGGGGAGGAGCAGCTGGGTGGTCTGCTCACAGTCAATCACAGCCATGCCATTAGTTAACATGCATAACAGGATGTGCCCACACCTCTTAGGATTCCTCATTCGCTGAATAAAATCAAACTGGCTCATTGCATTATGGGAACTTCCAATTCCGGTATTCGATATTCTAAAAGTATCGGAACTCAGTATCGGAACTCCGTTACAGCGAATATCGGCCGATACCCGATATTGCAGTATTGGAATGCTCAACACTAATGGACACACCTTGATTTAACATGTCCCTTTTGTTACATTATTTTCAGGGGTACCGTCATTTCTGTCCAGGCCAATTTCATGAGTTTTATTTTTTAAAAATTCTGTGGAAGCATGAGTGAAAAGCAATGTCCGACTTTCATTTGTTCATTTTCAGAGATTTTTTATTTATTATTACTTTTGTCAGATTCAAGATATTTCTGTCACCATTGTGGGTTTTTCTGTCATTAAACGAGGGGTACCAACAATTTTGACCACGTGTGTAGGTAGAAGTCACCTGGATATTAATAAGGCTAGTATTGTGTTAAAAATCTCAAAAGAGGTTACATACAGTACTAGGAGACTTCAGAGTGTTCCACATATTTTATCCAGGATATTAATGGCTATGTTATCAAATTTGCTGCTAGTAAAATTTTGGAGGAAAATTAGGGGGAGTGCTATATGAATATTTAAAAATTTACTCATTTGTTTCAGGGAGCAAAAATGCTAAATTTTGTGGCATGTAAAATGATCATGTATTACATGAGTTACCATAATGAAAAATTACTTGTCAATATCTGTCATTGGCTAGGGGATGTACTGATGTCCACATCATTATGACAGTATAGTTTATGTATCTTATATATAACCACATATGCTTAAACTATTTTTCATTCTTACTGTTTTAAAGTTTTATGTTTTCTATTTTCTTTTTATTATTAACAAACTGCTGAGATTACATGGTCTCAAGTTAAGGCCTTCATCTATTCTACAATGACAACATCACTTAATAATGAAATACTGCATCAAAGTGCCACTTAGGTCTGAAATTGTTATGTATAGCTGTCAAAATTAGAAAAAGGGAAAAGAATCTTGATTTGTCTTTAGTACTTAAACATGAATTGTCAGTCAGGTTTTGAAATCACGATGGTATTACACACTTCCCCTGTGAGCTGCTAGATGTTGAAAACTTGACAGGTACATATTTTTTCAACTACAAGCAATTCTGTAATGAAAATAAATAACACAAATCTTTTTTTCCTCGAGACAGATATTTGTTGCCGATGGGATTTGATGTTCTGGCTTCAGTTGTCAAGAAAAATAACCAGTAAGCAAAGTAAACATTTCATATACTGATATTCGAAAAGGAACTGCTGTGGAAGAGAATACATGAAAGTATTATTAACTAACAATGGATCCAGAGGTACTTAATGTTTCTCGAATAGTAAATTCATCCCATCACAGACTCCCACTACTGGGTAAGCTGTAACTTGTTCCTTGATCTCTAGATCTTTAATAGCTATTTTGTACATTTATCTTATGCTATTATTGTTCTGATTGACTTTGTATATTGTTAATTTACAGCTAATTATTTACCTCTTTTTTAATAATTGCTAAACCTCAAAAAAAAAAAAGAAAATTAAATTCAAATATAAACCTCTCTACTTGAGTGGAGCGAATTTTTCAAAATTCGGTTCGGATCGTGATCGGCGACGAATATTGTTTTTGCTACATTCACCAAACACAGCAGAAAGTCATTGGAGTCAACTGCAGTAGAAATGGAACCGATCATCAAACATAAATTCCACTCCATAAGGGTCCGATCTTTCAATAAATAAAATTATAATTCTCAATATTAAAATTGCAAAACCAAGAAGGAAAAGTCATGTAGTTATGAAAATCACAGGATCGATAGACAATATTTACCGTATTTTTCGCTTTGTAAGGCGCACTTTTTTCCCCCAAATTTGGGGGGAAAATAGGGGTGCATCTTACAATGCAAACATACCTTTTATTGCGCTGCTGCTGCGGGTGTCCGTTACTTGCCGCCACAGCGCTGGGTCCTCTGGGTGTAGCCGCCGCCACGCTGTGTCCCCCGGTGCCTGCCGCCACCGGGCTCTGTCCTGTGCTGCGTCGGGGGCTCTGCCGTTCCATCCATGCCTGTGCGGTGGCTTGCTTCCTGGAAAATGGCCGCCGCGCAAGCGCAGATGGAGATCTCGGCACTGAAATCTCGGGAAATGAGCGGTAAGCAATAAGACACCTGGATTATAAGAAGCAACACCATTTTATTAAAAAACGTATTTTTCCTATTTTTCTCCTCAAAATTTGGGGTGCGTCTTATAATCCGGAGCGTCTTATAAAGCGAAAAATACGGTATATGAAAATGATGAAAAAATGATCTGTGATTCATTTGTGATAGGCTACACTACATTACCTTTTTAACACCTTTTTTTTCCCATTCTTCATGCAGTAAAAAGGTGGAACAATATAATTCCCCTCAGTACTAATTTTTGCACTGAACAAAAAAAAAAAAAAATCAGGGCTTAAATGGAACCTGAAAATAAAAATACATTTATTTACTTAAATGGAAGCTGTCTGCAAGATTGTGCACAGTAACCAACAGACAGTGTCAGGTCGGTGCCGTTATCGATCATGGATAGCAGCTATTGCACAGGCACCAGCAGCGCTATATTGGAGGAATTTTTTTTCTTCTCTAGCAGGATGGCATTGCAATAGCAGCTATCGTAATGCCACGATATTCACCAATAGCTGCTATTGCGCAGGCATGGCGAGCGCCATTTCTGAATAGATTTTTTTACATTTTACTCTCCGTATAACATCAGCCACATGTATTATTAACTCAATAAACATGCGATTATGCTGCAGCGCAGGTGCCACGGCTGGCTCCTGCCTGTAAAAGGTTTTTTTTCTTCAGTATGTACAGGCATTCATTATGCAAACTAGGGGGCAGGTCAGTGAGGGATCATTGATCTGTCAACAGTCTGCATTATGAATAGTTAATCAGAGTACCACATGAAGACCCACCACAGGTGGCCCCAAAGCACAAACATATCATTAATAGAGATGGGTGAACCCGAACAGTAAAGGTTGGTGTCCGTACCGAACACTTACTGTTGTATGAATCTTAAAATTACAATAGTTAAAACACATCTTGTTAAAGGGAATCTGTCACCCCATTTGTTGACTATCAGCTCCCGGCAAAGCCATCAGGGGCTTATCTACAGCATTCTGTAATGCTGTAGATAAGCCCCCAATGTAACCTAAAAGTTAAGAAAAATGAGTTATATTATACTCACCCAGGGGCGGTCCAGGCCCGGTTTTGGTCCAATGGGTGTAGCGGTCCAGTCTGGCGCCTCCCATCTTCTAACGGTGACGTCCTCTTTGCTTCCCGTCGTGGCTCCTGTGCAGGCGCATTCTTCTCTGCCCTGTGGAGGGCATAGCAGAGTACTGAAGTGTGCAGGCTCCGGACCAGGTCAGAGAGATCCGGCGCCTGCGCACTGCACTACTTTATTCAGCCCTCAACAGGGCAGAACAGAGTGCCTTCACTGGAACGGGAAGCAAAGAGGAGGACATCCCCGCTTACTGACACTGAAATATATACGAATATTTAAAAGTACCACAACACTGTATACTGTTGTACGCGTCGAATACATTTCCATTTTTCTAATTTTTAGATTCTGGTGTAATCCATACTGAGCCTGTGACAGTTTGTGTCAAACTCTGCAAAACTATAAGGAGATTTAAAATGACACCAACACTGTATGCAGCTTTACGCTTGTAATATATTACCCTTTTTTTTACATTTTATATTCTTGTCTAATCCATACTGAGCCTGGGAGTGTATTTTTCTGACTCCGGAAATAAAGACGGATATTTCCAATGATCCCTGCACTGGATACACCTTGTATCTGCTGATACAGTACCTTTTTTCAACTTGTTTGAGTACGATTAAATCCATACTGACTGAGTGAACGGGTGTGGTTGACTCATGAAATCTGGTGTTAGGATAAAATAATGGAAACACATGGAAACATCAACCAAACTTAGGTTAATATGGTGTAGGTCCACCTTTTGCAGCGATTACAGCCTCGATTATCTGAGGTATGGATTCATACAAGGTGTGAATTGTTTCCAAAGGAATTGTAGCCAATTCTTCAGTTAAAACACAAACAGTTCTTTGAGCGACAATGGTGGCGGAAATCGACATATAACTTGAATCTAAAAATCTGCCATAAATGATCAATAATGTGGAGGTCTAGGGATTGTGGGGGACATATGAGATGCTCAACTTCATTACAGTGTTACTCATGCCATGCTTTAACGATTCGAGCTGTATGAATTGGTGTATCATCATCCTGAAAGATGGCGTTCCCCTCCGGGAACAGTGCTTGATCCACAGGATGCACTTGGTTGCCCAAAATGCCTAAATAATCGTGGCTGTTACTTCTTCAATTAAGGGATATCATTGGCCCGGCGTATGTCCACGAAATATCACCCCAGATCATCACAGAACATCCGCCATGTTTTACGGTTGCGAGAAGGCAGTCTGGATTGAATGTTTCTTTAGGCTATCTACAAACGTACACTTGGACGGAGGTCGTAAAAACGATGATTCGACTGAGAATATAAAATGTTTTCACAGGTCAAGAGACATTTTCTGTAGGTTTCTACACCACTCTAAATGCATGGAAACATTTGTCATTGAGAGAAGCATTTTTACAATTGCAGCGATTCTGTGGAATCCAGATTTGTGCAGCTCGCGACAAACTTTTTCGCGGAAACTGTATTCTGTAGGTGTTCATTGAGCTCTGCATTGTTTTTCCGAGCAGTGGTCTTGCGATCCTCTTTCCAAATTTGCTTTATAGTCCGACAGTAACTCTCTCAGTCAACTTTGACTTTTGGTCGGACCTGTGCTTTGCTACGGATGTTTTTCCTTCTCTTTCAATCGCAGTCATTACTTTGGAGACAGTACCGCTTGACACGCCAAGCATACGGTCACTTTCTGTTACACTAGCGCCTGCCATACCAGCATCAACAATTTGGGCTCTTTGAAAATCAGAGAGGTCTGCAATTGGTATTAAGTTTTTCCTCAATGTTCTTAGAATTATGCAAAACAAACATTTAATTTACATACACATATCACATGACACAAATAATCAACTACAAAACATTAACATATGGCACGGTTTGCATGTTTATAACATGTTTGAAAATTATGATGACAACATGTTAGATGTTTGGTTGCATTATTTGGTCCAACCCCTGTATAAACGGAGTGTGTATAAAAGCCCTCACCGCCGACCGCCATTTTTCTTCTGCCCATCTTTACAGTGGAGAGAGGTTGCTGACGCTGTTTATGATTTGGGAGACACTTAGGCCTGTAAACAGAAGTTGTTATGTGCTTGCGCTGAACGCAATTGTTGTGTTCTGTTAGTGTGCAGTGACAGGGGAGGATTTCTGGTGTGCAGCAGCGCTAGTCATTAGGCTTCCTGCCAGTGACAGGGACCATTTTTTTGTGTGCAGCAGAGCTGATTATTAGCCTGCCTTATTGCTGTATTGCTGTGTGGACACTGCTGTGCAAACTGCTTTTTACACAGCACTCCTACTTTTAGTCTGTTTTCCTGCAGTGAACGAACATTCATTATTTCACACACCTTATAGAGCTGTACGCTCCTCACACATTGCCGTGTACCGGATGGTATCACGTATAAATACATGCTGACTATCTTTATGAGACTACAGAAATATATAGGGAGATTAACATTTTCTATTACACTATATACACCTGGTATTTGATGAGACAGTACCTCTGTTCTTAATTTTTGCTTACAGTATGATACATACTGAGTGAGCGTGTGTGGTTAACTCATTCAATACATACGGAGAAAAACATTTTACTCTATACACCTCCTATCTTGTGATACAGTACCTTTGTTTTACGTTTTTTATTACGGTCAAATCCATACTGGGTGACTGTCTGAGGGTGACATCGGAAATATATACGGAGATTTAAATTGTACCCTAAAATACATATACTTGCTACCTTGTTATCCGGTACATTTTTTAAACATTTTGTATTATGGTTAAATCCAGACTGAGTGAGCGTCTGAGGGTGACTCCGGAAATATATACAGAGATTTACATTTAGCCAAACACTGTATCCAGCTGTACGCTTTTGATACAGTACCCTTTTTTGCAATTAACAATCTGTTGTAATCCATACTCAGCCGGTGATTGTCTATTACTCCGTAAATATATTTGTAGATTTACAATTAACACAACACTTTATACAGCTGTAAGCTTGTGATACATTACCCATTTACTGCTGTATATATTCCTGTCTAATGCATACAGAGCCAGTGAGAGTCTGTTTCTCACTATGGAAATATATATGGAGATTTACAATGACCCCTACACTGTATACAGCTTTACGCTTCTGACCCATTACCCTTTTATTGCTTTTAACTTGTTGTGGTGTAATCCATAACGAGCCTGAGAGCATCTCTGCCTGACTTCTGAAATATATACGTAGATTTAGAATTTTTAAACTATATCATATATGTACCTGGTATCTGTTGTTACTGTACCCTTTCTCAACTTTCTATATTCTTGTCGAATCCATACTGGGCCTGAGAACGTCTGTGTCTGCCTCCTGAAATGTATACGGAGATTTAGAATGTTTAAACTCTACTATATATACTTGGGATATGTTTATACTGTGCCCTTTTTTTCAACTTTGTGTATTATTGCCTAATCCATACTGAGCCTGAGAGCGTCTGTGTCTGCCTCGTAAAAGACATACGGAATTTTTTTCTATTTTCACTATACTATATATACCTGCTATCTGTTGATACAGTGCCCTTAGTGCCAGAAAGTCCTCCTACACCCACCAGTCTAAGTGTCTCATTGACAACGTGAACATAGGCCCAAATGTGTGATTATTTCTTGCGGATCTTCTTTTTATATTATGGGGTTATCCATACTGAGTGTGTGAGAGTCTGTGTGTTACTTCTGAAATATATATGTAGATTTAACAATTATCCCAAAACTGCATACAGCTGTAAGCTTGTGATAGATTACCCATTTACTGCTGTTTATATTACGATCTAATGCATACAGAGCCAGTGTGCTAGGGACGGCGGAGCGCACTAAATATAAAATAATAGAAAGTGCGTTCGCCGCCCGAGGTCCACCGTGCAGAGGTGTTAAACCTGCTGCTATATAATGGCAGATGCACAATATGGCGGTATATCGCACACGGGTTGAACGTCACCCGGTGTGCGCTGGACATACTCTGTTATATTCAGAGAGTCGCCTTAAGGCATAAACATAAATGCCGAGCCTGTTGACCTCACAGGTCTCAGCGGTGTGCATGCACGGTATATGGTCACAGGACTCAGGCCCAAGACACAGGGTCGGTGTCCGTCTAGACCTGCCGTGCGTGCGGCGTCGCTACCGCGGACGCCCACAAGTGCTGCTGACCGCAGAGTGGCAACTGACTCAGACACTATACGACAATGCCCAGGAGGGGCGCACTGTCGGACGCTAGCTCTGTGGAGATGAGCACTGTGGCTTGTAGCATGCCACTGACTGGCGCTGACTCTAAGGCTAAGTCCCTATCCACACATGTTATATCAGAGGGAGGGGATCTTAATGAGTCATTTGCAGGTTCATGCATCCATCATCATTCACACAGTAGCAATTAGAGACTACACTAGCGCATGACCGAGCGGCCATGCGGACCTTTTATAGCCGTGCGGGACCTTCCAGATCTCTGGGATGGAGCAATCAGATCAGGAGAAGAACCTGAGCACGTGACTCCCGATCTCCAATGGGAGATCATCTCGTGAGTATTATGTATGTAGTATGTATGTAGCATGTATGTAGTATGTAGCATGTATGTAGTATGTAGCATGCATGTAGTATGTAGCATGTATGTAGTATGTATGTTACATGTAGTATATATGTAGTATGTATGTTACATGTAGTATATATGTAGTATGTATGTTGCATGCATGTAGTATATATGTAGTATGTATGTTGCATGCATGTAGTATATATGTAGTATGTATGTAGCATGTATGTAGTATGTAGCATGTATGTAGCATGCATGTAGTATGTAGCATGTACAGTATGTAGTATGCATGTTACATGTAGTATATATGTAGTATGCATGTTGCATGCATGTAGTATATATGTTGTATGTATGTTGCATGCATGTCATATATATGTAGTATGTATGTTGCATGCATGTAGTATATATGTAGTATGTATGTTGCATGCATGCAGTATAAATGTAGTATGTATGTTGCATGCATGTAGTATATATGTAGTATGTATGTTGCATGCATGTAGTATATATGTAGTATGTATGTAGCATGTATGTAGTATGTAGCATGTATGTAGCATGCATGTAGTATGTAGCATGTATGTAGTATGCATGTTACATGTAGTATATATGTAGTATGTATGTTACATGTAGTATATATGTAGTATGCATGTTGCATGCATGTAGTATATATGTAGTATGTATGTTGCATGCATGTAGTATATATGTAGTATGTATGTAGCATGTATGTAGTATGTAGCATGTATGTAGCATGCATGTAGTATGTAGCATGTATGTAGTATGCATGTTGCATGTAGTATATATGTAGTATGTATGTTACATGTAGTATATATGTAGTATGCATGTTGTATGTATGTAGCATGTATGTAGCATGTAATTTTTTTTTTTTTTTACATTCAACACATTAGCCGGATGATGGGACTACTACTGTCCCGTCATTGGCTAATGTGTCAATCACTGTCATGGTAGCAGGCATCGCCCGATGGGACTTGTAGTCCCATCGGACGATGCCTGCACAGACCCCCGGAGCCTGCACAGACCACCGGCAGGCCGGCACAGCCCCCCGGCAGGCCGGCACAGACCACCGGAGCCTGCACAGACCACCGGCAGGCCGGCACAGCCCCCCGGCAGGCCGGCACAGACCACCTGAGCCTGCACAGACCACCGGCAGGCCGGCACAGCCCCCCGGCAGGCCGGCACAGACCACCGGAGCCTGCACAGCCCACCGGCAGGCCGGCACAGCCCCCCGGCAGGCCGGCACAGACCACCGGAGCCTGCACAGACCACCGGCAGGCCGGCACAGCCCCCCGGCAGGCCGGCACAGACCACCGGAGCCTGCACAGACCACCGGCAGGCTGGCACAGCCCCCTGGCAGGCCGGCACAGACCACCGGAGCCTGCACAGACCCCCTGGCAGGCCGGCACAGCCCCCCGAAAGGCCCGTACAGACCCCAGAGAGGCTGTACAAGGCAAAAATAGGGTTTTTCTTATTCCGATACCGGAAGTCCCATAGACTTGAATGGGACTTCTGGTATCGGAATCGGCGATACCGATACTTTTTTTTAAGATCGGCCGATCCATTCCGATCCGATATTTTCAAGTATCGGCTGGTATCGCTCAACTCTAATGCCCAGTCATCCTGCCTAGCAGAGACAAAATGTCACAGGTATGTGACCAGAGTTTGATTGGCTCTCTCACCCAACCCGTTCGTCTCGGGATGATATGCGGAGGACAAATTGAGCTCGATACTGAGTAGACTGCAGAGCTCCCTCCAAAATCGAGATGCAAATTGGGGACCTCGGTCACTGACTATTTTGTCTGGCATACCGTGCAAACGAAATACACGCTTAATGAACAGTGCGGCGAGATCACGAGCGGAAGGCAGCTGCGCGAGTGGCACCAGATGCACCATTTTAGAGAAATGATCGGTGACCACCCAGATGACCGTGCTGCCACCAGATTTGGGCAGGCCGACCACAAAGTCCATGCCGACCATCTCCCAGGGTCTGTCTGCCACCGGCAAGGGATACAGTAACCCAGCCGGCCTCTGCCTAGAGGACCTGTTCCGAGGACAAGAGATGCATGCTTGGATATACTCTTTAGTGTCATGAGCCATGTGCAGCCACCAATAAGACCTTGTCAGGAATTCTGTGGTCCGCTTAATGCCAAAGTGACCACCCACCTTGGACATGTGTGCCCACGCGAGGACCTCTGGCCGCAGGTGAGGAGGGTCAAAGGTCTTGCCCGGCAAAACTACCTCAAAAGCGACCGGAGCCACGGTCCTCAGGCTCTCTGTGGGGACAATTAGCCGAGGCTCAGCCTCCTCTTCCTCCGCTGAGACCACCAAGCGAGAAAGAGCATCCGCACGGACGTTCTTCTCTCCAGACAGGTAATGCAAGGTGAAGCGGAAGCGGGAGAAGAAGAGCGACCACCTAGCTTGACGAGAGTTCAAGCACTGGGCATTTTGCAAATAGACCAGGTTTTTATGGACAGTGTACACCTGGAAGGGAAACCGGGCTCCCTCCAGGAGATGTCTCCACTCAGAAAAGGCCAATTTCATGGCCAGCAACTCCCTGTACCCGATGGAGTAGTTTCTCTCCACCATTGAGAAGGTCTTTGAGAAGAAGAAGCAGGGATGCTTCCGACCTTGAGCATCCTACTGGAAAAGGACAGCTCCTGCTTCAACGGACGAGGCATCTACCTCTAGGATAAAGGGTTTATCCACATTGGGACGGTGGAGGATGGGAGCACCAGCAAAATGGGTTTTCAGAGACGAAAAGGCCATGGAGACCTGCTCTGACCAACCTTTGGATTGGCTCCTTTCTTGGTGAGAGCGACCAGTGTGGAGCAGTGGGGAATGAACTGGCGGTAATAGTTAACGAACCCCAAAAAGCGCTGCACCTCTTTTAGAGAATGGGGCTCCTGCCGCTTGCAATTTGGCAGGATCCATAGCCAACCCCTGGGCCGAGATGATATAGCCCAGGAACGGCAAGGACTCCTGCTCAAACTGGCACTTCTCCAGCTTGGCGAAGAGAGAATTCGCCCGAAAACGGTCAAAGACCTTGCAGACATCTGTCCGGTGAGAGGTCAAATCTCGAAAAAAGATGAGAATGTCATCCAGATAGACCACCACCGAGGTGGAAAGCATATCGCGAAAGACGTCATGTACGAAGTCCTGGAAGACAGCAGGTGCATTACAGAGGCCGAAGGGCATGACCAAATACTCATAGTGGCCATCCCTGGTATTAAAGGCTGTCTTCCACTCGTCTCCTTCGCGTATGCGGATCAGGTTGTATGCCCCTCGTAGATCTAATTTCGTAAAGATCCGGGCCCCTCACAACCTGTCAAACAACTCAGAGATCAAATGAAGAGGGTATTTGTTTTTTACGGTAGTGCATTGAGACCTCTGTAGTCAATGCAGGGGCGCAACTCCCCACTCTTCTTCTGCACGAAGAAGAACCCTGCACCAGCCGGCAACACCGATTTTCTGATAAACCCTCTTGCCAGGTTCTCCCGGATACATTGTGACATGGCCTCTGTCTCCGGGAGAGATAGAGGGTACACGCGGCCTCTAGGAGGCTCCGCGCCTGGCAATAGGTCTATCGGGCAATCGTAAGGACGGTGCGGCGGAAGCATCTCCGCTGATTTTTTGGAGAAGACATCCGCGCAGTGTCCAGGGAGCGTGGAAAGATCCGCGGGCACCTCCGTGGATGCTACTTGAACACTGCCCCTCATGCACCTTCCCTCACAGTCCTTGCTCCAACCCAGTATACTCCCCGAAGACCAGTCTATATGAGGGAAATGGTAATGGAGCCACGGAAGTCCGAGAAGCACCTGGTCGATGCCATCTGGCAAAATGAACAGGGACAACATCTCATGGTGAGAGGGTGAGATTGAAAAACCAAGAGGTGCTATCTGGTGTGTAACTTGGGATGGTAAAGGCGCACCGTCAACCACCCTGATGGTCAAGGGACAAGGCAGTAGTACCAGCGGAATAGCGTGCTTTTGGGCAAAGGATGAGGACATGAAGTTTCCTTCTGCCCCAGAGTCCACCGTGACCTCTACCTCCCAGGTGGAAGCACCGCTATCTACTTTAATGTCCCTCGGAATACTGGTTTTGGGGAAAAGGTTTTCATATTAGTTAAACCACCACCTACGACCACTGGACATGATAGTTTTTTCGACCGCAGAGGACACGTGCTAGCCGAGTGACCAAACTGCCGGCACTGGTAACAGCGTGCGAAGCTTAGTGCCGGACGTGGCTTGGGGCCGGCGCGAGGCACCTCCATAGGTTCAGAAGGTGTAAGCTCCTGAGCGGGAAATCTAAGTGGGTCGGAGAAGGTGGGAGCCAAATTAACCCTTCGTCTGGATTGCGCACGTTCCAGCCCACGCTCCGTAAACTGGAGATCAATGCGGGTGGAGATGGCAATCAACTCCTCCAAACTTGTGGGGACCTCTCTGGTTGCTAGAGCATCTTTGACATGCTCTGCTAACCCTCTCCAAAACACGGGGCGAGTGCTTTGTCAGGCCACTCCAGTTCGGAAGCCAATGTCCGGAATCGGACGGCATAATGTCTGACCGAGAGAGACTCCTGTGTTAGGGCCAATAATTGGAGAGAGGTGTCGTGCGTGATCCGTGGTCCCAAAAAGACCTGCTTCAGAGCCGTGAGGAACTGAGCAGCACCCTGAACCACGGGTCCATCACACTCCCACAGTGGCGTAGTCCACTCTAACGCCCTGCCTGATAGGAGAGAAACAATAAACCCCACCTTTGCCCGCTCTGTGGGAAATCGCATGGCCAGTAACTCCAGCTGAATAGAGCACTGGCTCACGAAACCCCTGCAGGCGGTGCTGTCACCGGAAAACTTATCGGGCAACGGGAGGCGGGTTATTGTTGGCATAGGCGTGGGTGTGGACACGCGTGAGACAGCCTCTGCGACTTCCTGAGCAGTGACCACTGTAGCATTCACAGCTGAGGTGGAGCTCTCAATAGCCACCAACCTGCTCTCCAGCTGCCGAATGTACCGCTGTAGCTGCTGCAGGTCCGCCATTACTAGCCAGAACCTGGTGCTAGTATAATGTTAGGGACAGCGGAACGCACTAAATATAAAATAATAGAATATGGCGGTATATCGCACATGGGTTGAACGTCACCCGGTGTGTGCTGGGCGTACTCTGTTATATTCACAGAGTCGCCTTAAGGCATAAACATAAATGCCGAGCCTGTTGACCTCACAGGTCTCAGCGGTGTGCATGCACGGTATATGGTCACAGGACTCGGCCCCATGACACAGGGTCGGTGTCCGTCTAGACCTGCCATGCGTGCGGCGTCGCTACCGCGGACGCCCGCAAGTGCTGCTGACCGCAGAGTGGCAACTGACTCAGCCACTATACGACAATGCCCAGGAGGGGCGCACTGTCGGACGCTAGCTCTGTGGAGATGAGCACTGTGGCTTGTAGCATGCCACTGACTGGCGCTGACTCTAAGGCTAAGTCCCTATCCACACACGTAATATCAGAGGGAGGGGATCTTAATGAGTCATTTGCAGGTTCATGCATCCATCATCATTCACACAGTAGCAATTAGAGACTACACTAGCGCATGGCCGAGTGGCCATGCGGACCTTTTATAGCCGTGCGGGACCTTCCAGATCTCTGGGATGGACCAATCAGATCAGGAGAAGGACCTGAGCATGTGACTCCCGATCTCCAATGGGAGATCGTCTTGTGAGCATGCCCAGTAGTGTGACGAGGACTTAGCCACTGGAGTGGCTTGCTGCAGGGCAGGCTGCGCTGCTATTGCTGACCCAGAGGTGGCAGTAACAACCAGTCCTACAGAGCTGGTCTTAGCAGAGCACCTGTGACGCCGAGATTGCTGTGCAGGCTCCTGAGCGGTCAGAGAAGAATGGGAGACCGCAGAATGCCATGCTCTGAATTCCCGCTGTGCAGCTTCAGGAACCTGACGCCTAACACATTGAGAGTCTGTTTATGACTATGGAAATATATACGAAGATTTACAATGACCCCTACACTGTATACAGCTGTACGCTTCAGATCCATTACCTTTTTACATTGTGGTGTAATCCTTAATGAGCCAGACAGCATCTGTGTCTGCCTCCTGAAATATATATGTACATTTATAATGTTTAAACTATACCATATGTATAATGTACACCTGGTATCTGGTGTTACTGTACCCTTTCTCAACTGTTTATATTACTGTGTAATCCATAATGAGGCTGTGAGCGTCTGTCTGACTCATGTAATATATACGTAGATTTACAATTATCCCTAGACTGTAACAGCTGTACGCTTCTCATACAGTACCATATGTGTGGTGGTATTTTGTTTTTTTTAAACAAAAATTTGTAACTATGGTGAAAGAGGCTGTGGATGTGGGCATGGGGGGCCAGCTGGTACTGATGGTGGTGGTCCATCTGCTGGTACAGCCAAAAGCACAATGGCAGCTAAGGCAGGAGGTGTTGAGACTGTGCCATGGTCTGGCTCAGAAAGACCTGGAAGGCTACCTTTTCATGGATTCAGTAAACCGCTTTTATTTCAAATATTTTGTATCACATTAAAAAATTTAAGAGGAAAGGAAAGGACAGAAAGGGAAGGGTTAGGATTAGGAATGAATACCCCCTGTGAAGACAGGGAGCCCCCCAGATGTTGGATAGACAGGTAGACATTAGAGTTGAGCGACTTTTGTTTTTTTAGGGTCGCGTTTCGTTTCGTGAAACCCGACTTTTCCAAAAGTCGGGTCGAGCAAGATCGTCCGATTATAGGGAAAAGTCGGGGTCGTCCCAAAACACGAAACCCAATGTAAGTCAATGGGGAGTAAAAGTCGGCAGTGAGAGGAGGACAGGAAACACACCTACAGTGCCCATTTGAATGCCAAAAGCATCAATTCTTCTTACTTAAGCTTGTCAACCTTAATTAACTTCATAATACAAGTTACGCACTGAAAAATGGGGGTTATTTGGCTAAAGTTGTGGGGGGGGGAGGGCTGGCTGCAGGTTTTCATGTGCCCTGGGCGAAAGAGCGCCCCTTTAACACATACCACAACTCATCATGCTCCAATACGGCAGAGAAATAGCGGTATAGTACAATGAAAAATACCTCACTTTTTACATCTCATGACGAGGCCCATCTATTTCTCCATACAGAATCATTGGTCCCATATAATGTTTGAAACAGTATATGATGAGCTCCACATAATGCTACAGTATATGTTGGTCCCCATGGATGAAGCTCCACTGTCTTATGGGCCCAAATAATGCTCCAAACATAATGGGCCTCATTTCTAATGCTCTAGTGTATAATGGGCCCTGTAAATGCTGCTCCAGTGTCTGATGTCCACCTTTGGAATGTTCCAGTGTATGGTGGGCCCCATCTATCATTCTCCAGAGTATAGTGCTCCCCAAAAATTGCTGTCCCAACATTGAAAACAATCAAATAAGTCTCCTCGCTAGGGAATCCCTGTACTTGTCTGGATTCCTCGTCGTCCCCATCTTCCATCTCACTGCACAGTATTTCAACTTTGCAAGTGCTGTGATCCTGGGCAAGCAGGGGGGGCCCACTCGTTGGCGACGGCACTGGCACAGGGCCCCTGATAGTACGGTGGTGTGTCTGATGGCGGGTGGGCCGAACCTGCACTTTCATCTGCAGCTTCCTCTTTGTCACCGTGTAAGATGGAACTGTATATGGGAAGGGTAACCTGAGTTTCATCAGGGTCAGATTCAGGTCGTGTAGCGTGCGAGGGGAATGTAGTGGTCTGGGTTAATGTACCAGCAGATTCATCGAGCAGTGGCTGGGCATCAGTGCACTTGTGTCGCCCCCAGGAGTACGGTCGCCACAGTGGCATTACCTTCTTCCTAGGGAGTGTGATGTCATGCTTGGGAGCAACGAAGGATCTCTCTAGCAGGTTAACTGATTGGGCGGCGTTATTCCCACGAGTCATGACCCTCCAAACAGCGTTCATGAAGGCAAAGTGTTTGTTTTACCTGGGCAGAATGGTTGCAAAGCTGATCCTTAAAGAAATGTCCAGAAGGGCACCACCAGGAGTGGAGCCTACGGTTAAATTCGACTCCACCTGGGAAACCTCAACCATGCCAGCTACAGAACAGATGCACACATTGCAAGCTTAATTCCGTTAACGAACGAGACTCCGTCATGCCCCGCGGTCCGAGTCCGGCTTACTAGAGGGACACGTGAGGCTCTGGCACATGAGATTGGCCAATAACTGGTGTGTCATGCCCTTACATGTCCGTGGCTGCATGTGCGCTACACTGAAAAGGCCAGCGTTTGTCGCTTACAGGTGCAGATAACCCGCTGAACAACGTTAGTGATGGGGATTACTGATTACAATTATTACCCGCGAACAATGATTTCCCAGTAAGTGCAGGTCAACCGCAGTTCCGGAATTAGGCCTAACCGTCATTCCTGAAAAAATGAAAAACTTACGTGTGCAAACCACAGGTGCTGTAGCTTGCTTAACAGCTCGCCAGCTGTTCTCACGCCCAGTATGGATTACACGTGATTGCACAAAGGTGAGAAAGGGTACCGTATCCCCAGGTAACCTGTATGGATAGCGTACACATTCAAAATATATGTCTCAGGAGGCAGGCTCAGACGGTGTTAGGCCCAGTATGGATTGCACGTGATTGCACAAAGGTTAGAAAGGGTACCGTTTCCCCGGATAACATGTATGGATAGCGTACACATTCAAAATATATGTCTCAGGAGGCAGGCTCAGACGGTGTTAGGCCCAGTATGGATTGCACGTGATTGCACAAAGGTTAGAAAGGGTACCGTTTCCCCGGATAACATGTATGGATAGCGTACACATTCAAAATATATGTCTCAGGAGGCAGGCTCAGACGGTGTTAGGCCCAGTATGGATTGCACGTGATTGCACAAAGGTTAGAAAGGGTACCGTTTCCCCGGATAACATGTATGGATAGCGTACACATTCAAAATATATGTCTCAGGAGGCAGGCTCAGACGGTGTTAGGCCCAGTATGGATTGCACGTGATTGCACAAAGGTTAGAAAGGGTACCGTTTCCCCGGATAACATGTATGGATAGCGTACACATTCAAAATATATGTCTATACATCAGGAGGCAGGCTCAGACGGTGTCAGGCACAGTATGGATTTGACGGCCCAGACTACACAGCGGAGGAGCAGGGAGAGGTAAAGATTGCAAATGCTGGGGCCCTGTACCAGTGCCCGCGCCCAAGAGTCGGCCTACCCACCTGTCCAGGGCAACGGCACTCGCACGGTGTCGTGCGCTAGGTGGTGACCCCTGCCACAGTTAGGGAGTTTTAGAAAGTGGCATATGTTGATGGTGGACATTCAGCTGATGCAAAAGGTGAAATAGGTCAAGTCCCAGGAAGAGGTGGACCAAAGCAAGCCATTTTTCTGTCACCCTATGTGTCATCAGAGGAAGGTGGGACAAAATCCTTGGAAACCCATGCGTGGTTCATTTTAATGAAGGTTAGATCATCCACATTTTGGGTTGACAGACGGGTCCTTTTTTCTGTCAGGATTGATCCAGCTGCACTGAAGACTCTTTCCGATAGCACACTTGCAGCTGGGCAAGCGAGCTCCTGTAAGGCATATTGTGCCAATTCAGGCCAGGTGTCCAGTTTAGCGGCCCAATAGTCAAAGGGGAATGACCTTTGTGGGAGAACATCGATATGGGAGGAAAAGTAGTTTGTAACCATAGTTGACAACTGCTGTCTCCTGTCACTTTCCATCGATGCAGTATTACCAGTTGTGTGAGTGGTACTTGAAAAATCAGTCCACAACATTGTCATGAAACCCCTGTCTCCAACGCCACTTCTGCTGTGTGCACCACGAACACCTCTGCCAAGCTGCCCCCGGCCCGTACGGCTCGTGTGAGAACCATCACCGCTGCTGTGTGCTGGGAATGCCTCAAGCAACTGATTTACCAGAGTTGCTTGTTTATTAGCCAATATTAGGTCAAGGTTCTCCTGTGGCATGATGTTTTGTAATTTGCCTTTATAGCGTGGATCCAGGATGCTGGCCAACCAGTAGTCGTCATCGTTCATCATTTTGGCAATGCGTGGGTCCCTTTTTAGGATCTGCAAGGCATAATCTTACATGTGGGCCAATGTTCCCGGTGTCAATGATGCACTGCGAGTGCTGGTTGGAGGAGCACTTTCTGGCAAATCCACATCCCTCCAGTCACGCACAAACCCTGTACCAGACCTTGCCACGCCAACATTTTCACTTTCCCCACGAGATGCATCCTCCTCCCCTAAGTAATCATCCCCATCATCCTCCTCCTCTTCTTCCTCCACCTCGTCCAGGAGAGGTCCCTGAGCAGACAATGGCTGAATGTCATCAAGGATTCCCTCCTCCTCTTCCTCCTCATCAACATTGGCTGCAGACGCCTGCTCCTTAAGGTGCGTCAAAGTTTGCATGAGCAGACGCATAAGTGGGATGCTTATGCTTAGGATGGCGTCGTCTGCGCTTACCAGCCGTGTGCATTCCTCAAAACAATGAAGGACTTTACAGAGGTCTTTCAGCTTCGACCACTGCACACCTGTCAACTCCATGTCTGCTCTCAAAGTGCCTGGCCGTGTATCCTCCCACAAATGCATTATGGTCTGCCTCTGCTCGCACAGCCGCTCCACCATGTGCAGGGTGGAGTTCCACCTTGTTGCAATGTCGATAATGAGGCAGTGGTTGGGAAGGTGGAGCAATCGCTGCAGCTTCTGCATACGAATGGAGTGTACAGGCGACCAGCGGATGTGCGCGCACAGTCTTCGCACCTTCTGGAGCAGGGCTGTTAACTCCGGATAATTTTTGAGGAAGCACTGCACCACCAGGTTCAAGGTGTGAGCCAAGCAAGGTATATGGCTGAGTTTTGAAAGGGCTATGGCTGCCACAAAATTACGGCCATTATCACTAACTACCTTGCCTGCCTCAAGATGTACACTGCCCTGCCATGACTCAGTTTGTCGCTTCAAGTACTCGGCCAGCACCTCGGCGGTGTGTCTGTTGCCCAAACACATCATCTGCAACACAGCCTGCTGACGCTTTCCACTAGCTGCTCGATAGGGGGACACATCGTGTGCAACAGTGGCAGCTGCAGATGGAGTGCTCGTACGACTGCGCTCTGTGGACGAGCTTTCGCTTCTGGAGGAGGAGGAGGAGGTTCGAACGCCTACAGCCAACTGTTTCCTATACCGTGGGCTAGGCAGCACTGTCCCACCACCGCTGTCCCCTGTGGACCCTGCATCCACCACATTAACCCAGTGCGCAGTGATGGACACGTAACGGCCCTGGCCATGCCGACTGGACCATGCATCAGTTGTGAGGTGCATCTTTCCGCTCACTGACTGCTTGAGTGCATGGACAATGCAGTCTTTCACATGATGGTGGAGGGCTCGGATGGCTTTGCGAGAGAAGAAGTGGCGACTGGGTAGGTCATAGCATGGTACTGCATAGGCCATGAGTTCGCGGAAAGCTGTGCTTTCCACCAACCGAAAGGGCATCATCTCAAACGAGATTAGTTTGGCAATGTGGGCGTTCAAACCCAGTGTACGCGGATGAGAGACTGAGTACTTTCTTGACCTACTCATAGTGTCTGGGAGGGTGAGCTGGACTTGAGAGCTGCATATGGTGGAAGTAGTGGTGGACAGGGCGGACTGAGAGAGGGTTGATGATGGTGATGGAGTTGGTGTTCTTTCTGATGGCCTAGAATCAGTCTTTCGTTGATATAACAGTGGGATTCCCTGACTGCTGTGGCCTTGCAACGACACCTCAACATTTGCTGCTGTGCTAACCGGTGGGCTTACAGTGGGGGAAACAATGTAGCGTTGCTGACTACCTTCGTTGTGATCAGTTGCACATGTGGCACTTGAGGTTTGGTGTTGTGTCCACGCTTGCAAGTGCATGCTGGTTAAATGTCTAAGCATGCAACTGGTATTCAAATTTTTCAGATTTTTCCCTCGGCTAAAGGTCTTTGCGCACTTCTTACAGATAACCTTGGCCTGATCATGAGGATTTTGTTCAAAAAAGTGCCACACTGCACTCTTCCTACTTTGGCAGACATTTTGCGGCCTAGCACGCTGTGATCTTTTGACCCTCTAGACAAGCTGTCCAGCAACTCTTTTGATGTTTGGAACCTGTCTTTGGAGTGCCCCGGGCTTGCCAGATAACAGCTGTTGTGATGTCGATGTCTGCTGTGGATGCTCCTCCTCATCTGAGCTATTGGAAACAGCACCCTCTTCCCCCAATGGATGCCAATCTGGGTCAACAACTGGGTCATCCATCACCTCCTCTTCAATGTCATGTGCACCTTCCTCTGTGTCACCGTGTATGGTGGTATAGTGTGCGGGAAGGGGCACCTGAGTCTCATCAGGGTCAGAATCTGGCTCTGTACACTGCGAGGACAATGTAGTGCTCTGAGTGAATGTACCAGCAGAATCATCCATCAGTGGCTGTGCATCAGTGCACTCCATGTCAGATTCATCTTGGCCTGGGTAATTCACCATTTCACTTGATAATCCAGGCATGGTATGTGAAAACAGCTCCATGGAGTAATCAGTAGTATGGCCTGCGTCATCCTTCAATCTTGGTTGGGGTGAAGGACACAAGGAAAGGTGTGGTTCATGAACATGAGCCTCCAATGACGACTCAGTGCTTTTACTTTTTACAACTGAAGAAGAGGAGGCGATAGAGCTGGAGGCTGAGTCAGCAATGTAAGACAAAACTTTTTCCTGATGCTCTGGCTTTAAAAGCGGTTTGCCAACTCCTAGAAAACTAAGCGTTCGAGGCCTTATGTAGCCAGACGATGACGCAGGCTCAACACCTCCTGCATTCGGTCCTATTTTGCTCTTGCCACTACCATCAGATCCACCACCAACACCATCATTACCAGCTGCCAACCCCCGCCCAATTCCACGGCCTCTTCCACCAGACTTCCTCATTTTTGGTAGAAATGTAGACAAAATCCAACAAACTATATAGTAATGTAAAACAAGGTACAAGGTGTCTATAGGACAGGGGAGATTTTGAATTTCTGCAGACACTTGTGGACACTGGACACTTTTGGATTGTGTGAGGCCCACTGATATCTGAGCGCTATGTGACAGGCTCGATGGCACAGCTGTGACCAAAGTGACCAGAGGATAAGGGAGATTTTGAATTTCTGCAGACACTTGTGGACACTTTTGGATTGTGTGAGGCCCAATGAATATCTGAGCGCTATGTGACAGGCTCGATGGAACAGCTGTGACCAAAGTGACTAGAGGATAAGGGAGATTTTGAATCTCTGCACACACTTTTCGACACTGGACACTTTTGGATTGTGTGAGGCCCAATGAATATCTGAGCGCTATGTGACAGGCTCGATGGCACAGCTGTGACCAAAGTGACTAGAGGATAAGGGAGATTTTGAATCTCTGCACACACTTTTGGACACTGGACACTTTTGGATTGTGTGAGGCCCAATGAATATCTGAGCGGCGCGCTATGTGACAGGCTCGATGGCACAGCTGTGACCAAAGTGACTAGAGGATAAGGGAGATTTTGAATCTCTGCACACACTTTTGGACACTGGACACTTTTGGATTGTGTGAGGCCCAATGAATATCTGAGCGCTATGTGACAGGCTCGATGGCACAGCTGTGACCAAAGTGACTAGAGGATAAGGGAGATTTTGAATCTCTGCACACACTTTTGGACACTGGACACTTTTGGATTGTGTGAGGCCCAATGAATATCTGAGCGCTATGTGACAGGCTCGATGGCACAGCTGTGACCAAAGTGACTAGAGGATAAGGGAGATTTTGAATCTCTGCACACACTTTTGGACACTGGACACTTTTGGATTGTGTGAGGCCCAATGAATATCTGAGCGCTATGTGACAGGCTCGATGGCACAGCTGTGACCAAAGTGACTAGAGGATAAGGGAGATTTTGAATCTCTGCACACACTTTTGGACACTGGACACTTTTGGATTGTGTGAGGCCCAATGAATATCTGAGCGCTATGTGACAGGCTCGATGGCCCAGCTGTGACCAAAGTGACTAGAGGATAAGGGAGATTTTGAATCTCTGCACACACTTTTGGACACTGGACACTTTTGGATTGTGTGAGGCCCAATGAATATCTGAGCGCTATGTGACAGGCTCGATGGCACAGCTGTGACCAAAGTGACTAGAGGGTAAGGGAGATTTTGAATCTCTGCACACACTTTTGGACACTGGACACTTTTGGATTGTGTGAGGCCCAATGAATATCTGAGCGCTATGTGACAGGCTCGATGGCACAGCTGTGACCAAAGTGACGAGAGGATAAGGGAGATTTTGAATCTCTGCACACACTTTTGGACACTGGACACTTTTGGATTGTGTGAGGCCCAATGAATATCTGAGCACTATGTGACAGGCTCGATGGCACAGCTGTGACCAAAGTGACTAGAGGATAAGGGAGATTTTGAATCTCTGCACACACTTTTGGACACTGGACACTTTTGGATTGTGTGAGGCCCAATGAATATCTGAGCGCTATGTGACAGGCTCGATGGCACAGCTGTGACCAAAGTGACTAGAGGATAAGGGAGATTTTGAATCTCTGCACACACTTTTGGACACTGGACACTTTTGGATTGTGTGAGGCCCAATGTATATGTGAGCGCTATGTGACAGGCTCGATGGCACTGCTGTGACCAAAGTGACTAGAGGATAAGGGAGATTTTGAATCTCTGCACACACTTTTGGACACTGGACACTTTTGGATTGTGTGAGGCCCACTGATATCTGAGCACTATGTCACAGGCTCGATGGCACAGCTATGACAAAAGTGACTAGAGGATAAGGGAGATTGGATTGCTTTTAAAAAAGCAGTTTGCAGAGCAGTGGGTAAACAGCAATGCCAGCCTGTCAGGAAGCCTTAAAAGGCAGCCCAACAACCAACACCACTGATACACCACAATATAGCCTCCCCTTGCACTGCACACACAGTGACTGGTGTGTTGTGCAGGCCAAATTGCTAGCAGCAGAAGCAGTTTTTTTTTCTTCTCAGCAGGACAAAAAAAAAAATTGGGATTGCTTTTAAAAAAGCAGTTTGCGGAGCAGTGGGTAAACAGCAATGCAGGAATGTCAGGAAGCCTTAGAAGGCAGCCCAACAACCAACACCACTGATACACCACTATATAGCCTCCCCTTGCACTGCACACACAGTGACTGGTGTGTTGTGCAGGCCAAATCGCTAGCAGCAGAAGCAGTTTTTTTGTCTTCTTCCCTGCCTAACGCTCTCCCTACAGAATCAGCAGCAACCTCTCCCTATACTGAGATCGGCAGAAGTAAGATGGCGGTCGGCGTGCATGCCCTTTTATACCCCTTGTGACGCCCACCAAAGCAAGCCAATCACTTGCATGCCCTTCTGAAAGATGGTGGTGACCCCTGCCTATGTCATCACGTTGCCCACAGTGTCCGTGGATCCTGATTGGCTGAAAAAGAGCGCAAAACAAACTTTTGAAACGCGAAATTGGCGCGTAAGTCGCCGACCTCGTGGCCGACCTCATCCTAGGGTCGAGTTTCGTTTCATGAAACCCGACTTTGCCAAAATTCGGCGACTTTTGAAATTTTTCGACCCGTTTCGCTCAACTCTAGTAGACATACAAAGGAATGACATAATTACATAAACGATAATGTTACACGTTTTAAATTCAGTACATTAAGTTCCCCAAGATTGTTTTTGTCCACTGCTTAGTACCATCTTCTATAAATAAACAAGCTGTCTCATGAGCGTGTTTGACATCCGAATACAAAGATCACAAAGCATAAAATTTCCACTGCTTAAAACCATCTGCTATTAATAAACAAACTGTCACCTAAGCTTTATATTGTATATACGACCTTAGAAAGCATTGTAATATAAAAAAATTGTGACATAGCGCACGTACTGATTACCTATCCCTAAAGTAAAAAACAAAATATTCCCTATTAATGTATGATTTCCCGTCCTGTCCATGAATACCGTTGGTGGTTCTAGGACCGATGTGGAGGCAAAAGAAAAAATTGTGCATTCAAACACTACAAAAGCAAAATAATCTTCTTTAACTCTACATAAATATAATACTAATCAAGTGAATTATATAGTTTAGACACAAATAGTTAACTCCTGAAGAAAGAAAAAGATAAATAAAGCCGCCATTAATGTCAGAATCCTTACAATCTTCAAGTGCTTTCAATTAGGGTGAAGATCAGATTTAGATAGTCTAGAGAGTCCAGAAGAAGCCATAGAAGATAATATTCCTGTGTTTCGCAAGAACTCAGCACCCTCTTCTGGTGATAATATGCCAGTCATTTTTTATGCAAACTAGACCTGCAGAATAGAGTTTTGAGTCCAATTGTAGGGAATGCCAGCACGACGGAGTTCTTTTGTTGTAGTTTGAAATGATTTCCTTTTTATCCAAGTGTGTTGCGAAAGGTATTTGTAAAAGGATAAGTGGCTATATAGAGATGAAAGAAATGTTGGTTCCTTGGAGATTTTTAGAAGTGTGTTCCTGACCCAGTTGGGGTAGAATGAGATACTAACGGCCATAGCTACATCAGGTGGATGACAAGGGTGAGTATGAATTCTAAAAGCTATCTCGATTAGATTTCTCTCTTCAATGTTTGGAATAATGGGGTGAATCATAGAAGAAATGGAGCTTTTCAAGTGGAAGGACAGGACTTTTTTTGGACCATCCATAATCTTGATATTGGTTCTCCTTTTAAAATCTTCAAATGGCCAAACTGTTTGTAAAGGAATCTATGTCCTTTTGAATTTTCAACCCGGATTCTGTAACTGTAGCTAAAATCTTAATTACCCCAGCACATAGAGATGCATATTCTGAATAAGGAGATTTAACCCTATTGTAGTCATGAGAAGGACTGTCTGAAAATTCGAGAGCATTCAAATGAAAATCTTCTAAAAATAGTAATAGTGTCTTTTGGAATAGCTTTTTTATTACAGCTTTGGAGGCCTTAGCTTGCTTAGAGCCTGTGTTTTTTGCTTTTAAATCAGTGTTTCGGAAGCATTACCGCTAATGGTTTTTTTCCAAAAAATAATACATGGATTTTAACAAAGCTTTGACCATTCTAGTCCTAAACCCCTCTGTAGGGTATTCATCTGAAGCAGGTATTTCATCAATTAATTATGTCTTAGAAGTATTATGCCTTCCATTGTTGTATGGCTTCTCATGATCCCAATAATCTATATCGATTTGGGTGGTATCGTTTTCTCGGGACTCATAATCACAGTTACAGTTGTCAGGTTTGACAATATCGTCGCAGATTGAGCCTGAGGAATTAGATTCCTCATAATCCATGTCAGCAGATATGTCACTTCCCCCCGATTCAGGTGACCCCATACCCTACATAACTTCCGCCGAATGTACAGTATGCAAATGTTCAAGTGAATTTTAGGACTTATATGAGGTATATGAGTGGTCTGATGAATTATCTGTGTTATTACTCCCTTTTAGAAGTTGAAGATTACAGCCATCTTCTTTCTCCCCTTCCCATATCCTATTATCATTCTCCCCATTCCTCCCGGGGACAAACACCAGCGCATTGAGCATGAGCCTGCCATCGGCAATCAATTTGGGTGAAAGGGATCTGCCAGAGTTTTGTCATACAGAAATTGCGTTTCGATCATAATGATTTTCCTCTTTAAATAATGCTAAGTCCAACATGTGACAATTCTCCCCTAAGCCACCAAATCTTGCCCAGTATGGAGGATGCAGTTTCTCCATCCTCTGATCCACAGCGTCTCCACCACCTTGTCTCCTCTGCTGCTACGTGCTGCCTTCACTCCCCATCTCCACCGCAAACCTCAAGCCTCTCCCTGCAGCTGTCAACGATTATTCATGCACCCCTGATGAATTTACCGCCACTTCTCCTGGATCCCCAGCCACTCCTGCAGCCGCTGATGAGTTCACCGCTGCCTCTCCTGGGCTCCTGTCTGCTCCTGCATCCTCTTAAGAGTTCACCTCTGCGTCTCCAGGGTTCCCGACTACACCCACTGTCACTGACTTTGAAGTGTATATCGCCGCCTTCCCCGGGTTACTGCCTGCTTCCTTCCCTGCCACTGCAGATAACTCCGCTCCTCCTGACCTCCGTCCTGCCCAGCAGCAGGCTTACCGCCGCTCAGGACCAGCCCTAACAACGATGACGTTACAGCTTTAACCGGCGGTCTTCCTGAGTCGCGCCTTCCCATGGTCTCCTGGCGCTGATGCCAGCATGTCCCCTCCAGCACATTTGCTGTGGCCTGCAGACTCCTCTTCGTGCCCGCAGCCTGGGGATTCCCCAGAGCCTCCTGAGCCGTCGGCTTCCATCTCGCTTGTTCAGACGCTGCAGCTCCAGACGGCTGGTTAAGTTGTTTTGCTCTGGGGGAGAGGAGGCCTACCTCAGATCTTCTCAGTGAGCTTCTTTGGCCCTGAATAAAGTTTTTCTTCATCGGATCCTGAATTTCTTCCTTCTTTCTTATTACAGGCATGTTCCAACAAGATTTCAATTCCAAAATTCCACTTTTAGTACGCTTTTGCAGGATTAAATAGGGGACTACCAGGAGCTCCTGATAAACAGATCTGCTCCCTTCCCCTGCAAACCAAGCCCCGTAAAATGCATTTAAAGCCGGAGCATCAGGAACTGATTTTGGCTTACATTGGCAAAGCAGCATCCACCTCTATCGCCTCCTCTTCTGAAGTTTCAAAAAATGCAAGCAGGAAGTGGTCAGTGCAGGCTTCTGGTCAGGAACAACCCCTTTCCTTGTGTCCTTCACCCCCACCAAAAGTGAAAGGATGCGGCAGCCCACACTTGAGATTACTCTATGGAGCTCTTTTCACATACCATGCCTGGGTTATCAAGTCAAATCCTGAATTCCTCAGTCCAACATGAATCAGAGATGGAGTGCACTGATGCACAGCTACTGTTAGATGATTCTGCTGGTGCATTCACCCACAGCACTATATTCCCCTCACACTCTACAGAGCCAGAATCTGACTGTGATGAAACTCGGGTGCCCCTTCCCGCATGCTATACCACCTTACACAGAGGAAGGTGCAGATGAAAGTGCCGGTTCCCTGAGCAGGTGGGGGGCATACTTTTGGGCGATGGCACTGGCACAGGGCCCCTCATAGTATGCAAAAGTGTTATGATTGAGTCACCGTAGGAGGCAAAAACAGAAATGATAGCTAAGTCCTGAAAACCAGAGAAGTTGGAAACTATCAGATTGCAGACCCCTGAACCTATCAACACAACTAGCAGTAGCCGTGGGGGGTTCCTACGATGACCTAGACCCCTCGATCACAGCCGGAGAGATACATAGGCCTAAAGAAGGAAAGGGGAAATCTAACTGCCCCAGAGCAGACCCCAAAGCAATAGGCAGCCCCCCACATATAATGACGGTGAAGCAAGATGAAAACACTTACACAGACAGAAAGACAGGCTGAGCAAAGACGGGGCCCAAAAACTACCTAGATAGGAACGGATAGGAAAGCTGCTGTCTGCAATCTGCCAAAACCCTATCAGAGACAAAAGCCAACAAGCTGATATAAAAATGGCCCTGAAGCAACTAAGCTTCAAAAACTAAATCAGCACTCAGGTACCTTCAGAAGACAGAGCTCACGGAAAACTGCACACTCCAGCAGGGAGTGGCAGAATCCAAAAAGCAAGAAAAAACAAAAATAAATCTTAGATGCAAAAGGCAAAACAGAAAACTTAGCTGTAGGAGAGCAGGAATCAGACTGGTGTCCAAGAGTCCACAGAGAATTCACCCGCAGGGCAGAAAGGGCGTAGGCTGCCTTAAATCCAGTCAGTGGCTCCACTCAGCCAATCGTCTTCATTAGTCCCAGGTGTCTGATAATCAGGCTCACTACCTTCCTTCACTAGAATAGGGAGTTCACCAGGCCTCAGTGACGGAGGGGAAAATGAACTCACAACACAAAAGTGTCTCTGCCAGTGGGAGGGCCCACTTGCCGTCAGACACACCGGCGTACTATGAGGGGCACTGTGCCAGTTCCGTCGCCCACGAGTTGCCCCCCCATGCTTGCTCATGGCCACAGCACTTGCAATACTTACCTCTCCCTGCTCCACCGCCGTGACTGTGACGCTTCGGGGGTTTTGGCAGCGTCCGAGAGTAGACCCTCTGGGTCGCAGAACTGAGGCCCCCGGGGCGAGCGCACCAGGTGGAACCGACCCCTATACAGGGACCATTTGGGGCAGGCCCGTGAGGGATCAGACACCGCGACAGCTGAAACCAAGAGGGGCGGCTCAAAGGACCGGAGTGACCACCGGCAGGACTGGGAGACCGCACCGAGAGCAAGGTGCGAGACGAGGAGACGTACAAAGCAACAGTAACCGAGAAGATAGGGAAGACAGGAGGACAACAGGCTAGGAAACTGAACAGGAAGGGAACCAGACACAGGGAGTGGGTCAGAACTGATGACTAATAGAAACGGACCAGCGGGGTGGTGGGCGGCCAGGGCAACCAGGAGAGGCAGAGACGAAAAGACTAGGAAGAGTATAAGACAGGAGGAAAACCTATAGGAACCCTATAGGCGGCCAAATCAAAGTATGGACTTCACACAATAACCAGGCGTCATCCTCTTAAGGGAGATGCCTGATATATCCCCTGCTGGCAGGTGATTGGCTAACCGCTAATCGGCCGCCACCCACCGCAGGGTTAACCATCAGGATGGGCGTGCACCCGCACCCTAGTGTGCATGTGAAGGCGGGGAGCTGCCTGGCGGCCAGGAAGAGGAGAAGCACGTGAGCAGGAGGAAGGAGGGAGCGCCGCCGGGTGAGTGAGATCTGCGGGGGGAGCCAGTGCCCGGTGACATTCAGGACAGAGAGCGCGATGACATCACATCTGTATGCCCTCTGCCTAAACAGTTCAAGTGCAGAGAACTGGAAGATGTTGATGCTGAGGAGTCCAGAGTAGAGCAGTGCCCAGCAAGGAGAGGTATTTAACTTTTTTAAAGGTTGGGAGGAATTTTTGGGGAGCACTATACACTGGAGAATGAGATATGGGGCCCGTCATACACTGGAGCATCAACCATTTGGCCCATCATATACTGGAGTATTCCAAATGGGGATATCAGACACTGGAGCAGCATTTACGGAGCACATTATACACTGGAGCATCATCCATGGGGCCCATCATATACTGGAACATTCTAAATGGGGCAGATTATGTATGGAGCATTATTTGGGCCCATCATACACTGGAGCATCATCCATGAGGACCATCATATACTGGAGCATTCCAAATGGGGGACATCATACACTGGAGCAGCATTTACGGGGCACATTATACACTGGAGCATTAGAAATGGGGCCCATTATATATGGAGCATTATTTGGGCCCATAAGACAGAGGAGCATCATCCATGGGGACCAACATATAGTGTAGCATTATGTGGAGCTCATCATATACTGTATGGAACATTATATAGGACCAATTATTTTGTATGGAGAAATATATGGGGCTCATTATTCTGTATGGCGCACTATGTGGTGGCCATAATACTGTATGGAGTTATATACTGTACATTTTTGAGCTATTGGAGAATTTAAAATAGATATCAGTCATGTCATGTAAGAAGTGAAGTATTTTACATTGTACTATACCAATATTTCTCTGCCGTATCGGAGCATCATGAATTGTGGTATATGTTAAAGGGGCCCACTGACACTCTTTTGCCCGGGCCACACGAAAACTTGGAGCTAGCCCTACCCCCCCCACAACTTTAGTCAAATAAGGCTACTTTCACACATCAGGTTTTCGGCGTCAGGCGCGATCCGGCGTCGTGCCGGAATGCCGGATCCGGCAAATGTTTTGTAAAACCTGATGTGCCGGATCCGATTTTCTGCCGGATCCGTCTTGTTCTTGACAGACAAAACCGGATCCGTCTCATCCGGTTCATCCGTTTTTCTATCCGTTTTTCGACGGATTACGCCGGATCTGGTTTTTAAAATTGACCCTTGTGGCCTTCCGAACAGGATTGGCTACTGGAAAACTATATATAGCATGTTCCTACAGCCCTTCTTTGACAGGTTGTAGAGGAGAAAGTGCAGGTTGGAGAGAAGAGCAAGTTACTGGCGAAGATGGATGTTGTCATTGGAAATATTACCACTAGAAGTTCTGTGACGGTTTCAGTAATGAGGGACAATTTTGCACTATACACTGGCAGGATGACAGAGTGTGAAAGATTTGTGCCCTAACCAAACTTGTGTACCTTCTGGACCAACAGTATATACCTTTGCCAACCAAAGTTGGCTATCTTGTCATGGTCTTACTATTTTTAGCTTTAGGCCACAGGTGTGTACCTGGTTGTGTTTTATGCAAAGTATTTCACCTTTTAACAAAAGTTGTGTAAATTGTTAGGAAATCACCAACAATAAACATAACTTTTCAGGTGAAATACTTTGCTTCAAACACAACCAGGAACACAACTGTGGCAAAAAGCTAAAATTTACCCACAGTTATACACCTGGTTTTGAATACCTTTTTACCTTTTAAATACCCTGTATTTAACCTTTTTTTTAAACATATTTCGCCGCAGAAAGAAATGACAGACAACCAGTGTAAACAATAATTTAACTTTTATTTAAAATATTTTTTTTTGTGTAAACTGTTTTTAAAGTTAAAAAAACTTTTTTAATAAAGGTTTGAAACCAACCAAATGGGCATTTTTATTACAAAAAAAACATTATAACTCGGTGTACTGTGGGGTGGAAATACTGGTGGAGGGGCTGCGGGACACTTCGACAATGGGAGTGTGGAGAGAGGACTGGGATCGTGGTGGGGAAGGAACAGTTAGAGGTGATGGTGTGGAAAAAGCTACAGAATGGGTGGACATGTGGGAGGCAGAAGAGGTGGTGGGCGGTGGAGTGGAGGGTTGGGCAGGGACTGTAGGAGCAGATGATGTTGATGGAAAGTTGTATGGGGAAGGAGTTTGGTACGGGGAAGGAGTTTGGTACGGGGAAGGAGTTTGGTACGGGGCAGGTTGCTGGAAGTGGGGAGATGTCTGGTACTGGGGAGGTTGCTGGTACTGGGAAGGTTGCTGGTACTGGTGAGGTTGCTGGTATGTAATAGGAGGGGGAGGATGGAAAGTGGCTGGAGGGGGTGCAGATGTAATAGGAGGGGGAGGATGGAAAGTGGCTGGAGGGGGTGCAGATGTAATAGGAGGGGGAGGATGGAAAGTGGCTGGAGGGGGTGCAGGTGGAGGAACTACAGTGGTGGGAGGTGGAGGTTGGGAGGTAACCTGCTGTAGAGCACCGTGGCACGAATGCATTACATGCATCTGCTGGGTAGGAGATAGTGTTGCCATGCGCTCCACAACAGACCTGAAAAAGGTGTGGTTTGGCGAAGATCTTGCTTCTGAATGCATGGTTTGCAGAAGTGTCTTCACCTCCAGAATGCTGGAGTTGATCTGCTGAAAGCCTGCGGAGATTTGCTCTGACAAGACTTTTAGACAGTTCTGGAAAGATGCATTCAGATGCAAGAACTCTGGCACATAACTCTTTTCCTGACCCCTCTGCCGCTGCCGCCCAGTACCCGCAGGTGTACTAGAGGTGGCAGGGGCAGAAGGGTGGGGTAAAGGGAAAGCGATCTCCTCACCAGCAGCTTCATGTAATGTAGGCGGCCACGATGCTCCTGTGCTGGTGGATGGGACAGATGGGTCGAATGTGTGGGAAGGCTGGGAAGGTGCAGATGTACCGGTGCGGTCGAAGTGTCCCTCGGTGCCGGTCTCCTCAGGGATCGCCTCAGAAGGGTCCAATCGTGCAGGCTCCCGAGTGCTGCTCACCGTGCTGTGGAATAAAGAGAAAAAAAAACAATTAAAATACTGACATGGTATGGCCCTGGCTGAAAAAAAAAAGTTACATCTAACATTTTTTTTCACATGTGGTGTGTAATATTTACCTTCTAGTGACCATTGTTTCCCGGAGGAACGACAGGGCTTGTGCGTACTTGTACTTGCTCCTGCGTCCTCCAGATCCACTCGGGGCCCGCATCTCTTTATTGAACTCCTTCTTGAAACGATCCCTCACAGACCGCCACCGATTCACAATTCTGTTCCCTGAAACAAGAAAGGAGTGGTTAGTATACAACATCAGTGTTTCACAAACTCCAGTCCTCATGGTCCCCAGGGGTCATGTTTTCAGGATTTCCATAGTAAATAGAAATCCTGAACACATGATCCGTGGGGACCACGAGGACTGGAGTTCGGGAAACACTGGTTTACATCAAGCAACCGGTACTGTATATACTTACGCTCTTTAATCTGGGCCCGAACATCAAGGTCCTCCCAGCGGCCCACAAGGAGCGAACAGATTTCCTCCCAGAATCGTCGGGTAACGATAAGGTCAGCGTGGCGGCGGTCAGCCATATTCCAGAGCGGCTCCCTTTCTCTGACGAGATCGATGAGGTGGTCCACATCGAGTCCTCCATCCTCACCGTCAGAGTCGGGAGCACGCTGTGAAGGCTGTTAAAGAAAAAGACAAAAATAACATAATTAGCCTCCACAAAAGAAATGAAATAAAAAGTGCAAAAAAACAAAGCAAAAATATTTATACTTACACGCTGGTGACCGCCGCGTTGCTGTCGCCGACGACCCTGGGAGGCACTGCGAGGACCTCTTGGCCGAGCACCAGATTGGGAAGACTAGAGAAGAAAACAAAAAATGTTATGTCTTTGGATGTAGGCATTTGTTTGCTGTGTGTGGTCTGCAGAACATTGTTTTCTATGTGTTGTGTGTAGTGTGATGTTGTGTTTCTGCGTTTGATGCAAAAAACTTACCAATTGTGAGCCCACTCCAAGTGTCTGTCCACCCCTTCCTTCTTCTTCTGGGAGCTCCTCTTCATCTTGTGAATCCTGTTTTGAAATAAAAGGCAATGAATAGACATATATTACAGAGATGATGGATTTTGGAAATAAAAACTTACCGTCAAACGCTGACGATGCGAGGGAGGGCTCCCAGAAGATGATGTGCTGTCTTCCTGGTGGCCACACTCCATGCCTGTGGGTGGTGTTCCAGCTGCTGCCATTGCTGCTGCTGCTGCTGCTGCATCTATTGGGCGGCTGTTGAATAAAGAGAAACAAAGGGCCAATGAATATCTTGATATTCAATAGCCCTAGTTTGGAGGAATGGGGGATTTGATAATTACCGTCTCTCATCTGCTGCTGGCCTCCCCTCCTCAGCATGTTCCATTTGCTGCTCCATTTGGGATGGTGGTGGTGCTGATGGTGCTGCAGTGGTCTCCTGCCTTCTCCTGCTGCGCTTGGTTGCTTTCTTGGGTGGCATGTTGGGTGTTGCTGTGGGTCCCACTGTCTTGCTTTTATATATGTCTTGTGGGCAGAGCTACTGAGCATGCTCAGACCAAAAAAAACGGATCCGGCCACCGGATCCGGCTTTCGCCGGATCAGGCGCATTGCGGCGCTCATAGGCTTTTTCGCCGGAGACAAAAAACGTTACAGTAGCCGTTTTTTCCAGACGCCGGATCGCGACACATTGCCGGATCCGGCGAAAACCGGATGAAACGCATGGCCATCCGGCGCGATCCGGCGCAAATGCAAGTCAATGGGGGGGAAACCGGATCCGGCATTGCATTTCGCCGGATCTGGTTTCTGTCAAAAGCGCCGGATCGCGCCTGACGGCGAAAACCTGATGTGTGAAAGAGGCCTAACCCCCAGTTTTCAATGCGTAACTATTATTATAAAGTAAATTAAGGTTGACAAGCTTAAGTAATAAGAATTGATGTTGTTGACATTGAAATGGGCACTGTAGGTGTGTTTACTGTCCTCCACTCCCTGACGACTTTGCTTCCCCATTGACATGCATTGGGTTTCGTGTTTCAGTCGGACCCCGACTTTTCCCTATAGTCGACGGATTTCGTTCGACTCGACTTTTGAGAAACTCGGGTTTCATGAAACCCGACTCGACCCAAAAAAGGCAAAGTCGCTCATCTATAGTCCATGGGGAACTAGGAATCTCTAATGGGCACAGCAACCCTGCCGCTGGAGCATGAGAAGCTTTAGACCTAGCGCACACGGTACACTGATGAACCCACTTGACGATTTCTCTTAGCTACTCCGGCCACCAGAAATTCCGACTGATCGACTTTCTAGTCTCGGCAATCCCTGGATGACCCGCTAAACAAGACTCATGACATTCCGTAAACAAAGCTCTCCTAAGGGCTTTAGGCACAAATAATTTCCCATACGGAGTGTTGGTTGGTGCTGTATCCTGGGCTTTAAGGCTATGTGCACACGTTGCGGATTCTGCTGCGTTTCCGCAGCGTTTTTGGCCCTGTGGAAACGCAGCAGTTCCGCAGACATGGTACAGTACCATGTTAGCCTATGGCAATTCAAATCCGATGTGCTCAAGGTACGTTTTTTTCCGCACAGTTTTGCTGCGCTTTACAAACCGCAGCATGTCAATTGTTTGTGCTGATTCCGCAGCGGTTTCACACCTTTAACATAGTAGAGGTGTGAAACCGCAGGGCAAAACCGCAGGCTAATCCACAGGAAAACTCCAGGTCACTTTACCTGCGGTTTTACCTGCGGATCCGCACGGAAAAACCCGCAGGTGAATCCGCAGCGTGTGCATATAGCCTAAGAATTCTAGTTTCCAGCTCAGAACCTAAAGCTGCCACCACCACCCCTTTCTGCAGAATAGATTCCTCCTTTTCAGTATTAACAGCTGGGGAGAAACTTCGAGACAAAGCATCAGCTTTAACATTCTTTGTCCCAGGGATATATGTCCCAGAGAAATGGAACCGGGCAAAAAACAATGCCCACCTGGCTTGACGAGCATTCAAACGTTTGGCAGCATCCAGATAGATCAGATTCTTGTGATCAGTAAAGACTTGTATAGGATGTATAGCGCCCTCCAAAAAATGTCGCCAATGCTCTAACGCAAGATTAATAGCCAGCAATTCTCGGTTCCCAACATTGTAGTTGAGCTCCGCCTCTGAAAATTTCTTAGAGAAAAACGCACAGGGATGTTCCCCATCCTCTCCCTCCTGTGACAGAACAGCCCCCACTCCTACTGATGAGGCATCCACCTCTACCAGAAAGGGCTTAGTCTCGTCTGTCTGGATCAAGACAGGTGCAGAGCTAAACTTCTCCTTGAGATGCTTAAAGGCCTTGTCAGCCTCAGGGGGACCATTAGACAATATTGGCACCCATCTTAATCAGATCAGTAAGGGGTTTGGCGATAGCAGAAAAATTCTTTATGAATTATCTGTAATAATTAGCAAACCCCATGAATCTCTGAATTGCCTTCAAGCATTCACGTCTTGGCCACTCCAATACCGCCTGAACTTTCACCGGGTCCATCTCAAACCCATCACTGGAAACAATGTACCCCAAAAAGCTAATTTTCTGTACAGCAAACTCGCATTTCTCCAGTTTAGCAAAGAGTGAGTTTTCTCTCAGAATCTGCAGAACCTCGCGGACTCTCTGCCAATGCAACTCCAGATTGAGCGAGTAGATCAAAATATCATCCAAGTAAACGATAACACTCCTACCGATCAACGGTCTCAGAATGTCGTTGATGAAATTTTGAAAGAACGCCAGAACATTTGTAAGGCCGAAAGGCATTACTAGACACTCAAAATGACCTTCTGCGGTATTAAAGGCTGCCTTCCATTCATCACCTTCTTTAATTCGCAGAAAATCATATGCCCCATGGAGAACAATCTTGGAGAACCACTTGGCTCCAACCAGTTGGTTAAACAAATCCGGAATTAGCGGCAAGGGGTAAGGATTGTGCTCAGTGATCTTGTTAATCTCCCTGAAATCCAAGCACGGCCTAATACCCCCAGCTTTCTTTTTGACAAAAAAGAATTCCACAGCCACTGGGGACTTGGAGGGTCTTATATGACCTGCAGCAAGACTTGTCTGCAGGTATTCCTTTAAGGCCTCCCTCTTGGGGATTGTCAGGTTAAATAAACGACTCTTAGGGAGAGTAGCACCTGAGATGAACTTAATAACGCAATCATAATCTCTATGCGGTGGTATAGCTTGTGACTCAACTTCAGAAAATACTTTCCAAAATTCCTGAATGGGTTCAGGTAGCTCATTTTTCACCACTGCAGCGATGTGTACATTACAACATTTCCCATAACACCCCTGACCCCAGGATCTTATAGTATTTGATGACCAGTCCGGTACAGGATTGTGCACTTTTAGCCAGGGTAACCCCAGAACGACTGGAAAAGGCAACTTATCAAGTACAAACAAATCTAAAGATTCCGGGTGCTCTATATTCACAGTGAGTGGAAACCCGGTGACCTTTCGGGAAACGCACCCATGCTCTAGCAGAGTGTTATCAATCGCCACTACAGGAAAAGGGGATGACAAAGGTATGGACTCAATCTTATACTTGTCAAGAAATTGTGGATCGATCAAATTCAATGCAGACTCACAGTCCACCATCACTTGAAAATACATAGAATGACCATGACAGATAGAACTACCAGAAAAAGAAACTCCTGTGAACTGTAAAAATGCAATACAAACGGGAGGGTCACTCTGAGCCCTTTTTCTTTTTCTTTTCCTTATTTATGCGACCTTCACATTGCTTGATAAAATGACCAGTCTTACCACAATAAAGGCATAGCCCCTCAGAGAACCTTCTCTCCCTTTCCTGGGAATGACAGGACATCGCATCAAGTTGCATAGGTTCCCCATAGTCCATGGGGGTCTCTTGAGAGACAGGACCCAGCAGAACTGAATCCTCATTCTGCCTTTCTCTCAGTCTTCTATCCACCCTAATGGCTAACTGCATTGCAGCCTCAAGCGTATCAGGTGCAGGTTATGCAAAGAGTAAGTCTTTATCCCCTGTCATTTAGACCTGCCAAAAACTGACTCCTGAGTGCAGGGTCATTCCATCTGATTTCTGCAGACCATCGTCTGAACTGGGTGCAGTATCCCTCAGCGTCACCAGAACCCTGTTTCAGCCATCTGAGTTTTGCCTCAACTGCAGTGACCCGATCCGGATCGTCATAAATTAACCCCATAGCAGAAAAAAAATGCTTCTACTGACATCAAACAAGGGTCATCTGGACACAATGAAAATGCCCAAACTTGCGACTCCCCTCGCAATAAGGACATAATAATCCCCACGCGCTGTAATTCAACTCCTGAAGACCTGGGTCTAAGCCGAAAATAAAGTAAGCATGCATTTTTGAATTAAAAAAATTCCTGCCGTTTACCAAAAAGAAAAACTCAGGCAAGCTTACCTTAGGCTCTTCGGGGCGGACCCCTGGGCAGTTACTCACGTGCTGTTGTAAGCCGGAAGCTTCCAACGTTAACTGTTGCAATCATTGAGCGAGATCTTGACCGTTGTTCATATTGCAGAAATCCGGGAGAGGGTTTTTTTTTGGGGGGGGGACTGGACAAACTGTTACGGTTCTGCAGCACAGGGCTAGGGTAGGAGGGGGAAAACTGACCCTTCACTGCAGCTAGGCTGGTGCCCTACGATGGAGTGGGCGATCCATTCCTTGTGAATAGACCCATCGACGATACTAGGCGAAGACCTATAGATTGGGGGAAGGGGGTCTCTGAAAGATGTAAGGGCTGGGTACAAAAACGGGTCACCTCCTAACAGAAAACACAAAGAAGGCAGCAGAAGCAAACTGAAAACAGAAACTGAGGCTAGTGGAACCAGAGGTCCCAGAACTGCACTAATTAAACACACAGAGAGCACAGCAAGGCTCCAAGCCAGACATCAAGTGGATTAACACTGTTGTCCAGCAAGGAATGAGAGACAGGTACAGATTAATAAAGGGTGATACAATCACCTGACCAAAGGCAAACCCAGCACCAGGGGAAAAATACCAGCAGCCAGAACACTACAAGGAGATGGCAGAGAGTCACAAACTGAGCAGATTCTAACAGCAGTGAACACTATTTCCACAGTGAACCAAACAGTGTAGGCCCATCCTTGGTAGTAATATAACTGAAGGACTGTGTAAGTTAAGATAGTAACCCGGTATATAACCAACAGTTAGCCGATCACTTTATTTAAGCCATTAACTTGGAAGATTCCATTTTAAACAGGACGGTGACCATCGCTCTTGCTACCTAAAATTTAAAGCTTGCATGAAGAACTGTGATACCATCGCCATGGACTATGTACTGTATTTTGAAGTGAATACAGTAAAGACTCCTTTTTGATTATGTTAATACCCTTGTCAGCATTCATACCTGAAACTGCGCGCACACACACACTAAGAGGTTGTAAGGGCTCAGTGTGAGGGACACAGTGCTAGCATGCCACAACGCCGCCTGTGACATTGCTAATTTCTTTATTATTGGCTGGCCCTGGAACATCTGACAGGAGGAACTCCAGTGTAACTCAGTACTAGGAGTACTTTATTCTAAGGCGCTATAAGAGGAGACGTTCAGAAAAGACACATATGTTGGCGGAGTGTTGGAAAGGAGTACTTCATCTTGCCTGGAAGTTGGCTGGGCTCCTGACCCGGAGGACACGGCACGGATGCGGGCACCTGTACCTGCAACAGACTGTGAGTAAAGCTTTGGAACTGCAAGCCCTGGTGTCCTCCACTTATTCCTGCGCCAACCTGCCCAGCACAGCTACATCCCTTGCGCCTGACACTACACCATCTAAGTGTCACTTCAACTACCCTGTCTTGGGACCACAGCCCTGCCTGTGGAGGGCTATAACATCACTGCTGCACCACACCATCTGTACCAGAGGATCTGTCTGCAGCGTCGGCTTACATCTCTATTGCTGAACACCACAGGTGGCATCACAAATCACTCATCATAAGCACACTGAACATTCCCCTTTTATAATGGGCGCCCAGGGCCACGGGCTGGGTCCCAGCTGCCGTGACATCTCCCATTGAAGCTCATAGGGCCCGGTACCGAGTACCCCACAGCCCTGGGAGGGCGACCCACAATCCTATTCCGCTGCACTAAACAGACATCATCATTGCCGTCCCCCTTGGTGCTCATAATCTAAATTCCCTGTCACTGTCAATAGGTCTTGTGAAGTGTGGGATGAAGACAGAGAATCTGGGGGAACCCCACATAAATGCAGAAAGAACATACAAACTCCTCACAGATGATGTCCTTGATGGATTTTGGCTGCACTCCCATCTGTACTCCCAAGTATAGCCTGCACCATAAATATGTACCACCACATATCTCCAGCACTCCCCATATGTAGCATGCTTCCCCATAGTAACATAGTAACATAGTTACATATGTTCCCCAAAAATATATTGCACACTCCATGTATATTGCCACATATAATTTGTACACCAACACGTAGCTTGCACCCCAACATACAGCCTACACTCCATATGTACCCCCAAATGTAGCCTCTACCCCCAGATATAGCTTCTACCCTAACATATACCTTGCACTCCCATATAGCTTGCACCCCCATGTACCTCAACATGTAACCTGCACTCCCAAATGTACCCTGCACCTCATGTACCCCCTCATATAGCCTGCAACCCTATATGTACCCTGCTCCTACATATTTACCCCCATTTGTAGTCTGCACCCCACATGTAGACTGTAACCCCACATCTACACAGAAAAAACACAGTATAACAAATGTGCAAAAACACTCTGTTGTAAAAAATATATAACAGTAAACAGCAAGTGCTAGTAAAAAGATGATAACAAAAACAGGGTATTTAGTTGATACATTTTTTGCAAAAAATGTATACTAAGCCACCTCACCAATGTCACGGTATACCCATCTTGGAGAAGTCCTATCTAATATATTTAAAGCCGGATCATGTGAACAGTACCTATATGAGCAGGATTCATAAAGGCGCTGCCCGATGTGGACATGCTGTGCAAAACGGCTTTTTATATGCATGTCTCACAAGAGAGGGGCGGGAATCTCCCAAAACTTGCATAAGCAAGAAAATAATAGATTAAAAACACATGAGACATGTACAAAAGTGAACAAGTCGGTAGGACAGTGTTGACACACCCAAAGACTGAAACACAGAAAAAATACAGTATAACAAACATGCAAAACAGAGTATTTCTAATTCAGCCTTTCTGAATCCTGCTCATATAGGTACTGTTCACATGATCAGGTTTTAAATACATTAGATAGGACTGCTCCGAGATGGGTATACAGTGATGTTGGTGGAGTGGCTTAGTATACATTTTTTGCAAAAAACGTATCAATCAAATATCCTGTGCCACGTAGTGACTTGTTCTGTGTGACGCGACCAGCAGGTCGGTAACTAGAACGACAAGACAAACAAGGGAACACCAGGGACACAGTTACAATGGTGGGCCCTACAATAGGGAACGGGGACGTGGACACTTCCTGCACTCCCCTGAGACTGTGCCCCTGAACACTCCTCACGTTCCCTATACAGGCTCTTCACCTGTCGCTGACCAGGATACCTGAATCCCTCACTAGTCCTGCACCTATCCCTTACTAGGGAACTCGCTAGTGCAGACACTGGTCCCACCGCTGTACTATTATAACATTAGGGAAAATAACGAACAGGGAAAACAGACAACTTAGCTTTCTCTGCTGCCAACACTCCTGAGGCAACAGAGTACGGCACCCGGATACAGCTTCCAACTGAACAGCTGAAACACCAAAGCTCTGGATGAGCTGCAAAGCACTGCTCCCAATAGCTCCTCTCTCCTCCAAGGTTGGTTATTAAATGACCAGTATCACTAACAGTGATCCAGAGCACCTGACACCCTTTTATAGGAAGGAGGGGATGGTTAACAGGTGCTGACTAATTTACACATGTAGTAACCCCAGCGGCCACTGGGGCAACCCATTAGCAGCAGCCAAGGTTGTAATAAACCCAGCGGCCACCGGGGGGCAAAAACCCATTAGCAGCCACTAGAGTTGAGCAAAACGGGTCGGTCAAATTCAAAAGTCGGCGACTTTCTCTGAAGTCGGGTTTCATGAAATGAAACCCGACCATAGCGTGAGGTCGGTCATGAGGTCGGCAACCGGAGCATCAAACTCGCGTTTCAAATGATGCTTCCAGCGCACTTTTTCAGCCAATGATGGAGGACGCCCACTGTGGGCAACGCGATGACATAGGCATCGGTCACCACCATCTTTGAGAAGGGCATGTGATTGGCTGGCTTTGTATGGCGTCACAGGGGCTATAAAAGGGTGTGCACACCGACCGCCATCTTACTTCTGCAGATCGTAGCATTAGGGAGAGGTTGCTGCTGCTGATTCAGAATAAGGGAGAGCGTTAGGCAGGGAAGAAGAACCAAAAAACTGCTTCTGCTGTTAGCGATTTCCACTGTACAACACAAACAGTTTGTGTGCAGTGACAGGGGAGGCTATATTTTTGTGCATCAGCTCTGTTGGTTATTAGGCTGCCTTATAAGGCTCCCTGATAGCTGCATTGCTGTTACCAAGCGTTCATTTTTCCACCCTTTTGTGTGCAGCAGTCCTGCTTATTAGGCTGCCTGCGTCCATACTTGCACTGAGAGCATCATTGTCAGCCTCCTAAAATCTCTAGTGAGATCCAAATTCTCACCAATATTATATACACCCTCCACCTTGTCATACATCATCCAATTTCAGCCTTTTACATTGAGATGTAATCTCTACTGGGCCTGAGACAATAGTTCAGTATCCTCAAATCTCTAGTGAGATTCAAATTCTCACCAATACTGCATACACCCTCCACCTTGTCATACACCATCCAATTTCAGCCTGCTACATTGAGGTGTAATCTCTACTGGGCCTGAGACAATAGTTCAGCGTCCTCAAATCTCTAGTGAGATTCAAATTCTCACCAAAACTAAATACACCCTCCACCTTGTCATACACCATACAATTTCAGCCTGTTACATTGAGATGTAAACTCTACTGGGCCTGAAGCAATAGTTCAGCATCCTCAAATCTCTTGTGAGATTCAAATTCTCACCAATACTATATACACCTTCTACCTTGTTTTACAGTACCATATAGCTGGTGGTATTTTGGGTACATTTTCACAAAAATGAGGAAGTATGGTGGAAGAGGCCGTGGAAGTGGGCGGGGGTTGCCAGCTGGTCCTGATGGTGTTGGTGGTGCATCTGTTGGTAGTGGCAAAAGCACAATAGCACCTAAGGCAGGAGGTGTTGAGCCTGCGTCATCGTCTGGCTCCACAAGGCCTCGAAGGCTCCCTTTTATGGGAGTAGGTAAACCACTTTTAAAGCCGGAGCCTCAGGAACAAGTTTTGGCTTAGATTGCTGACACAGCTCTCTCGCCTCATCTTCTGAAATTTCAAAAAATAAAAGCACTGAGTCGTCAGTGGAGGCTCCTGGTCAGGAACAACACCTTTCCTTGTGTCCTTCACCCCTACCAAAAGTGAAGGATGCGGCAGGCAACACTACAGATTACTTCATGGAAGTCTTTTCACATACCATGCCTGAGTTATCAAGTCAATTCGTGAATTCCCCAGTCCAAGATGAATCTGACATGGAGTGCACTGATGCACAGCCACTGCTAGATTTTTGTGCTGGTGCATTCACTCAGAGCACTACATTGTCCTCACAGTGTACTGAGGCAGAATCAGACCTTGATGAAACTCAGGTGCCCCTTCCCGTATACTATACCACCTTACATGGTGACACAGAGGAAGGTGCACATGAAATTGAAGAGGAGGTGATGAATGACCCAGTTGTTGACCCTGATTGGCATCCATTGGGGGAAGAGGGTGCCGCTGCCAATAGCTCAGATGAGGAGGAGGAGGATCTGCAGCAGACAACGACATCGCAACAGCTGTTATCTGGCAGGACCGTAGCTGTCCAAAAACGGGTTACAAAAACCAAAAGAGTTGCAGGACAGCTTGGCCAGATGGTCAAATTAGCACAGCGTGCAAGGCCTCAAAATGTCTTCCATAGTAGGAAGAGTGCAGTGTGGCACTTTTTTGAACAAAATCCTAATGATCAGGCAAAGGTTATCTGTAAGAAGTGCGCAAAGACCTTTAGCCGAGGGAAAAATCTGGGAAATTTGAATACCAGTTGCATGCTTAGAAATGGGCGTGACTAATAGGCTGTTAGCCAGACACTGTGTAGTTCCTTTGTGTGAACAGCGCCCTATGCGGGCCTTTATTGTGCAATTTTATACTAGGCAGTCACCTCCTCCAGGAATGGGTATGTGGAGAGTGGCTGTTAATCTGGTATTTTGCACCTGTGTTGCTAACATCTTGCTTTATGGGCTGGCTGCACCCTGCAGTGCATTTGTTCTTAGACCTGGGCAGGTAAGTGTTGCTGCCTTTTTTTCTGCTGCTTAAAAATGAATTTTTGGAGACCTTGAGTCTTCTTTAGTGGCTTTGCTATTTAGTTTAGTGTAGGGACCCGTAAGCGTGGGGAACTTTGGCGCAGTTTACGGGCTCAAGTATTTTGGCCAAAATATCAGATAATACCTCACTAATTGTGTACTTTTTGCACTATTTTATTTTCAGGGTGCAGCCGAGCCCAAACACGTTTGGTCTCGTAAGAGGGGTGTTCACACTGGGATGCATTGAGAGTGTGCTGGCCAGCCCGCCTAGTCGAATAGTAGGGGCGTGACTATTAGGCTGTGAGCCAGACACTGTGTAGTTCCTTTGTGTGAACAGCGCCCTATGCGGGCCTTTATTGTGCAATTTTATACTAGGCAGTCACCCCCTCCTGGAATGGGTATCTGGAGAGTGGCTGTTAATCTGGTATTTTGCACCTGTCTTGCTAACATCTTGCTTTATGGGCTGGCTGCACCCTGCAGTGCATTTGTTCTTAGACCTGGGCAGGTAAGTGTTGCTGCCTTTTTTTCTGCAGTTTAAAAATGAATTTTTGGAGAACTTGAGCCTTCTTTAGTGGCTTTGCTATTTAGGGATGTTGATTTGCCAGAAAGTGCTCCTTCCCCCAGCACTCATTGACACCTGGAACTTTGGCCCACATGTCTGATTATGCCTTGCAGATCCTAAAAAGGGACCCCCGCATTGCCAAAATCATGAACAATGACGACTACTGGTTGGTCAGCATCCTGTACCCACGCTATAAAGGCAAATTCCAAAACATCATGCCACAGGAGAACCTAGAGCTAATATTGGCTAACAAACAAGCAACTCTGGTAAACCGTTTGTTTGAGGCATTCCCAGCACACAGCAGCGGTGATGTTTCTCCCACGAGCCCTAGGGGGCAACATGGAAGAGGTGTTCGTGGTGCACACAGCCAAAGTGGTGTTGGACACAGGGGTTTCATGACCATGTTGTGGACTGATTTTTCATGTACCGCTCACACGACTGTTAATACTGCATCGATTGAAAGTGACACAAGACAGCAGTTGTCAACTATGGTAACAAACTACTTCTCCCATATCGATGTTCTCCCTCACCGGTCATTCTCCTTTGACTATTGGGCCAGTAAACTTGACACCTGGCCACAATTTGCACAATATGCCTTACAGGAGCTCACTTGCCCTGCTGCTAGTGTGTTATCTGAAAGAGTCTCAGTGTTGCTGGATCAATCCTGACAGAAAAAAGGACCCGTCTGTTGACCCAAAATGTTGATGATCTAACCTTCAGTAAAATGAACCATGCATGGGTTTCAAAGGATTTTGCCCCACCCTCCCCTGCTGACACATAGGTTGCCAGAAAAATGGCTTGCTTTTGTCCTCCTCTTCCGCGGACTTCTCCAATTACTCCATTTGCAGCTGCTGAATGTCCAACATCAACATATGCCATTTTTTCCACCTCCTTAACTGGGATGCCTCCCCCCACAAGACCGGGGTCACCACCTGGCGCATGCATCCGTGCGAGTGCCATTGCCCTGGACAGGTGGGTGGACCCACTCTTGGGCAACGGCACTGGCACAGGGTCCCTCATAGTACAATCAAGTGTCTCTGATGGTGGGGGTGCACACCTGCTGTCAGACACACCAGTGTACTATGAGGGGCCATGTGCCAGTGCCGTCACCAATGAGTGGGCCCCCCCTGCTTGCTCAGGATCACAGCACTTGCAAAGTTGAAATACTTACCTCTCCCTGCTCCACCACCGTGACGTCTTCCGCGTTTCCTGACAGTGACATTCTGGTCAGAGTGCGCGATGACATCATGTCTGTACGCCCTCTGCCTAAACAGTCCAAGTGCAGTGAGATGGAAGATGGGGACGACGAGGAGTCCAGACTAGTACAGGGATTCCCTGGCGAGGAGACTTACTTAATTGTTTTCAATGTTGGGACAGCTATTTTTGGGGAGCACTATACTCTGGAGAAAGATATGTGAGGCCCACCATACACTGGAGCATACCAAAGGTGGATATCAGACACTGCAGCAGCATTTACAGGGCCCATTATACACTGGAGCATTAGAAATGGGGCCCATTATATATGGAGCATTATTTGGGCCCATAAGACCATGGAGCTTCATCCATGGGGACCAACATATACTGTAGCATTATGTGGAGCTCATCATATACTGTATGGAACATTATATGGGACCAATGATTCTGTATGGAGAAATATATGGGCCTCATTACTCTGTATAGCGCACTATGCGGTGGCCATAATACTGTATGAAGTAATATACTGTCCGTTTTTGCAGCTATGGGAGAATTTAAAATGGATATCAGTCATGAGATGTAAGAAGTGAAGTATTTTTCATTGTACTATACCGCTATTCATCTACATCTCCTGACTGTTGCCTGTCCATCAACTTTGTTCCTCGGCTTCTGCACCTTCACAGTTTGTCTGGTACTATGAGCCCCCTTGATCGCTGTAATCCAACCTCCCATGGCACCTGCCTGTGTGATGACAATCCAGACATTTCGAATCCCATCCGTATTCTCTGCTTGCACATCTAATTCTCTCAGTCTCCTTGCAACTATCTCTAGGCTAAATGCAGAATGTATCTTATACAAACAGCACAGCACTGGTTTAGCCCTTAGCAAGACTGTTAGTATGATGGTTCAGAAACAGCACCAGTATCAATGCTAAAGGACTCCAATAAGTTCAACTGTGCAAACCCAGCCCTTAGCAAACACTCTCTCCAGTAAGAATTGTCCTGAAATGTGCAATGGCGTCAGAGTTTTGAGCATGCTGTCACCTGTCTTTTTATAACTTCTGCTGTGGTAATGCGGCCAGCCAATCATAGCAACGCAAGTACCAAGATGGCTACAACATTACAGTGACAGACAGGCAGGCCCTGCATGTTTATTGGCTGTGTAGCATGTGAAAACATGTGGGGTGGGGATTCAAGCATTACATCCAAGCACCAGACAATGCTCACTAACTGCAGATCACATCCAAGCATATCAGAGTATCACTGAGCATGTTTTCTCATCCCTATTAACAATGTTAAACTCTATGGATGACTAATTGAATCCAGGAAAATATTTTGAAGATTTTTTGTTTTGAATACCATCGTAATGTAACACTAACCTCGTTAGGCTGTATAGATGACTAATTGAACTCAGAATGTTTTTTTTTTTAGTTTTATAACACTGAGCACATTAAACTATAAGGATGAAAATAGTCAATTTTTTCACCCTCCAAAAAACAGAATGTGGTCACTTGAAGCTGTAATACATTTAGCAACGGACTGCAAAGCCCTAAGCTCTGCCTACAGGCTGTATTCTTCCATTCTCACTGCTTTTGCAACTGTCTCAAGGCTAAATGCAGAATGTATCTGATACAAACAGCAAACCACAGGATTAGCCCTTAGAAAAACTGTTAGTATGATGGTTTAGCATCCGCCCCATATCAACACTAGACTCTGATTAGATAAACTGGTCACACACAGATCTAAATAAATGTTCTCCTTCTATTCACATTACAGTGAATGGCAGGAAATGCCTACATGCTATTGGCTGTTTAACAGGTGCCAAACATGCGGGACAGAGATTCGAGCATCAAATCTGCGCACCAGCCAATGTTCATTGAGTGCCGAACACATCCGAGCACCCAAATACTCGAGTGATATCGGAGTATCACAAAGGAAGTTCGCTCATCCCTACTAAGCATACTGTTATTTTAATGCACTATTGCTGTTTATTTATTTACTGCAGGGTACTTGCTTATTATGTTTTAATTTTGGGTTTTTGTCTGACCAGTGGCCAGTGTGGACTTATGCTTACATGCAGCATGTACTCCAGCTTATATTCCAGTTAATCTCTATAGGTTTTCAGTTGAGAAAGAAGCACATTTCTGTGTATTACAAACTTTCTTATTTTCATGTGTACTATAGATTTCTAAAAAAAAAATTATTGAAATGATGGTTACTCTGACAAAATTTTTTGGGTGTACTCATTTATGCTAAGCACTTTATATTAGTATTTATGAGTCATTATCATTTTTTAAAGTGTCCTTAAAAAATGTTGGCAACCTGGAACCTGTTTCTTATTCTAGATAACACAACATCGACAGGCCATTGAAAAATTTAAACTTTTTTACTGCAGTCACATTGATTAAAATTTAGAAAGCAGAACACAGGACTTAGCTTTTAACCCCTTTATGACCTTTGACGTATCCATACATCCAGGTTTGTAGGCATTTATTGACCTTTAACGTATGGATACGTCGAGGCAATTTTGTGCACAAAGGAGCTGTGCGCACGCGATTGCTGCTTCTGACAGTTTAGCCCACTAAATGTTGCAATTGATGTAAATTGTAGCATTTAGAAGGAAAACAGAGGGAGGAGGCCCTCCAATGACTACCCCCTTGGTATCATCACATGAAGCCGATTATGTCATGGTGACCCGATATTGTTATGACAACAAACATCAAGTTCAACAGAGCTAGCAAGTTAGTTAGATCATGCGCAGTGCATGATAAAAAAAGTTACAGCTCTCAGAGTAATGGTAGCGAAGAAATGCAAACATGTAATGTATACAGAGATCACAAAAAAATAACAATCCTTTATTGGTACAAATGAGCTATAAAATTTTAAAAACTATTAAAAGTCAAAAATGACAAAAACATCAACCCACAATAGGACTGTAAATGAATAACACATGACACAGTCATTAATAAATACTGTGTATATTAATATGTTACAATAAGGTAATTAGGACCATGCTTAAAGGTAACAGAATATATGATCAGTACCTCTGTATATGATAGGCGTTAGATAGATTTCATATGTGCACTAAGTGCCAGTAAGCATAAGATGGGCAAAAATGTGCATATATATTTTGCAATCACCACACATGTATTTTCCTTGGGCACTTCACGGGCTCTCCTAATGTGATTTGGCACCCACATTTTCAGCAAAATCTAAACTCCAATTTTAAGCTTTGCACTGTGCTTCAAAAGTAGTTTTCGACCATATATGGTGTATTGGTGAACAAATTTTATGGTGAAAATTCTCCTGTTACCTGTGTGAAAATAAAAAAAATTGGCGCTAAAGAACATTTTTTTGTGAGAAAACTTCTGCAAAGTACCTGGACGTTCAAGGTTCCTTACACACATCTAGATACATTCCTTGGGGTGTCTAATTTGCAAAAGGGGTCACTTGTGGGAGGGTTTCCTGTTATGAATGAGTCACCGAGGAGGAAAAACAAAAACATGCTAAGCCACAGAAAACCAGAGAGGTTGGTAACTAAGCGAATTGCAGACCCCTGATCCTATCCACACAACTAGCAGTAGCCGTGGAGCATACCTACGATGATCCTAGACGCCTCATCACAGCCGGAGAACTAAATAAGCTTAAAGCAAGAAAAGGGTAAATCTAAACTGCCCCAGAGCAGACCCCAAAGCAATAGACAGCCCCCAAACATGTATTGTCAGTGAGACAAGATGAAAACACAAACACAGATAGAAAAATAGGCTGAGCAAACGATGGGGCCCACAATAACTAGAAAGGACAGGAAAGGAAAGATGCTGTCTGCAATCACGCACAAAACCCTGCCAAAAAATGTCCAACACTTTCTGATAACAAAAACCCTGAAGTCGCTAGACTTCAATTCCCTATATCAGCACTCTGATATATTCTGAAGACAGAGCAAAAAGAGACCAATCTGATCAGGGACAAAAAGCAAACTGGCATAAACAGAGACATAAGAATGGAAATTCAGCACAGCCCCAGCAGGGGCTGGCTGACCACAAAAACTGAGTACACCAGACCAAATCTCATGTGAAAAAATAGCAGAGCACACTTAGCTTGAGAAAGCAGGAACAGAACTGGAAACCAGAACCTCAGGGCAGGAAAAATCATCAGCACAAAATTAGGGAGTCGGCTGTCTTAAATCCAGTCAGAGACTCCTGATGTCCACTCACAGTCCTCCTCCTCAGGTGGCAGGTCTCTGCCATTTAGATCAGCTTCATTACCAACTGTCACCACGAGAGGGAGCCCGGATGAAGAACTCACGACTCCTCTGTCAACACAGCCAGCTCCACCACCCTCACCAGAAGCCAGAGGTAAACTAGAAAATGAGTTCACAACAGTACCCCCCCTTGAAGAGGGGTCACAGAACCCTCATCCATTCCACCAGGCCGATCAGGACGGGCCCGGTGAAAAGCACAAACCAATCTATCGGCATGAATGTCAGAGGCAGAGACCCAAGAAATGTCCTCCTGGCCATAACCCTTCCACTTGACCAAATACTGGAGTCTCCGTATAGCCAGACGAGAATCCAGTATTTTCTCTACCTCATATTCCATATTACCTTCAACCAACACAGGGTCAGGAGGTGCCGACATAGGAACCACTGGCTCAACAGACTTCTTCAACAGAGACTTATGAAACACGTTATGGATAGTGTTGAGCATTCCGATACCGCAAGTATCGGGTATCGGCCGATATTAGCTGTATCGGAATTCCGATACTTAGTTCCAATACTTTTTTCATATCGAATACCGGAATCGGAAGTTCCCATAATGCTAGGAGCCCGCTCGAATTGATTCAGCCAATGGGGATCCTCAGAAGTGTGGGCACATCCTGTTAGGCATGTAGGCATGTTAACTACTGGCATGGCTGTGATTGGCTGCTGAAATGATGTCATGATGCACTATAAAAACCGCTGCAGCTGCCATTTCTGGTCACTCTGCTGTGAATTCAGTTAGGGACAGGCTGCTGTTGAAGACTGTGAGGGACAGTTAGAAATAGCGATTCTAAAAACAATATTGTGCTTTATCCAGGCTACATAAACCACCACTTTCTTTTGCCTAGCAGCAGTGTTCACAGCTGTCTGCAAGGGCTGTGTGAGTGCAGACCCACGCTGTGTAGTGTGTCCTGCAGGCACGTCTGCTTGTAGGCTGCCCAGCGTGTGTCTCTGCCTCATACACATTTTTCTTTTATTGCTGCTTTTTTTTTCTCCTGTATAGTGTGCTTCCATACGTATCCATATACATTGGTTGCAAACACTGAAGGAGTGGACTGCGGAGCCTTTCAGCAGCCTTTCAGTGCTATAGCCCATTTCTCTGCACTGTTTTTGGCTGTCTGATAGGTCTCTCTGTGTGTGAGTGCAGCTCACGTTGCAGTGTGTTCTACAGCCACCGTTAGCTGTAGTCCGCTCAGCGTGTGTCACTGCCTCATACATAGTCCTTTTTTTGCAGCTAATTTAGCCAGATTTTTGTTCCTATATTAGTGTGCTTCCAACCGCATCCATTGTCTTTGGTTGGTTGCAAACACTATATAGGATTAGATAGAGGAGCCTTTTTGCTGGCTTGTGCCCTTCAGGGCCAGCCAGACTAGTATCACCCTATTTTTTGGAGCCTCATCAATTGCATTGTAGGTTAGCTTCATGCATTGTAATCGCTCCAAAAAGTTTGTGATACTATAGCTTTCAAACTTTGGTCACATCCTTTTCTTTCCCCCCACCCAAAAAAAAAGGAAATAAAGTTCACCAAACACTCCACTTTACAGTTGTCTAGGCCACATTAGATGATATTAAAGTGTAGTACACACACTCTTAGCCAAATTAGTGTTTCTTATACTGGTTAGCAGGTGTTCAGGAATAAGAACACTAAGCCACCCCTTTTTTACTTTTCTGCCTATCTTTATCAGTCTACCAAGATGAAGAAGGCAGGGAGTAAGGCACGTGGTCGTGGCCGTGGAGTTTCAGCAGGGAGAGGACGGGGAGATTCAGCAGGGAGAGGACGTGGGGATTCGGTGTCTGCTGCGGCCACCAGTGACCCGGCATCCCCCACTTTTACCAGGCAACAGTCCTTCATGCGCAGCTTTGTAGGACCTCGCCGTACCCCACTGCTGCGTGACGAACAAATTGAAGCCGTTGTCGGATGGATGGCAGCTAACGCATCCACTTCAATGACTTCCGCATCCTACCAAGGCCAGAGCACTGAAGAGCAACCATCTGTCTTTTTACCACCTGCCAAATTGCCCAGGCAGTCTGAGAGCCCTGGACAGGAGCCATCTCAATCTTTACTTCTGTTCTCAGAATCTGTTGGCTTGGAAAGAGGTGGCCAGCCAAGCAGCATTCTAGAGCGTGAAGAAGAGGGAGTATGCAGTGATGCGCAACTGCTTTGTCCCTCTGAATCTGAAGAGGCGGGTGGGCCAGTGCCTATTGTCAGCACACCTCAGTGCTCATCTGATGATGATGAGACTCAGTTGCCAATTTCTGGTGCGTACGGTGCTGGCGAGACAACCCAGGACCAGCCGGTGCTTGAAGAGGGGAGTGGAGATGATGAGGTCCTTGACCCATCATGGCGTCAGCCACAGGAAGGTGGTGGGAGCAGCTCTGAGGAAGAGATTCTCCGAACGTCCAAAAGAGGAGGGAAAGGGCGGGGGCAGACTTGGTTGCCTGTAGCCTCCACTTTGGCACCCGTGAGGAGCAATCCTCTTCCAAAACACAAAACGGGCGCTCCCAGGACTTGCAGTGTGTGGTCTTTTTTTGACACAGTTGCAGATGACATTTGCTTTGTCAAATGCAAGCTGTGTCATCAGAAAGTGAAACGAGGGAAAAATCTGAGCAACCTCAATACCACAAATATGTGGAAACATGTGTGTACCAAGCACGAGGTGGAGTTACACAGACACACTGAAGATGTAGGCCAACCTTCAGCAGCACCTACCACCTCTTCAGCTCGTGTTGGGGCCTCTTCCTCCAGCTCACACACAGCTGGTTCGGCTTCCTCACTGGAATGCCATGGAAGAACCACTGCCACTGTTGTCCAGAGACCCAGTGAAATTCCACACACTGAACCACGTTCGCAGTCATCAGCACACTCCCAGGCCACTCACCAGCAATCGGTAGCACAGGCATGGGAGAAAAAGCGGCCATACTCAGCAAACGATCCCCGAGCACTGGCTCTGAATGCCGGCATTGCCAAACTACTGGCCCTTGAGATGCTGTCATTCAGGTTGGTGGAGACTGACACCTTCCGGAACTTTATGTCATTGGCAGTTCCACAATACAATGTGCCCAGCCGCTTTTATTTCAGCAGGCAAGCCGTCCCTGCCCTGCAAAAGCATGTGGAGGGAAAAATTAAAAATGCGCTACTAAATGCCGTCAGTAGCAAGGTCCACCTGACCACCGATGCGTGGACCAGTAGCCATGGACAGGGACGATACCTTTCCCTCACTGCCCATTGGGTCAATGTTGTGGAGCCGGGTACAGATCTGGAGAGTGGCTCTGTACGTACTCTGCCAACTCCAAGGATTGCAGGAATGCAGTCTGTACATATTGAGTCCTCCTCCTTCTCTAGTTCCTTGGAATCAGCACTGCGTGAGCCTGTTAGGCCAGATATGAGCACAGGTGTGGCCAAACGTCAACAGGCCGTCCTTAAATTAATTTCTTTGGGGAATCGGAGCCACACAGCACAGGAGCTCTGGAATGCCATCAAGCAGGAGAGCGATGTGTGGTTTGTGCCAGCGAATCTCCAGCCAGGTTTGGTAGTGAGTGACAATTGCCGAAATCTAGTGGCAGCTCTGGGCCTAGGCAACCTCACTCACATACCATGTCTGGCACACGTGCTCAATTTGGTCGTGCAGAGCTTTCTGAGGGACTATCCGGATCTTGATGCACTGCTGCACAAGGTTCGCCTAGAGTGTGCTCACTTGCGGCGTTCCAGCATGGCAAGATCGCGCATTGTATCTCTGCAACGCCGATTCCGCCTGCCAGAACATTGCATCATATGTGACCTCCCCACCAGGTGGAATTCAACGTTACATATGTTGGAGCGGTTGTGTGAGCAGCAGGCAGCAGTAATGGAGTACCAGCTGCATCAGGCGCAAACAAGTCGCACTGTGCGCCGGACACACTTCACCACCACTGAGTGGGCCACTATGAGGGACATCTGCCAAGTTTTGCGTGCCTTCGATGACTCCACGCGGATGGCCAGTGCAGATGATGCACTAATCAGCATGACTGTCCCCCTCATCTGTCTGCTTCAAAAAACCTTACAAGCACTAAGTGAGGAGGTTTTTGAAGAGGTCGAGGATGAGCAGTCAGAAATGCCATCTGCTTCTGGCAAATCTGCGCAGCGTGCTTCCACACAAAGGCCCAGGTAGGGGACACTTAGTGAGGAGGATGACGAGGAGTCAATAGAGGAGGAGGAACACATCTCTCCAGAGGAGGGAGGTACACAAGGCTCTAGTAGTCAGTGTGTACAGCGAGGGTGGGGTGATGCTGAGCAGGCAGAGATGCTGCCTCAGGCTGGGGACAGCGTTTCCGGTCCAGTTGGCAGTCTGCAGCACATGGTTGATTTCATGCTGCAGTGCTTGTTAAATGACCACCGCATTGCCAACATTCTCCACACGGCTGATTATTGGGTGTACACCCTCCTAGATCCTCGCTACCGGGACAACTTACAAAGCCTCATACCACAGTTGAACCGGGAGCGAAAAATGCGGGAGTACCAAGAAACACTTGTGCAGGCCATCATGTTCTCCATTCCCCCCGCAAGTGTTGCTGGTAGTGCTTTTCAAAGCAGCCATGTGGGTAGAGGCAGTGGAGGAAGCTCTGCACAAAGAGGTAGCAGAGGCAGTGCCGCAGGACAAGGCAAGGCCAGTATGGCCCAAATGTGGAAAAGTTTTGTGGGACTGCCACAAACGGCTACACCATCACAGACGGCTCCAGTCAGCAGGAGGCAACGTTTCCGTCAGATGGTGACAGACTACTTGTCGTGCCCTGTTAGTGTTCTCCCAGACGGCTCTTCCCCGTTCAAGTATTGGGTCTCTAAGCTGGATACATGGCCAGAGCTTAGCCAGTATGCATTGGAGGTGCTGGCTTGCCCTGCTGCCAGTGTATTATCGGAACGTGTCTTTAGTGCTGCAGGTGGTGTGGTAACAGACCGTCGCACGCGACTATCCGCCGATAATGTTGACCGGCTTACTTTTGTGAAAATGAACAAGGCCTGGATCTCACCTGAATTTGCCAGTCCTCTTCCAGAATAAATAATTGGCTGGCAACAGGATCCAGGTCTCCTGTTGTGTTCATGTTTCTATGACCTGAACTTTATTTCCTGGGCTACAGCAACGCCCGTTGTTGCTCAGAAGTGCTGTCCGCACAGACAAAACACTCGCTCATGTGTAAGTGGGGTTCGGTAACGTCAGCTGATCCCCTGCTGTGTGTATGGCAAAGTGTCCTGCTCCGTCCACAGTCAAACAACCTCAGATTTACACCTGGCTCCAAGTAGGCCTCGGCCTACTATCTGATTTTCCCTGGGCTCCGACACCGCCAGTTGGTGCTCAGAAGTGCTGTGCGCACAGACAAAACACTCGCTCATGTGTAAGTGGGGTTCGGTAACATCAGCTGATCCCCTGCTGTGTGTACGGCAAACTTTCCTGCTGCCTACAACTTCTGACTACCTCTGATTTAATATGTTCTCTGATTTGCCCTCTGTCTTCACTCTGTTTTGAGTATTTCCTCCGGCCTACAACACCGCCTGTTTCTGCTCTCAAGTGCCGTCTGCACAATCCACACTTGTTCCTGTGTTACCTGGGTCCTGTAACATCTGCTCATCTCCAGAGGTGAGCACGGCAATGTCTCCTGCTTTGTCTACATTCCCACTACTTGTAGTGGAAATGTGGACAGAGCAGGAGACATTGCCTGACTCACCTCTAGGGAGAAGCTGCTGTTACAGAACCCCAGTAACACAGGAACAAGTGTGGGTTGTGCAGACGGCATTTCAGAGCAGCAACTGGCGTGGTTGGAAGCCAGAGGAAATACTCGAAACAGAGTGAAGACAGAGGCCTAATTGGAGTACGTTGACAGTTAGTAGTAGTCTAGAAACAATCGCAAACTGCCACCAAGTAGGCCTCGGCCTACTACCTGATTTTCCCTGGGCTCCGACACCGCCAGTTGGTGCTCAGAAGTGCTGTCCGCACAGACAAAACACTCGCTCATGTGTAAGTGGGGTTCGGTAACGTCAGCTGATCCCCTGCTGTGTGTATGGCAAAGTGTCCTGCTCCCTCCACAGTCAAACAACCTCAGATTTACACCTGGCTCCAAGTAGGCCTCGGCCTACTACCTGATTTCCCCTGGCTCCGACACCACCAGTTGGTGCTCAGAAGTGCTGTGCGCACAGACAAAACACTCGCTCATGTGTAAGTGGGGTTCGGTAACGTCAGCTGATCCCCTGCTGTGTGTACGGCAAACTCTCCTGCTGCCTACAACTTCTGACTACCTCTGATTTAATATGTTCTCTGATTTGCCCTCTGTCTCCACTCTGTTTTGAGTATTTCCTCCGTCCTACAACACCGCCTGTTTCTGCTCTCAAGTGCCGTCTGCACAATCCACACTTGTTCCTGTGTTACCTGGGTCCTGTAACATCTGCTCATCTCCAGAGGTGAGCACGGCAATGTCTCCTGCTTTGTCTACATTCCCACTACTTGTAGTGGAAATGTGGACAGAGCAGGAGACATTGCCTGACTCACCTCTAGGGAGAAGCTGCTGTTACAGAACCCCAGTAACACAGGAACAAGTGTGGGTTGTGCAGACGGCATTTCAGAGCAGCAACTGGCGTGGTTGGAAGCCAGAGGAAATACTCGAAACAGAGTGAAGACAGAGGCCTAATTGGAGTATGTTGACAGTTAGTAGTAGTCTAGAAACAATCGCAAACTGCCACCAAGTAGGCCTCGGCCTGCTACCTGATTTTCCCTGGGCTCCGACACCGCCAGTTGGGCTCAGAAGTGCTGTCCGCACAGAAAAACACACTTGTTCATGTGAAAGTGGGGGTCAGTAACGTCAGCTGATCCCCTGCTGTGTGGAGGGCAAACTGCTGCTGCCTCCAAATTCAAACAACGTCTGATCTTAAATTGCCTCCAAGTTGGCCTCAGCCTACAAAATGACTATCCCTGGGCTCCAACATCGTCAGTTGTTGCTCGGAAGTGCTGTCCACACAGAAAAACACACTTGTTCATGTGAAAGTGGGGGTCAGTAACGTCAGCTGATCCCCTGCTGTGTGGAGGGCAAACTGCTGCTGCCTCCAAATTCAAAATACCACAGCTTTACACCTGGCTCCTAGTAGGCCTCGGCCTGCACCCTGATTGTCCCTGGGCTCCAACAACGCTAGTTGTTGCTCGGAAGTGCTGTCCACACAGAAAAACACACTTGTTCATGTGAAAGTGGGGGTCAGTAACGTCAGCTGATCCCCTGCTGTGTGGAGGGCAAACTGCTGCTGCCTCCAAATTCAAAATACCACAGCTTTACACCTGGCTCCTAGTAGGCCTCGGCCTGCAACCTGATTGTCCCTGGGCTCCAACAACGCTAGTTGGTGCTCGGAAGTGCTGTCCACACAGAAAAACACACTTGTTCATGTGAAAGTGGGGGTCGGTAATGTCAGCTGATCCCCTGCTGTGTGGAGGGCAAACTGCTGCTGCCTCCAAATTCAAACAACGTCTGATCTTAAATTGCCTCCAAGTAGGCCTCAGCCTACAAAATGACTATCCCTGGGCTCCAACATCGTCAGTTGTTGCTCGGAAGTGCTGTCCACACAGAAAAAAACACTTGTTCATGTGAAAGTGGGGGTCGGTAACGTCGGCTGATCCCATGCTGTGTGTATGGCAAAGTGTCCTGCTCCCTCCAAAGTCAAAATACCTCAACTTTACACCTGGCTCCTAGTAGGCCTCGGCCTGCACCATGATTGTCCCTGGGCTCCAACAACGCCAGTTGGTGCTCGGAAGTGCTGTCCACACAGAAAAACACACTCGTTCATGTGAAAGTGGGGTTCGGTAACGTCAGCTGATCCCCTGCTTTGTGGAGGGCAAACTGCTGCTGCCTCCAAATTGTAACTACTTCAGATTTAAACATTCTCTGATTTGGCCTCTGTCTCCACTCTGTCTCTAGTATTTCCCCTGACCTCCAACACCACCAGTTCCTGCTCACAGTTGCCGTCCACGCATTCCACACTTGTTCCTGTGTTACTGGGGTTCTGTAATGTCAGCAGATCCCCCAATATGTGTCTGCCACTGTCTCCTGCGCTGTCCACCTTCCCACTGCAAGCGGTGGGAATGTGGACAGAGCAGGAGACAGTGGCAGACACACATCAGGGGATCTGCTGACATTACAGAACCCCAGTAACCCAGGAACACGTGTGGATTGGGCAGACGGCTGCTGTACGCATAAACTGGCGGTGTTGGTGGTCACGTGAAATCCTGGAAACAGAGTGGAGACAGATGCCTAATTGGAGCACGTTGACAGTCTGTTGTAGCCTACAAACAATCTAAAACTGCCACCAAGTAGGCCTCGGCCTACACCATAATTCTCCCTGGGCTCCAACAACGCTAGTTGGTGCTCGGAAGTGCTGTCCACACAGAAAAACACACTTGTTCATGTGAAAGTGGGGGTCGGTAAAGTCAGCTGATCCCCTGCTGTGTGGAGGGCAAACTGCTGCTGCCTCCAAAGTCAAACAACGTCTGATCTTAAATTGCCTCCAAGTAGGCCTCAGCCTACAAAATGACTATCCCTGGGCTCCAACATCGTCAGTTGTTGCTCGGAAGTGCTGTCCACACAGAAAAACACACTCGTTCATTTGAAAGTGGGGTTCGGTAACGTCAGCTGATCCCCTGCTGTATGGAGGGCAAACTGCTGCTGCCTCCAAATTGTAACTACTTCAGATTTAAACATTCTCTGATTTGGCCTCTGTCTCCACTCTGTCTCTAGTATTTCCCCTGACCTCCAACACCGCCAGTTTCTGCTCACAGTTGCCGTCCACACATTCCACACGTGTTCCTTTGTTACTGGGGTTCTGTAACGTCAGCAGATCCCCCAATATGTGTCCGCCACTGTCTCCTGCACTGTCCACCTTCCCACTGCAAGCGGTGGGAATGTGGACAGAGCAGGAGACAGTGGCAGACACACATCAGGGGATCTGCTGACATTACAGAACCCCAGTAACCCAGGAACACGTGTGAATTGGGCAGACGGCTGCTGTACGCATAAACTGTCGGTGTTGGTGGTTACGTGAAATCCTGGAAACAGAGTGGAGACAGATGCCTAATTGGAGCACGATGACAGTCTGTTGTAGCCTACAAACATCTAAAACTATCAACAAGTAGGCCTCGGCCTACACCATGATTGTCCCTGGGCTCCAACAAGGCCAGTTGGTGCTCGGCAGTGTCTTTGGCACGGGGACTCCCTGTTGCCCAGCCTGGTTCCAGCACGCCTGCTGTTTCCGGGTAGTGTCAAGGTCACTATGCCACCAATCCGTTGTCCTGTCGTCTTGCGGCCGGGTTAGCCGACTCTACGGTGCCTGCAGCTTAGGTGACTCCTATGTGGGCTGCGGGAACTGGCACTGAAGGCTGGGTCCGTAGTGCCAATGGGACATGGACCCCCTGTAGGACTGTGGGTTTCGGTAACTGCGGCCGGCTTGCGGCCTGGCTACTTTGCTTTGAATGGGTACCTTCTGCTACCCACCCGGGTTCCAGCACTGTCTGCTGGTTCTCGCCAGAGCCTTTGGCCTAGGTGCCTCCATCTCGGTATCCGAAGTCCAGCACCGTCAGCTGGTCCTTGGTAGTGCTTTTTAGCACAGGTACCTTCTGCTTAGTAACCGTGGTCCAGCACCGTCAGTTGGTCCTCGGTAGTGCCATTGGCTCTTGTAGCTTTTGCTACCCATCTGGGTTCCAGCACCGTCAGCTGGTTCTCGGCAGTGTCTTTGGCACGGGTACTCCCTGTTGCCCAGCCTGTTTTCAGCACGCCTGCTGTTTCCGGGTAGTGTCAAGGTCACTATGCCACCAATCCTTTGTCCTGCCATCTTGCGGCCGGGTTAGCCGACTCTATGGTGCCTGCAGTTTAGGTGACTCCTATGTGGGCTGCGGGAACTGGCACTGAAGGCTGGATCCGTAGTGCCAATGGGACATGGACCCCCTGTAGGACTGTGGGTTTCGGTAACTGCGGCCGGCTTGCGGCCTGGCTACTTTGCTTTCAATGGGTACCTTCTGCTACCCACCCGGGTTCCAGCACTGTCTGCTGGTTCTCGCCAGAGCCTTTGGCCTAGGTGCCTCCATCTCGGTATCCGAAGTCCAGCACCGTCAGCTGGTCCTTGGTAGTGCTTTTTAGCACAGGTACCTTCTGCTTAGTAACCGTGGTCCAGCACCGTCAGTTGGTCCTCGGTAGTGCCATTGGCTCTTGTTCCTTTTGCTACCCACCCGGGTTCCAGCACTGTCTGCTGGTTCTCGCCAGAGCCTTTGGCCTAGGTGCCTCCATCTCGGTATCCGAAGTCCAGCACCGTCAGCTGGTCCTTGGTAGTGCTTTTTAGCACAGGTACCTTCTGCTTAGTAACCGTGGTCCAGCACCGTCAGTTGGTCCTCGGTAGTGCCATTGGCTCTTGTAGCTTTTGCTACCCATCTGGGTTCCAGCACCGTCAGCTGGTTCTCGGCAGTGTCTTTGGCACGGGTACTCCCTGTTGCCCAGCCTGTTTTCAGCACGCCTGCTGTTTCCGGGTAGTGTCAAGGTCACTATGCCACCAATCCTTTGTCCTGCCATCTTGCGGCCGGGTTAGCCGACTCTATGGTGCCTGCAGTTTAGGTGACTCCTATGTGGGCTGCGGGAACTGGCACTGAAGGCTGGATCCGTAGTGCCAATGGGACATGGACCCCCTGTAGGACTGTGGGTTTCGGTAACTGCGGCCGGCTTGCGGCCTGGCTACTTTGCTTTCAATGGGTACCTTCTGCTACCCACCCGGGTTCCAGCACTGTCTGCTGGTTCTCGCCAGAGCCTTTGGCCTAGGTGCCTCCATCTCGGTATCCGAAGTCCAGCACCGTCAGCTGGTCCTTGGTAGTGCTTTTTAGCACAGGTACCTTCTGCTTAGTAACCGTGGTCCAGCACCGTCAGTTGGTCCTCGGTAGTGCCATTGGCTCTTGTTCCTTTTGCTACCCATCCGGGTGCCAGCACTGTCTGCTGGTTCTCGCCACAGCCTTTGGCCTAGGTGCCTCCATCTCGGTATCCGAGGTCCAGCACCGTCAGCTGGTCCTTGGTAGTGCTTTTTAGCACAGGTACCTTCTGCTTAGTAACCGTGGTCCAGCACCGTCAGTTGGTCCTCGGTAGTGCCATTGGCTCTTGTTCCTTCTGCTACCCATCCGAGTGCCAGCACTGTCTGCTGGTTCTCGCCAGTTTCTCAGCCTTCTTGTACCTTCTGCTACATTTCCAAGATCAAGCTTTTTGAAATTGTCTTTGGTAATCCTTATTGATCTCCATGACGACGACCCTGATGACAACGACCCTGAAGACCACACCAAAGAAGACCAGAAATATGACCCTAAATAATAAGACCAAGAGGACAAAGAACATGAAGACAATCACCAAGATACAGAACAAAAGACAGAAGAACAAGAAGCAGAAGAAGCAAAAGCAGAAGAACAGAAAGCAGAAGAACATTAAGCATAAGACTAAAAATCAGCATAGAAGAAATCAAAATTATAAGCAGAAGAAGACTAAGCAGTAAATGGGGGTGAGTCCGTTCCTCCTCGTGGTGCCCCTGGAAAATGCCTGCTGCTGCAGGCCAAACTGAACGCGGACAAATCCTGTTGTAAATCTTTAGTGACAGGCAGAACGTAAGGTGTAATCTTATAACTTTTATAGATAAGTACTACAGGAATGCCTGTCACCATAAGAAAATAAAGACAAAGAAGAATAGGAAGAAGATGAAGAAATAGCATATTAAAATTAATAATAGCTGAATAAGAAGAATATGAAGAATGGAAAACAAAATTAATGGGAAGAAGATGAAGAAGAAGATGAATAAGGTGAAGAAAAAGTTGATGAAAAAAATGCTACTGCTGCGGATCATGAAGGAGAAAGTGTGAGAGAAGTACAAAAGAAGGTGAAGAGCATGGAAGTTGTGAAACATACAGTACATATCTGACAAAATATAAAAAAGGTTAACATAGTCAATATCTTTTTAACTCCGAACGTATTGAAAAAAAAAATTGGAATTAATGCTATGCCATGTGATTTGAATAAACCACTATGCTTTTAATGTCTCCTCCACCTCCCACAATACATTCTACATGATTGTTATTTGTTTTCAATTATGTAGAATTAGCCAACAAGGAAATAAAGGGCTTTTTTTAATTTCGATACCGGAAGTCCCATTGACTTGAATGGGACTTCTGGTATTGGAATCGGCGATACCCGATATTTTTTTCGTATCGGGCTATACCATCAGTTTGTCAGCTTCCGTATTAAGGCCTTAATATCAACCAATACCTTACATATATTGATATGTTTTTTGTGCACTTTTTATATTTTTTCCAGGGTGCAGTTGGGCCCAAATGGTTCTGCAAACTTGTGGCCTCTGTTCACACGGGATGCATTCTAGTTGGCACTGGGCAGCCCCCCTATATGGTGTTACTAAGAGGTTGTTAGCCAGAAGCCCTGCATTCCCTGTGTGAACACTGCCACATGCGGATTATTTTTTATGCACTGGTGTACCACACGGTCAATCCCTGATTGTAGGCTGGCTTTTTCATTTGGCATTTCTGCACCTGTGCAGCTGCCATTTTACTTGGGTCCGCTGCACCCTGGATTAGTGCAGATGCATTTGGGCCTGTCTGGTTTGTAACTGAATTTTTTGGAGGATTTTTTCCTCTTTCTGAGGTTTTCATGAAGATTCCACTTGCCCTGAAGAAAATCGAGGATGAAACCCAAGGTTACAGAAAAAGGGCGACATCAATGTAGCAGAACTAGCTCTATTATTTAGGGCAAATTCGGCCAAGGGCAAAAATGAGACCCAATCATCCTGATCAGCAGATATAAAACATTTCAAATAGGACTCCAAAGTCTGGTTTGTACTCTCAGTCTGCTCATTGGTCTGTGGGTGAAACGCAGAGGAGAAGGATAACTGAATTCTCAGCTTTGAACAAAAATCTTTCCAAAATCTGGAGACAAACTGGACTTCTCTGTCCGACACAATGTTCTCAGGAATCCCATGCAACCGAACCACCTGTTGTAAAAACAAGGGCACCAACTCTGAGGAAAATGGCAGCTTTGGGAGTGCTACAAGATGGACCATCTTAGAAAATCTATCACAAATCACCCAGATAACAGTCATTCTCTGAGAGACAGGAAGATCAGAAATAAAATCCATTGAGATATGGGTCCATGGCCTCTTGGGCACCGGCAAGGGCATCAACAACCCACTAGAACGAGAACAGGGTTTAGACCGGGAACAAGTCCCACAAGACTGCACAAAATTCCTGACATCACGAGATAAGGCGGGCCACCAAAAAGACCGACTCACCAAATCTCTGGTACCAAAAATACCTGGATGACCATCCAACGCGGAGCAATGAACTTCAGACATCACTCTCTTCCTCCACTGGTCAGGAACATACAATTTTCCCATAGGACAACGCTCAGGTTTGTCCTCCTGAAATTCTTCCAGAGCACGTCTCAAATCGGGCGAGATGGCAGAAAGAACTACCCCCTCACCTAGGATGGTAGTAGGTTTGGTCACATTAGGAGAATCAGCAAAGAAACTCCTAGAAAGGGCGTCTGCCTTAACATTCTTAGTGCCCGGAAGAAAGGAGACCACAAAATCAAAACGTGTGAAAAACAAGGCCCACCTAGCCTGTCTAGGATTCAATCGTTTGGCCAACTCCAGGTAAATCAAATTCTTGTGGTCAGTGATGACCACAACTTGATGTCTAGCTCCCTCCAACCAATGTCTCCACTCCTCAAATGCCCACTTCATGGCCAACAATTCCCGATTCCCCACATCATAGTTGCGTTCAGATGGGGAGAACTTTTGGGAAAAGAAGGCACAGGGATTCATTTTAGAAGTTACAGGATCTTTTTGGGACAAAACAGCTCCTGCACCAATCTCCGAAGCATCTACCTCTACCTGAAATGGAAGTGAGACATCAGGATGCCGTAAAACCGGAGCAGAAGTGAACCTCCGCTTCAGCTCCTGAAATGCCAAAACAGCCTCTGGAGACCAATTCAGCACATCAGCGCCCTTCTTGGTCAGATCAGTCAGTGGTTTGGCAATACCAGAAAAATTAGCTATAAATTTACGATAAAAATTAGCAAAACCCAAAAACTTCTGGAGAGCCTTCAAAGAAGTGGGCTGAACCCAATCATAAATGGCCTGTACCTTGGCCAGGTCCATTTCAATAGTTGACGGAGACAAGATAAATCCCAAAAATGAAATCCTCTGTACACCAAAAAGGCATTTAGATCCCTTAACATACAGGGAATTCTCCCTCAAAATCCAGAACACAGTCCGAACATGTTCCACATGAGAATCCCAATCACTGGAAAAGATCAGAATAACATCCAAATAGATGATCAAAAACTTATCCACAAAGTCCCAGAAAATATAATTCATGAAGGATTGGAAGACAAGGGGCATTAGTGAGTCCAAAAGGCATCACCAAGTACTCAAAATGTCCCTCCGGAGTATTAAACGCCGTCTTCCATTCATCCCCATGATTGATGCGAATAAGATTATACGCCCCCCTGAGGTCAAGCTTAGTAAACCAGCAGGCACCTTTAACTCTGGAGAATAAATCAGAAATTAGGGGTAACGGATACTTATATTTAACCGTAATCTTGTTAAGGGAACGATAGTCAATACAAGGCCTTAATGAACCATCTTTCTTAGCCACGAAAAAAAACCCAGCACCTAAGTGGATGGTCTAATATGACCCTTCTCCAATGACTCCTTAATATAAGATTGCATAGCCTCGTGTTCAGGTACAGAGAAGTTGAAAAGCCGACCCTAGGGAAATTTACACCCAGGCCTCAACTCAAATGCAGAGTCATAACTCCTATGAGGAGGCAGGGACGCAGACTTACTCTCACTAAATACATCATTAAAATCAGCCAAATAGTCAGGAACATCATGAGACTGGGGAGAGGTGGAGAAAACAGGAGCGTTACCAAGAGCACACCGACAGCCCCAACTCACCACAGACAGAGATTTCCAATCCAAAACTGGATTATGGATTTGCAACCAGGGAAAACCCAGAACAATAATATCATGCAAATTATGCAGTACCAAAAATCTACAATTTTCTTGGTGGTCTGGGGTGACCCGCATTATCACCTGGGTCCAAAACTGAGGTTTATTCCCCGCCAAAGGAATAGCATCAGTACCCCTCAAAGGAATAGGCGTCCGCAGAGGCATCATGGGAAAACCACAACGTTTAGCAAAATCCAAATCCATCAGATTCAAAGCCGCTCCTGAATCCACAAAAGCCTTGGCGGAAATGTGGATAAGGAGCAGATCAGAGAAATTGCCAAAAGAAACTTAGGTTGTACGCCACCCACAGCAAATGTGTGTGCAAAACATTTCTCTCGTTTAGGGCAGACAGAAATAATATGAGAGGCATCTCCACAGAAAAAACACAGCTTATTACGCCTTCTATACTCCTGACATTGCACCCTAGACAAAACTCTATCACATTGCATAGGTTCAGACATTTGTTGAAAAGGTGGCAACACCTCTCGTGTAGTTTTATGTTCACGTAAACGTCGATCAACTTGAATGGCTAATGACATAGAATCGTCAAGACCAGAGGGAACAGGAAATCCCACCATAATATATTTTATGGTTTCTGATAAGCCCTTGCAAAAGAGAGCTGCCAAGGCACCATCATTCCATGTAGTAAGGACTGCCCACTTTCGGAATCTTTGACAGTATAACTCTGCAGAATCCTGACCCTGGTTCAATGCCAATAGGGCTTTCTCAGCTTGATCAATAGCATTAGGTTCATCATACAACAACCCCAAGGCTTGAAAAAATGCATCCACATAAGTCAGAATATGATTTTCAGGTGTCAAAGAAAACACCCAATCCTGGGGATTGCCGCGCAGCAAGGAGATGACAATTTTAACCTGCTGCGCAGAGCTCCCCGATGAGTTAGGCTTCAAGGCAAGAAATAATTTACAATTATTCTTAAAATTCAAAAATTTAGACCGATCCCCAGAAAACCTATCAGGAGTAGGGATTTTTGGTTCAACAGCATGTGATTGAGCGAGATAGGCGGAAATTCCCCACACTTCAGCAGCGAGCTGCTCCACACGATCAGACAATTGCTTCATCTCCATTAAGGAAAAAATCCTCCTACGGCCCCAGAGAAAAATAGGAAAAAATACATTAAAAAAAAAATACTGACACTTTTTTTTTCCCTGCTTTTGAGTACCCTAGAATCTGTGGTATGGCTGGTGATTCTGTTCTGAATGAGTCACCGAGGAGGAAAAAAAAAACACGCTAAGCCACAGAAAACCAGAGAGGTTGGTAACTAAACGGATTGCAGACCCCTGATCCTATCCACACAACTAGCAGTAGCCGTGGAGCGTACCTACGATGATCCTAGACGCCTCGTCACAGCCAGAGAAAACTAAATAAGCCTAAAGAAAGAAAAGTGGAAATCTAAACTGCCCCAGAGCAGACCCCAAAGCAATAGACAGCCCCCTAACATGTATTGTCAGTGAGACAAGATAAAAACAAAGACACAGATAGAAAAATAGGCTGAGCAAACGATGGGGCCCACACTAACTAGAAAGGACAGGAAAGTAGAGATGCTGTCTGCAATCACGCACAAAACCCTGCCAAAAAATGTCCAACACTTTCTGATAACAAAAACCCTGAAGTCGCTAGGTTTCAATTCCCTATATCAGCACTCTGGTATATTCTGAAGACAGAGCAAAAAGAGACCACTCTGATCAGGGACAAAAAGCAAACTGGCATAAACAGCGACATAAGAATGGAAATTCAGCACAGCCCCAGCAGGGGCTGGCTGACCACAAAAACTGAGTAAACCAGACCAAATCTCATGTGAAAAAATAGCAGAGCACACTTAGCTTGAGAAGGCAGGAACAGAACTGGAAACCAGAACCTCAGGGCAGGAAAAATCACCAGCACAAAATTAGGGAGTCGGCTGTCTTAAATCCAGTCAGAATCTCCTAATGTCCACTCACAGTCCTCCTTCTCAGGTGGCAGATCTCTGCCATTTAGATCAGCTTCATTACCAACTGTCACCACTAGAGGGAGCCCAGATGGCGAACTCATGACTCCTCTGTCAACACAGCCAGCTCCACCACCCTCACCAGAAGCCAGAGGTAAATCAGAAAATGAGTTCACAACAGTTTCCACTGTTTAGGCACAGCAGGGACTCTCCAAACATGAGATGGCATCCGCTCTCGATTCCAGCCAATTTTGAATTAAAAAAACCAAGTGGTGCTCCTTCCCTTCCGAGCCCTGCTATGTGCCCAAACATTTTTTCCCACATATGGGGTATCAGCATGTTAAAGAGAAATTGCACAACAAATTTTGGGATCCATTTTCTCCTGTAAAATGAAAATAAAAAAATTGGGGTCTAAAGTAAAATTTTTCCGAAATAAAATGTTCATTTTTTTTCCTTACAAATTTCATTAACACCTGTGAAGCACATGAATGTGGTTTTGAGCATCTTGAGGGTACAGTTTTTAAAATTGTGTCAATTTTAGGTGTCTGTCATATAGGCCACTCAAAGTCACTTCAAATGTGATTTCGTCCCTAAAACAAATTGCTTTGTAAATTTTGTTGGAAAAATAAAAAATTGCTGGTCAACTCCTCTAACTTCATAACAAAAAATTATGTTTCAAAAATTGTGCTTAAGTAAAGTAGACATGTGGAAAATGTCATGAATTAACTATTTTGTATGATATCACTCTGATTTAAGGGCATAAAAATTAGAAATATGAAAATTGCAAAATTTTTGACAAACTTCAATTTTTTTTACAAATAAACAAGTCATATCAAAGAAATTTTGACGCTTTCATAAAGTACAATATGTCATGAGAAAACAATCTCAATCACCAGGATCCATTGAAGCGTTCCAGAGTTATGACCTCATAAAATGACAGTGGTCAGAACTGTTAAAATTGGCCTGGTCAGAAAGGTAAATATTGTTGGAAAGATAAGAAATTGCTGGTCAACTCCTCTAACTTCATAATAAAAAATTATGTTTCAAAAATTGTGCTTATGTAAAGTAGACATGTGGAAAATGTTATATTTTTAATTATTTGGTGTGATATAACTCTTTGGTTTCAGGGCATAAAAATAAAAATTTGGAAAGTTGCAACATTTTGGCCAAATTTCCAATTTTTTCACAAATAAATGCAAGTCATATCGAACAAATATTATCACTATCATAAGTACAATAAGTCATGAAAAAAACAGTCTCAGAATTAGTGGGATCCATTGAAACATTAACAGAGTTCTTACCACATAAAGAGACAGTGATTAGAATTGTAAAATTTGGCCTGATCAGGAAGGTGGAAGCAGTCTTGGGGGGTGGAAGAGTTAACCTATTTTACCTTAGGTGTCTTCTCGTCTGCTTTTTAATCTTATAGATTATCCAATAGAATAGATAATACCGTATATACTCGAGTATAAATCAGATTTTCAGCCCATTTTTTAAAGCTGAAAGTGCCCCCTCTCGGCTTATACTTGAGTCATATACCAGGGGGGTTGGCGGGGGAGGGGGAGAGGGGGTTTCAGATCACACTCACCCCATCCTGATGCGGTCTCTGCAGAACCTGCTTCTTCCATGGTCTCTGGCGCCTGTGTTCAGTGGTCACGTGGTACCACTCATTAAAGTCATGAATATGCGCATATCCATGACTTTAATGAGTGGTACCATGTGACCACTGAACACAGGTGCCAGAAACGATGGGAGAAGTAGGGGCTGCAGAGATGCACCAGGAGTGGGTGAGTATGACAGAGATGAGCCATGCTATATTCACTTGTCCCCATTCCACCCCTGAGCGCCACTCTGTCCTCTGCATCCTCTAGCTGTGATATTAAATTATATTGTATAGTATAGCCACGTACAGTCCTGACTGTATTTGCTGGCTATTTTAAATTATGAACTTTGTGAAAAGTATGAGCCATTTTCATTAGAGAACAGCATAGGAGGAAAATGCTATTTAAGCAATTCTTTATTTTCTTGTTACAAATATGTTACTACTTCATAAAGAAATGGTTATTACAGACAATGGCCTACCAAGGTGAAGTTTGTAATAAAGCCTTTTATGTAGTATTACCATTGACACTAATGGAATGTAACAATGGTTCAGAATGATTTAATGGTCCCCAAGATGTGCTGTAATAGTCGTATTTATATTATGATGTATATCACAAAACCCAAAGTAGTTGTTTTGATATATTGAATATACCATGCTGTCTTACATTTAGTAGGACTGGAAAATCTACCAGTGACACAGATCAAAATGATGTAACTACTCTATTTCCTACGTCTTAAGTATGTATTCTGTGCAGAGACATTTCTAAAAGAAAATTATATTGGTAATTACACTTCGAAATCAACCCTTCCTTAGTAGTTAAGGGATCATTGTGCAACAGAAAATAACCTTTTATCTTATACCTCATGCATCAATTTAAAGAATGTCTACACTAAGTACAGTGCACCTATGTTTCTATATATAAAAGTTAAAGACAATTTAATTGCACAATTACATTGTGCTATTTTTTACTGCTAACCTAGATTTGTGTTCCATTAAAATAGATAGATTTTTTTATGTTTTAATATTCTGGAACATTACTTTAAAAAATAAATAGAAACTAGAAATAATGATACCTTGTTATATACCCTGTGACTAATTCACCTCATCATTTTCAGATCTCTTAACGGCTGATGCAACAGTTCAACAGACTCACTTTTCAGTTACATGAGCTCCATAAAAGAAGATAGATAGTCTGTTGATGCTACCTTCATGCAGGATGAAGAATAAGCTGACGATTTACAGTAAAACAACCCTGGGAGGAATAAGCATACAAACACCCCATACTTAGCATATTCGATAATAAAAATCAATAATAAAAAAATAGGACACTTACACATTAAGATGAAAAAAGACTTACACATTACACCTACAGTTGAAATAAGAAGTTTACATACACTTCATAAAAATACATAAATGCATGTTTTTCTCGATATCTGGCATGAAATCAGAATAAACATTTCCCATTGTAGGTCAATTAGGAATACCATAGTTATTAATATTTGCCAAATGCCAGAATAGTGAGAGAGACAATGTTTTAATGCATTTTTATTACTTACTGATTTTATGGCAACATATGAGTTGATTAGAGACACACATGTGGATGTATTTTAATGCACACTGCTTCTTTGTGTAGCATCATAGGAACGTCTCAAGAAATCAGCCATTGGAGTAATGGTTTCTTTCTGGCAGAGGGGCCTTTCAGCTAGTGTGGATACAGCACTTGTTTCACTGTGGATATTGACACAATCTTACCAGCTTCCGCCATAATCTTCACAAGGTCTTTTGCTATTTTCCTTTAGTTGCTATGCACAAGTCAGACCAAAGCACGTTCATCTCTGGGACACAGAACCCATCTCCTTCCCGAGTGGTATGATGGCTGGACAATGCCATTTTGTTTGTACTTGCGTATAATTGCTTGTACAGATGAACGAGACACCTTCAAGTATCTTGAAATTGTACTCAAGGATGAGCCCGACTTGTGCAAGTCCACAATTCTCTTCCTGATATGTTGGCTGATTTTTTAAAGACATTCCTATGATGCTACACAAAGAATGAGTGTGTTTCAGATGTGCATTAAAATACATCCACATGTCTGTCTCTAATTAACTCAGATGTTGCTAAAAAACAGAAATAAAAAAAATAAGAAGCTTCCAAACACATGACATAATCATATGGGCAGAATTGTTTAAAGGCATAGTAATCTTAGTGTATGTAAACTTTTGACTTTGCAGTAAGTAATAAAATGCCCTAAAACATTCTTTCTCTCTCATTATTCTGGCATTTGGCAAATATGAATAATTATGGTAATCCTAATTGACCTAAAACGGGAAAGGTTTATTCTGATTTCGTATCAGATATTGAGAAAAACATGCATATATGTGTATTTTTATATAGTGTATGTAAACTTCTGGATTCAACTGTACAAGAGCTTTTATGATATCCTATTCAAAATTAGGTAAAATAGCTAAACTTTTCTGGAAGGCCTCCTACAAGACTTTAAGTGTCTCTGTGAGAATTATGTGGTCAGACATTCATGGTGAAAAAGAGGTCCTGGCTGGTAATCTTGTTCTGGTTCTGTACAGATCAGTTGAGTTCATTAAACACCAAACTCAACCAACCGCTCACTTATAGACTTTGTTTTATGCTGTGGGGCATTGTCATGCTGGAACAAAAGATGGTCTTTTAAAAACTGTTCCCACAAATGTATTGGTATGCAGAAGCATCAAGTGTTAGACAGGGAAGCGAGATTTATCATTTTACAGAACACATTAAGAACTTGAAGCATGCTTTATACCACTACATCCTACACTTAAAATTGTGTTTATCTATGTAAGGCTTGTGTGCAACTGCTCAGTCATGGAAACCAGAGGTGAGAGGATCTGGCGAAATTTGAATTAGCCAAATCTTGTGGATTTTTCCCAAAAATTTGATTCACAGTTAAGTTATTATCTACAACCTGATTGTTCCCTATCTTGCTCTGGGATCTTCCAAAACCCCAAAGCATAATGAATTGAAATGTAAATGCAAATAAAAAAGGTCGCAACCAGGCCTTGGATGTGTGCCATGAACTTGTAATGCATAGTGTCCCAGCCTATAGTGAAGTGGCTATGCAATGGTGGAAAGAAGGAGCCCTAGGGAAAGGACTGGAGTACGAGCAGCAGTGTATCCAGAGAGGTAAGTGGTTAGGTGAGTATTAGTTTTTTTTGCCATTTGCCGGCCCCCTATGGTTAATAAAATGGTAACCAGCTAGAGAATACAAATTATTGCAAAATTCAAATGCAAATCAATTCCATCTCAAATTAATTTGCCCACTTTTCATAAAAATATCTAGTATGAAGAGCCGAGTGTATATTTTTTATATTTGATATTGATTCTGGAGGAGGTTTGGCACACTATCGTTCAAAAGTTTGGGGTCACCCAGACAATTTTGTGTTTTCCATGAAAACTCTTACTTTTATTAATCAAATGAGTTGCCAAATAAATTTAAAATCTAGTCCAGACATTGACAAGGTTCGAAAAAAAGATTTTTATTTGGAATAATAATTTTCTCCTTTAAGCTTTGCTTTTGTCAAAGAATACTCCCTTTGCCGCAATTACAGCATTGTAGACCTTTGGCATTCTAGCAGTTAATTTTCTGAGGTAATCTGGAGAAATTTCACCCTATGCTTCCAGAAGCCCCTCCCACAAGTTAGTTTGGCTTGATGGGCACTTTTTACGTACCATACGGTCAAGCTGCTCCCACAACAGCTCAATGGGGTTGAGATCTGGTGACTGCGCTGGCCACTCCATTACAGATAGAATACCAGCTGCCTACTTCTTCCTTAAATAGTTCTTGCATAATTTGGAGATGTGCTTTGGGTCATTGTCCTGTTGTAGGATGAAATTGGCTCCAATCAAGCGCTGTCCACAGGGTAGGGCATGGCGTTGCAAAATGGAGTGATAGCCTTCCTTATTCAAAATTCTTTTTACCTTGTACAAATCTCCCACTGTACCAGCACCAAAGGAACCCCAGACCATCATATTACCTCCACCATGTTTGTCAGGCACTCTTCCAGCATCTTTTCAGTTGTTCTGCGTCTCACAAATGTTCTTCTGTGTGATCCAAAAATCCTCAAACTTGGGTTTGTCTGTCCATAACACTTTTTTACAATCTTCCTCTGTCCAATGTTTGTGTTCTTTTGCCCATATAATTCTTTTCCTTTTTTAAGCCAGTCTCAGATATGGCTTTTTCTTTGCCACTCTGCCCTGAAGGCCAGCATCCCGGAGTCGCCTCTTCACTGTAGACGCTGACACTGGCATTTTGCGTGTACTATTTAATGAAGCTGCCAGTTGAGGACCTGTGTGGTGTCGATTTCTCAAACTACAGATCCTAATTTACTTGTCTTGTTGCTCAGTTGTGCAGCGGGGCCTCCCACTTCTCTTTCTACTCTGGTTAGAGCCTGTTTGTGCTCTCCTCTGAAGGGAGTAGTACACACCATTTTAGGAAATCTTCAGTTTCTTGGCAATTTCCCGCATGGAATAGCCTTCATTTCTAAGAACAAGATAGACTGTCAAGTTTCATGTGAAAGTTCTTTTTTTCTGGCCATTTTGAGAGTTTTATGGAGCCAACAAATGTAATGCTCCAGATTCTCAACTAGCTCAAAGAAGGTCAGGTTTATAGCTTCTAGCAACCAAACTGTTTCCAGGTGTGCTAACATACTTTCACAAGGGTTTTCAAGGGAATTCTAACCATCCATTAGCCTTCTTACACAGTTAGCAAACACAAATTACCATAAGAGCACTGGAGTGATGGTTGTTGGAAATTGGCCTCTATACACCAATGAAGAAATTGCATTACAAACCAGACGTTTGCAGCTAGAATAGTCATTTACCACATTAGCAATGTAGAGAGTGTATTTCTGAATCATTTAATGTTAGCTTCATTGTAAAAAACTGTGCCTTTCTTTCAAAAATAAGGAAATTTCTAAGTGACCCTAAACTTTTGAACGGTAGTGTACCTTGCTGTTATTGAGTCAGCAGAACATAGTTAACTTCATGCACTTGGCAAATTTGTTATGGAACCTTATATAGTCTGCCAATTTGTGGCTGAGTTTTTGTTTCTTAAATTCCTACCATACTTCAATATTACCTCTCATTTAGAACATATAGGAGGGAAAGAAATTTCACAAACGGACTTGTTAGATTGGCAAAATCTTAATACAATATCATGCTCGAAATTCAGCGAGTTCTTTAGAATGACTCATTATTTCACAGATGCTTGTAAAGATAGACAGCATGGCTAGGTGCTGGATTTTACACAACTGTAGCAATGGTACTCAATAAAAAACCTGAAATGAATAATTGAGAAGTGTGTCCCAGTACTTTTAAAATTGAATAGAATTTAACTCCTTTCTGCTAGCTAACGTGCTATCCCGTCCATGTGCCCTGGGCCAATTTGACCATGGACAAGATAGTACGTCATAGCGATCGGCCGCAAACCCGAGGGGTGCGCGGCCGATTGCTGCTGGGTGTCAGCTGATTCTCACAGCTGACATCCGGAACTAAGTGCCAGGAGTGGTCATGGACCATTCCCAGTACTTTAATCCCAGAATACTGCGATCAAACACGATTGCAGCATTCCAGGAGCAGGCAGAGGGCTGACAGCCCCTCTGCCTTTGGATCAGAGACCCTGCGGCATGACGCGGGGCATCGATTGCTCCCATGGTAACCCGATGTCATCATGATGACATCCAGGTTACCAGAGCAGAGAAACTTCCTGTCATGCACAGTGCATGTCAGGATGTCTCTCAGGTCAGTGTGCATAGAATGCAGCGCTGACAGCTTCTATAGCAGGCAGATGCTGCTTCATCTGCATGCAATAGAAGCGATCAGCCTGCAAAAAATGATTGTCCCATAGTGGAACTAAGTGTAAAAATTAGAATGAAGTAAAAAAAAATTTTAAAATAATTATAAAAATATTTTTTAAAAATAAAAAATCAATATTTATTCTAACATTAAACCAATATTTGAATAAAAAAATTCTAAACCATAAAAGTACACATATTTGGTATCCCTGTGTCCATAACAACCTGACCTATAAAACTGTCCCACTACTTAACCCCTTTAGTGAACACTGTAAAAATAAACAAAGCAAAAAACAATGCTTTATCATCATACCACCGAACGAAAAGTGGAATAACATGTGATCAAAAAGATGGATACAAATAAACATGGTACCGCTGAAAACGTCATCTTGTCCCACAGAAAACATGCATCCATAAAGCATCATCAGCGAAAAAATAAAAAGTTATAGCTGTCAGAATAAAGTGATGCAAAAACAATTATTTGTTCTATAAAATAGTTTTTATTATATAAAAGCGCCGAAACATAAAAAAGTATAAATGAGGTATCGCTGTAATCATACTGACCCGAAGAATAAAACTGCTTTATCAATTTTACCACACACAGTACGGAGTAAACACCCCCCCTCAAAAAAGAAATTCATGACTTGCTTGCTTTTGCTCATTCTGTCTCCCAAATATCGGAATACAAAGCGATCAAAAAATGTAATGTGCCCGAAAATTATACCAATAAAAACGTCAGCTCTCCCACAAAAAACAAGACCTCACATGACCCTGTGGGCCAAAATATGGAAAAATTATAGCCCTCAAAATGTGATGCAAAAGCTATTATTTTTTGCAATAGAAAGCGTCTTTTAGCGTGTGACAGCTGCCAAACATAAAAACCCGCTATAAGGCCTCTTTCACACATCCTGATATTTCCATTACTGGAAATTTCACTGTCTGTGTGTAATACTTGCGGCACACGTGTGGCATGTGTGTGCCGCATCAGTTCCACACGGACGGGCACCAGGGAAGAAGCGTTGTTCCCCGGCGCCGGGTGCTGAATACGGCTCTTATCATTCTCTCCTGCTCTGCTGGCGATCGGCGTGAGCAGGGGAGAATGATGAGAGCTACATTTAACCCCTTAATGACCGCCAATACGCCGTTTAATGACAGCAGTTAAGGGTACTTAAAATACAGCACCGCTTTTTAACTGTGCTGAGGTTTATGGTTATAGCACCTTCCAGCGTCGTAATTTCTCCAGGGTCTCAGTTGTCGGGGGTAGCCGAGGTCCCAGAGAACATGGTTCATGTATGTTTTTACCAACCCCAGTGTCAGATGTTTCCATTTAATTTCTCTCTCCTCTGATTTGATCGCACAGGAGAGAAATAGGATCCCCCGGTTCCCCAATCACCCCCTTGGTACCTCAGTTGTCCCGGCAGGCCCTTCTGAACTCCCTCAGGCCAACGGCTTTTTTTCTGGGAGAAAATGGCTGGCGCATGTGCAGTGCATCAGCCGAGATCTACCGGCTGGCCCCCGGCAATAATAGATTTTTTCCTATTGGTTCATTTTGATCACTGTGATAGACCCTATCCTAGTGATCAAAATAAAAAAAATAGTAAATCAAACCCCCTTTATCACCCCCTTAGTTAGGGAAAAATAATAAAATAAAACAAAATTATTTATTTCCATCTTCCCATTAGGGTTAGAGTTGGACTAAAGTAAGTTGGGCTAAAGTTAGGGTTAGTGTTGGGGCTAAAGTTAAGGTTAGGGTTGGGGCTAAAGTTAGTGTTAGGGTTAGTGTTGGTGCTAAAGTAAGGGTTGGGGCTAAAGTTAGAGTTAGGGTTGGGGCTAGAGATGGGGTTAGGGTTTGGATTAGGGTTAGGGTTTGTATTAGAGTTACGGTTGGGAATAGGGTTAGGGTTGGGATTAGGGTTAGGGGTGTGTTAAGGTTAGGTTTGTGGTTAGGGTTAGGGTTGGGATTAGGGATAAGGGTGTGTTGGGGTTAGGGTTGGAGTTAGAATTGGGGGTTTTCCACTGTTTAGGCACATCAGGGGCTCTCCAAACCCGACATGGCATCCGACCTCAATTCCAGCCAATTCTGCGCTGAAAAAGTCAAACGGTGCTCCTTCCCTTCCGAGCTTTGCTGTTCGTCCAAACAGTGATTTACCTCCACATATGGTGTATCGGCGTTCTCAGGACAAATTGGACAACTTTTGGGGTCCAATGTTTTCTGTTACCTTTGTGAAAATAAAAAATTTGGGGCAAAATGATAATTTTTGTGAAAAAAATATTATTTTTTATTTTTCCGGCTCTACATTATAAACTTCTGTGCAGCACTTGGCTTGGGGCCTTAAAGTGCTCATCACACATCTAGATAAGTTACTTAGGTGGTCTAGTTTCCAAAATGGGGTCACTTGTGGGGGTTTCCATTGCTTAGGCACATCAGGGGCTCTCCAAACGCGACATGGCATCTGATCTCAATTCCAGCCAATTTGGTTTGAAAAAGTCAAACGGCACTCCTTCCCTTCCATGCTCTGCCGTGTGCTCAAACAGTGGTTCCTCCCCACATATGTGGTATCAGCGTACTCAGGACAAATTGGGCAGCAACTATTTCTCCTGATATCCTTGGGAAAATAAAAAATTGGGGAATAAAAGATCATGTTTGTGGAAAAAATATGATTTTTTATTTTAACACCAGGGCGTTATAAACTTTAGTGAAACACCTGTGGGTTCAAAGTTCTCACCACACATCTAGATCACTTCCTTGGGGGGGTCTAGTTCCCAAAGTGGTGTCACTTGTGGGGGATTTCCACTGTTTAGGCACATCAGGGGCTCTCCAAATGCGACATTGCGTCCAATCTCTATTCCAGCCAATTTTGCATTGAAAAGTCAGACGGCGCTCCTTCCCTTCTGAGCACTGCCATCCATCCAAACAGTGGTTTACCTGCATATATGGGGTATCAGCATACTCAGGACAAATTGTACAACAATTTTTGGCATCCAATTTCTCCTGTTACCCTTGGAAAAGGAAACAAATTTGGATCTGAATTAATTTTGTTGTGAAAAAAGTTAAATGTTAATTTTTCTTAAACATTCCAAAAATTCCTGTGAAGCACCTGAAGAGTTGATAAACTTCTTGAATGTGGGTTTGAGCACCTTCAGGGGTGCAGTTTTTAGAATTGTGTCACTTTTGGGTATTTTCAATCATTTAGACCCCTCAAAGTGACTTCAAATTTGATGTAGTCCCTAAAAAAAATGGTGTTTTAAAAATGAGAAATCGCTGTTTAACTTTTAACCCTTATAACTTCCTAACAGAGAAAAATTTTGGTTCCAAAATTGTGCTGATGTAAATAAAACATGTGGGAAATGTTAGTTTCTGCAGGTGGCCCACCAAAAGCAGAGAGCCACTGTTGGGGGTATGCGGCACTGGGTGGAACTCTAATCCTTGCGAGTCAGCGGAAGGGTGAGACTCTGTGATTTGCACCATCTTGGGTATTTGCTGGGACTGTTCTGTATACTATTGTGTGTTAGTGGTTCATTAAATTATTGCCACACTGTTTTACCTTCACCTTGTGTTGTCTGAGTAGTGCTATGTGCCTGGCGAGAGAGAGCAGGCGTTCAGTGGTATGAGCCCTGGTCCATGCAGTCTTTCTAAAGACAGGATGACCAGCGGACGAGAGCACCCATTGGCTCCTGTGTCTCCACAGTTATCTACTCTTTACTTTTACATATTAAACACCATGGGTTTCAGGGCTCTTTAAAATAAATAACAATAATAATAATAGCTCCAAAAATTATTATTGTGCAAGCTCCAGCATTATTATCATATCTCTCTATATTATTGAATATGCACTACTTAAAGTTTAGCTCCAAAGAAAAGTCATTCTGAAATACATCTCCCCCATGCTCACCATTTTTTACACAGCCACCGCCCACACACAGAACAGTGATCCATTTACTGCATCCATATCTAAGTACTGAACAGTCATACGGTAACAAACCCTCTCATTGTCACATTTTGATGGCGTAAAAATGCTGCAGTAGCTTACCTGGTCACAATACATGCACTTGAAGTATATCTATCACAGTCACAAAGTCACAGTCTCTCTCACACTGACACCAGTTTTCTTAAGGTCATAGGCATACAAACTCCTTTTAGCAAGTCTTTACCCCTTATGAATAACCTAAACTTTGCCAGTTTGTTTGATGTACAGGGTGGGACATTTATATGGATACACCTAAATGAAATGGGAATGGTTGGTGATATCAACTTCCTGTTTGTGGCACATTAGTATATGGGAGGGGGGAACTTTTCAAGATGGGTGGTGACCATGGTGACCATTTTGAAGTCGGCTATTTTAGATCCAACTTTACTTTTTCCAATGGGAAGAGGGTCATGTGACACATCAAACTTTTTGAGAATTTCACAAGAAAAACATGGTGTGCTTGGTTTTAATGTAACTTTATTCTTTCATGAGTTATTTACAAGTTTATAACCACTTAGAAAATGTGTTCAAAGTGCTGCCCATTGTGTTGGATTATCAATGAAACCCTCTTATTCCACTCTTGACACACTGCTAGCACCACTGCAGAAGATATGATAGTCTAAGGTGGTCAGATTCCTTTTAGGAAAGCTTGGACCTGACACCCAGTGGCGGATTATAATGAGGTCAATCTGGGTGGTAGCCCAGGGCCCAGTGGTGTGGGCGGGGCCCACCAGCCCAGGGAAAAATTGCCCCATTATAATCCGCCACCATAGCACCACAGCTCCCCGTGTACCGACAGCATCCTCGCCCTCCCAGACAAGCCCAATGGCGCCACTGCAGCCGCTGCCCCTCACTCATAAATCCCCGCTCTGTGAGCACAGGACCTGTGATGAGGTCACAGGAGGGGAGGAGTCAGGGGTCACATGATCAGAGGCTTCATTCTGCGTCCCCTGATCATGTGACCCTTGACTCCTCCCCTCCTGTGACCTCATCAGAGGTCCTGTGTGCACAGTCCTCGATGTATTGTATGCAGGTCTCTGCTGTGCAGGTTGACATCGTGCTGTATGAGGGAAGTATGTGTGGGGTCAGGAGGGGTTTACAGGGTGGCTGTAGCAGAGCTGTGTGCGCGTGGTGTATGGAGCGGAGCCGCACATGCGCGAGGTGTACAGAGCCGTGCATGTGCAAGTTGTGCAGAGCGGAGCGTGTACAACTTGAACGGAGCATGTATGATGTGTGCGGAGCCGCGCGTGTACGAGGTGAGTGTGTATGAGGTGTGTGAGGTGAGTATGTACAAGGTGTGCAGAGCAGAGCCGCGTGTGTACGAGGTGTGCAGAGCCACGCATGTGCGAAGTGTGCGGAGCAGAGCCGCGCGTGTACGAGGTGTGCGGAACAGAGCCGCATGTGTACGAGGTGTACGGAGCGAAGCCGCGTGTGTGTACGAGGTGCACGGAGCAGAGCCTCGTGTGTAAGAGGTGTACGGAATGGAGCTCTATGTGTACAAAGTGTACAGAGCTGAGCCGTGTGTTTACGGAGCGGAGTCGCGTGTGTACGAGGTGTATGGCGCAAAGCCGTATGTGTACAAGGTTTATGGAGTGGAGCTATGTGTATACAAGGTGTACAGAGCGTGGCTGCATGTGTACAAGGTGTACGGAGCAGAGCCACATGTGTAGAAGGTTTAAGGTGTGGAACCATGTGTGTACTGAATGGAGCCATGTAAGCGTGAGGTGGACGGAGTGGAGCCGCGTGTGTATGAGGCATACGAGGCATATAAAGCGGAACCGTGTGTGCGGAGCGATACGTTTACAAGGTGTATGATGGGGAGCATTCATACCTCCCAACTGTCCCAGATTGTGAGAGTCTGCCCCACTGCACCAATCGGGAGCTTACTTTTCCCGTGGACACAGGATTACACGGCGGAGCCCCGAGGAGCACTTGAAAACTCGCACGTGATGTTCCATCGGAAGTGACGTGCTGGAAGCTGACTGGAAATTAGGTAATTGCGGGAGGAGATTGTGAAAGAACCATGGAGGCACTTCAGGGAATGCTTTAGATCCATCACCGTGTCCTCCAACAGCACAGACAGCGGGATCGCCTTGGACTCAGGGATGTCGGCCATGTGAGTGGATCATGATATGTCCTGCACCAGGAGGCTCCAGTGGGCATTACAATGGGAGCCGGGATGCTATAGTATCTTTTCTGCACATTTGTCATTCTGTGTTTTCTTTTTGTGTTTCAGTCAGTGGGTGGTGTCCGACCGACTTGTTCACATTTGTGCATGTCACATGTGTTTTTAATCCCTTTTTTCCTTGCTTATGCATGGTTTGAGATACCCCACCCCTCTCTTGTGTGACATGCACATAAAGAGCTTTCTTACACCACGTGCCCATACTAGGAAGTGCCTGTCTGAATCCTGCTCATTTAGACACTGTTCATATGTTCAGGTTTTAATACATTAGATAGGGACTGCTCCATTAATGGTTACCTTGATGAGGTGGAGTAGATTGGTATACATTTTTTTGCAAAAACGTATCGACTAAATACCCTGTATTTGTTGCCATCTTTTTACCAGCACTTGCTGATTACTGTCTTATTTGTTACTGCAGGGTATTTCTGCACATTTGTCATTCTGTGTTTTCTTTTAGTGTTGCTATAGTATCTTTATAGAATCTTTATTTCTTTCTCTCTCTCTGTTCTTTCTTTCCCCTCTTTCTTTCTTTCTTTCTTTCTCTCTCCGTTCTTTCTTTTTCTTTCTTTCCCTTTCTTTCCCCTCTTTCTTTCTCTCTCCCTCTCTGTTCTTTCCTTCTTTCCCCTTTCTTTCTTTCTTTCTTTCTTTTTTTCTCTCTCTGTTCTTTTTTTCCCCTCTTTCTTTCTCTCTCTGTTCTTGCTTTCCCCTCTTTCTTTCTCTCTCTATTCTTTCTTTCCCCTCTTTCTTTCTCTCTCCCTCTCTGTTCTTTCCCCTCTTTCTTTCTCTCTCCCTCTCTGTTCTTTCTTCCCCCTCTTTCTTTCTCTCTCCCTCTCTGTTCTTTCTTTCCCCTCTTTATTTTTTCTTTCTGTTCATTTTTTCTGTCCCCTTTCTCTCTTTTCTTTCTTTCTGTTTCTATTTCTTTCTTCTTTCTTTCTCTCTGTTCTTTCTTTCTCTCCTTTCATTCTCTCTCCTTTCTTTCTCTCAGTTTTCTTTTTTCTATCTCTGTTCTTTCTTTTCCTCAGTACCAGCCACTGTGCCCACAATGCCAGCCTCTGTCCCATAATGCCAGCCACTGTGCCCTCAGCACCAGTCAGTGTGATCAGCAGTGCTAAATGGGTGTGGTTGGGGTGTGGACATGGGTGTGACTAGTTGTGAAAATGGGTGTGGCAGGGGGCCGGTAGCCAATCATCATAGTGGAAGTCGTCTGTTTCCATCAACTTTGTTATATGTGGGTAGTGGGCACCTCTAGTAAGGTGGGCACAAGATGGTGGGTCTTGTCACCTCTGCCTCACACGTAAGTTACTATGAGGTGTACTTTATTCCTGCCACATTTCTTTCTTGGCCTACTGAAAGAAATGTTTTGACCAGTTGAAAGTTATACAACCTGAGGATTGTGCATGTGTGCGCTGCCCGCATGCATGTGTGTGTGTTTATATTTATTTATTCCGACCCCTATATAAACCCTGCCCCTCCAACCGCCGTCCACTTTCCCATGCTCCTGTTCCAATCCTGGGGTCTTTTGTCCCCCCTTCATCCTCTACATGCTGAACATCTGAGAAAACAATTCAACAAAGACATCAGTATCATAATTAACAGAATAGATTTATAAGGCAAATACCAAGCACTTTTGATACTGAATATAGGACAAAATAGGGACTGATCGAAAATCGACAATAAGACCCCAAAACAAAAAGAACTATCAACAAGTCCAAGATTAATATGAAAAATTCATAGAAAAATCCTTTATTTATATATAAGCATACAGGCGAAGCATAAATCACCACTATGTGAAAACAACTCTAAAACATGGGACGCTCATACATTGTGCATTCACCTCATATATATATAATGAATTATAGCCAAATAGAATTGCATAAATAGTCTCCCCTGAGCCAGTTCCTACATCATATACCATAGTGTTAAATGGAGTTGACACAGATCCGAATCCACAGATTGCAGATACATGCCTCCGGAGGTAGACGCTCATGTCATATATACCAAATGAATAAATGATAGAATAAACATACCTATGGATCATGCATGACTTCAAAAGGCGGCAACAGGAGGGAGGAGAGGAGAGCGGTCAGTGTACAAGCGTCACCCGATGCACGTTTTGGCAGACCCCTGTCTCATGACCCCAATAGATCACTTTGTTTGTAATGACTATATATACTATATGAGTTTCACGTTTTGCATTGAAGAACTGAAAATTAATTATTTGATGATATTCTAATTTTTTGAGAAGCACCGTTGTATCCCAAAATCATTATACTTATTAAGTACAAAGTTTTGTAGGAAATTTAAACAATTAAAAAAATCTATTCTTGTACCAGAAATAGGGAAAGTTACATGCATCTGATAATCTAATACATGTGTAATGATCCATTTTTGCATCTGTGTCAGATCTGCATTCTCACATTAAAACTTTTTTCCTTTCAGGCCATCGGTGGTTAATATCACTTTGCCCCCCAATGGCCGCTGGTGTAACTACATGGCTGGTGAATTTGCTGAGGTAGTTGGTGACCACTCCCACCTTCCTTTAAAAGGTCACCTGAGGCATCAGCTCGTGTTGGTGATACACTTCCTTTTGGATACCAACCATGTTGAAGACAGGAGCTGGCTGAGTGTAGTGGCGCTTCAGCTGAAAGCTGATCTGGTGTCTTACTCTGCTGTTCGGTGCATTGCAGCAGTGAAAGCTAAGTGTTGTTTGTCTTACCTTGTCTGTTATCTTTCCTTGGTATTATATTAGTACAGCGGTGGGACCAGTGTCTGCATTTACCAATTCCCTATTGAGGGATAGGTGCAGGGCAAGTGAGGGCTAAGGTATCCTGCTCGGCGACGGTTTGAAAGAAACCGTATGGGGACGACAGGATAGACCAGGGCACGACTTCAGGATAGTGCAGGAGGTGACCATTTCCCCATTCCCGATCGCAAGGCCCACTGTTGTAATTGTGTCCCCGGTGTTCCCTTGTTTGTTTGCTGTTTTGTGACCGACCGATTGCTGGGTCGTTTCACACAGGGCCAGTCACTTTGTGACAACATGCTTATTAACTTAATAAAGTTCTATAGAAAAGTTGATTGACTAAATGCAGGGTGACTATGTTCTTCTAGGCTTTGTAACCTATGTGATGATTAATTTTTGCTAATTATTCAAAATTCAATGGAAAATGATTCATATTATAAGATAATATTTGATAAAGAAATACAACCAGATGACAGTTTAGTTGTCTGCCTGAAAGAATGAAAATAACCACCCTAGTTTTATATCAGAAACATTTATTTTTTTCAGTTCATGCTGTTGAATGGCAATAGGTGACCTTTCCTCTCCTTTTTAAAATTCACAGAAATAGTTTATTCTTTTGAATGTATTCATTTCACTTTAAAACTTAGTTAAGCTGCTGTAGAATAAGAAAAACAAGTGAAGACCTCTAGGGAATAATGCGCTTGTGACATAGGTCTAAATAGATTAAGCTGTGCGTGGACATTATATAGTGCATTAGAGCAATGACATTATTTCACTCAGCCTGAAATGAACAGCATTTCCTCACATTTTTGTCCTTTTTCCATAAGCCAATCGTAGCCAAAGGCATTTGACTGGAGAGCTTGTTGGATTGACAGGTCTGGCAGTCATTACACGCTGGATTGAATACTAGATTACTCCAAAGTGGCTCAGGGTCAGGGATCAGTGTGTTCCCTTTTGGCACTAAATGACTTTAATATCCTTACTGTATTAGTCAATTACTTTAAAGCTGCTGCTCTTGTCCCCCTGCAGTTCACTGTGACCATTTGAATGGTTCCTACACTTAACCCTCACTTGCTCTTCTTTGCAAACCAGCAACAATAGAACCTCAGCTAGTTGAAAAATAAAATTATTTCAAAGTCAGAAAACTTTTCCGCATAAAAGGCCAGCAATTTTAAATTCTCTTAGGAATAGCTGAAATTGTGACCACACGCAACAGAATTTAATTTATTTTAAGGCACAATAATATAAAGTAAATGATTAATAAAAGAAACAGTGTGAAAAGGCTTATTATTATTTTACTTATCTATTTATTATATGAGTTGTATATAATATTTCCTATTAAATGTTCTAATATTCAGATACCATTAACGTAAAGGAATTGGATTTGATTAAAATCACCAAACTTCTAAATTACAACTAAAATAAAGCACTACTGTGTGATAGTAGAAGACATCATTCTGGGTTAAGCAATAATTTAGGAATAGTGTTGAGCGATACCGTTCGATACCCAAAAATATCGTATCGGATGGTATCGCCCGATACGAAAAAAATATCGGGTATCGCCGATTCCGATACCGGAAGTCCCATTCAAATCAATGGGACTTCCGGTATCGGAATTAAAAAAAGGCCTTTATTTCCTTGTTGGCTAATTCTACATAATTGAAAACAAATAAGAATCATGTAGAATGTATTGTGGGAGGTGGAGGAGACATTAAAAGCATAGTGTTTTATTCAAATCACATGGCATAGCATTAATTCCAATTTTTTTTTTCAAGACGTTCGGAGTTAAAAAGATATTGACTATGTTAACTTTTTTATATTTAGTCAGATATGTATGTTTCGCAACTTCCATGCTCTTCACCTTCTTTTGTACTTCTCCCACACTTTCTCCTTCATGATCCGCAGCAGTAGCATTTTTTTCATCAACTTTTTCTTCACCTTATTCATCTTCTTCTTCTTCACCTTCTTCCCATTAATTTTTTTTTTCCATTCTTCATATTCTTCTTATTCAGCTATTATTAATTTTCATATGCTATTTCTTCATCTTCTTCCTATTCTTCTTTTTCTTCATTTTCTTATGGTGACAGGCATTCCTGTAGTACTTATCTATAAAAGTTATAAGATTACACCTTACGTTCTGCCTGTCACAAAAGATTTACAACAGGATTTGTCCGCGTTCAGTTTGGCCTGCAGCAGCAGGCATTTTCCAGGGGCACCACGAGGAGGAACGGACTCACCCCCATTTACTGCTTAGTCTTCTTCTGCTTATAATTTTGATTTCTTCTATGCTGATTTTTTGTCTTATGCTTAATGTTCTTCTGCTTTCTGTTCTTCTGCTTTTGCTTCTTCTGCTTCTTGTTCTTCTGTCTTTTGTTCTGTATCTTGGTGGTTGTCTTCATGTTCTTTGTCCTCTTGGTCTTATTATTTAGGGTCATATTTCTGGTCTTCTTTGGTGTGGTCTTCAGGGTCGTCATCATCAGGGTCATCGTCATGGAGATCAATAAGGATTACCAAAGACAATTTCAAAAAGCTTGATCTTGGAAATGTAGCAGAAGGTACAAGAAGGCTGAGAAACTGGCAAGAACCAGCAGACAGTGCTGGCACCCGGATGGGTAGCAGAAGGAACAAGAGCCAATGGCACTACCGAGGACCAACTGACGGTGCTGGACAACGGTTACTAAGCAGAAGGTACCTGTGCTAAAAAGCACTACCAAGGACCAGCTGACGGTGCTGGACCTCGGATACCGAGATGGAGGCACCTAGGCCAAAGGCTGTGGCGAGAACCAGCAGACAGTGCTGGCACATGGATGGGTAGCAGAAGGAACAAGAGCCAATGGCACTACCGAGAACCAACTGACGGTGCTGGACCACGGTTACTAAGCAGAAGGTACCTGTGCTAAAAAGCACTACCAAGGACCAGCTGACGGTGCTGGACCTCGGATACCGAGATGGAGGCACCTAGGCCAAAGGCTCTGGCGAGAACCAGCAGACAGTGCTGGAACCCGGGTGGGTAGCAGAAGGTACCCATTGAAAGCAAAGTAGCCAGGCCGCAAGCCGGCCGCAGTTACCGAAACCCACAGTCCTACAGGGGGTCCATGTCCCATTGGCACTACGGATCCAGCCTTCAGTGCCAGTTCCCGCAGCCCACATAGGAGTCACCTAAACTGCAGGCACCGTAGAGTCGGCTAACCCGGCCGCAAGACGACAGGACAACGGATTGGTGGCATAGTGACCTTGACACTACCCGGAAACAGCAGGCGTGCTGGAACCAGGCTGGGCAAGAGGGAGTCCCCGTGCCAAAGACACTGCCGAGAACCAGCTGACGGTGCTGGAACCCAGATGGGTAGCAAAAGCTACAAGAGCCAATGGCACTACCGAGGAACAACTGATGGTGCTGGACCACGGTTACTAGGCAGGAGGTACCTGTGCTAGAAAGCACTACCAAGGACCAGCTGACGGTGCTGGACCTCGGATACCGAGATGGAGGCACCTAGGCCAAAGGCTGTGGCGAGAACCAGCAGACAGTGCTGGCACCCGGATGGGTAGCAGAAGGAACAAGAGCCAATGGCACTACCGAGGACCAACTGACGGTGCTGGACCACGGTTACTAAGCAGAAGGTACCTGTGCTAAAAAGCACTACCAAGGACCAGCTGACGGTGCTGGACCTCGGATACCGAGATGGAGGCACCTAGGCCAAATGCTCTGGCGAGAACCAGCAGACAGTGCTGGAACCCGGGTGGGTAGCAGAAGGTACCCATTGAAAGCAAAGTAGCCAGGCCGCAAGCCGGCCGCAGTTACCGAAACCCACAGTCCTACAGGGGGTCCATGTCCCATTGGCACTACGGATCCAGCCTTCAGTGCCAGTTCCCGCAGCCCACATAGGAGTCACCTAAACTGCAGGCACCGTAGAGTCGGCTAACCCGGCCGCAAGACGACAGGACAACGGATTGGTGGCATAGTGACCTTAACACTACCCGGAAACAGCAGGCGTGCTGGAACCAGGCTGGGCAACAGGGAGTCCCCGTGCCAAAGACACTGCCGAGCAGCAACTGGCATTGTTGGAGCCCAGGGACAATCATGGTGTGGGCCGAGGCCTACTTGGTGGTAGTTTTAGATTGTTTGTAGGCTACAACAGACTGTCAACGTGCTCCAATTAGGCATCTGTCTCCACTCTGTTTCCAGGATTTCACGTGACCAACAACACCGCCAGTTTATGCGTACAGCAGCCGTCTGCCCAATCCACACGTGTTGCTGTGTTACTGGGATTCTGTAATGTCAGCAGATCTCCTGATGTTTGTCTGCCAATGTCTCCTGCTCTGTCCACATTCCCACCACTTGCAGTGGGAAGGTGGACAGCGCAGGAGACAGTGCCGGACACACATTGGGGGATCAGCTCACGTTACAGAACACCAGGAACACAGGAACAAGTGTGGAATGCGTGGACGGCAACTGTGAGCAGGAACTGGCGGTGTTGGAGGTCAGGGGAAATACTAGAGACAGAGTGGAGACAGAGGCCAAATCAGAGAATGTTTAAATCTGAAGTAGTTACAATTTGGAGGCAGCAGCAGTTTGCCCTCCACACAGCAGGGGATCAGCTGACGTTACTGACCCCCACTTTCAAATGAACGAGTGTGTTTTTTTGTGTGGACAGCACTTCCGAGCACCAACTAGCGTTGTTGGAACCCAGGGACAATCATGGTGCAGGCCGAGGCCTACTAGGAGCGAGGTGTAAAGCAGAGGTATTTTGACTTTGGAGGGAGCAGGACACTTTGCCCTCCACACAGCACGGGATCAGCTGACGTTACTGACCCCCACTTTCACATGAACGAGTGTGTTTTTCTGTGTGGACAGCACTTCTGAGCACCAACTAGCGTTGTTGGAGCCCAGGGAGAACCAGGGTGCAGGCCGAGGCCTACTTGGTGGCAGTTTTACAGTGTTTGTAGGCTACAACAGGCTGTCAACATGCTCCAATTAGGCATCTGTCTCCACTCTGTTTCCAGGATTTCACGTGACTACCAACACCGCCAGTTTATGCGTACAGTAGCCGTCTGCCCAATCCACACGTGTTCCTGTGTTACTGGTGTTTTGTAATGTCAGCAGATCCCCTGATGTTTGTCTGCCAATGTCTCCTGCTCTGTCCACATTCCCACCACTTGCAGTGGGAAGGTGGACAGCGCAGGAGACAGTGCCGGACACACATTGGGGGATCAGCTCACGTTACAGAACACCAGGAACACAGGAACAAGTGTGGAATGCGTGGACGGCAACTGTGAGCAGGAACTGGCGGTGTTGGAGGTCAGGGGAAATACTAGAGACAGAGTGGAGACAGAGGCCAAATCAGAGAATGTTTAAATCTGAAGTATTTACAATTTGGAGGCAGCAGCAGTTTGCCCTCCACACAGCAGGGGATCAGCTGACGTTAGTGAACCCCACTTTCACATGAACGAGTGTGTTTTTCTGTGTGGACAGCACTTCCGACCATCAACTGGCGGTGTTGGAGCCCAGGGACAATCATGGTGCAGGCCGAGGCCTACTAGGAGCCAGGTGTAAAGCTGAGGTATTTTGACTTTGGAGGGAGCAGGACACTTTGCCCTCCACACAGCAGGGGATCAGCTGACGTTACTGACCCCCACTTTCACATGAACGAGTGTGTTTTTCTGTGTGGACAGCACTTCTGAGCACCAACTAGCGTTGTTGGAGCCCAGGGAGAACCAGGGTGCAGGCCGAGGCCTACTTGGTGGCAGTTTTAGATTGTTTGTAGGCTACAACAGACTGTCAACGTGCTCCAATTAGTCATCTGTCTCCACTCTGTTTCCAGGATTTCACGTGACTACCAACACCGCCAGTTTATGCGTACAGTAGCTGTCTGCCCAATCCACACGTGTTCCTGTGTTATTGGTGTTCTGTAATGTCAGCAGATCCCCTGATGTTTGTCTGCCAATGTCTCCTGCTCTGTCCACATTCCCACCACTTGCAGTGGGAAGGTGGACAGCGCAGGAGACAGTGCCGGACACACATTGGGGGATCAGCTCACATTACAGAATACCAGGAACACAGGAACAAGTGTGGAATGCATGGACGGCAACTGTGAGCAGGAACTGGCGGTGTTGGAGGTCAGGAGAAATACTAGAGACAGAGTGGAGACAGAGGCCAAATCAGAGAATGTTTAAATCTGAAGTAGTTACAATTTGGAGGTAGCAGCAGTTTGCCCTCCACACAGCAGGGGATCAGCTGACGTTACTGACCCCCACTTTCAAATGAACGAGTGTGTTTTTCTGTGTGGACAGCACTTCCGAGTACCAACTAGCGTTGTTGGAACCCAGGGACAATCATGGTGCAGGCCGAGGCCTACTAGGAGCGAGGTGTAAAGCAGAGGTATTTTGACTTTGGAGGCTCCAGGACACTTTGCCCACTTTGCTCCAGGACACTTTGCCCTCCACACAGCAGGGGATCAGCTGACGTTACTGACCCCCACTTTCACATGAACGAGTGTGTTTTTCTGTGTGGACAGCACTTCTGAGCACCAACTAGCATTGTTGGAGCCCAGGGAGAACCAGGGTGCAGGCCGAGGCCTACTTGGTGGCAGTTTTACAGTGTTTGTAGGCTACAACAGACTGTCAACGTGCTACAATTAGGCATCTGTCTCCACTCTGTTTCCAGGATTTCACGTGACTACCAACACCGCCAGTTTATGCGTACAGTAGCCGTCTGCCCAATCCACACGTGTTGCTGTGTTACTGGGATTCTGTAATGTCAGCAGTGTAATGTATAATAATTAGATCTGTCTCTTTAAGCAAGCCAGACTTATGGGACTTGGAGGGTGGAGACAAGAGGGATGAGAAGGGAAGTTTCACTTTCACTTCTGGTAGCATGGGAATGCAAGTGTTATACTGTGTGCTGGAGGACGAAGAATAAAACATATCTAAAGTTTAATACCTTGATTTCTTCATAACGTGTGGATATTACAACTGGCGACGAGGATGGGATATAATCACCTACTGCTGTGAGTACGGACTCTATTTTACCGCTTCACACGCCAGCACCACTGAGAGACTCTATCATGGCTGACTACTTGCACACATTCCCACAGTTTGATATGACTGATGTCATTAATCTCTCCCATAACTGGAGAAAATGGCTAAACAGATTTGAGAATTTCCTAGAAGCCATGGACATAAAGGAGGAGAAAAGAAAGAGAGCTTTGCTCCTGCATTGTGCAGGCACAGGAGTCTATGACATATACAGTACGTTACCTGCAGCAGAAACAGACACATACAGCAACTGCACTAAAGCTCTCACTGGCTATTTCAACCCCAAACAGAACATCAGATATGAAAGATATAAATTCAGGATTGCCAAGCAGCTTCCAGAAGAGTCCATAGACACTTATGTCACACGGCTGAAAGAGTTAGCACATGGATGTGCCTTTACAGATGTAGATGGTGAAATCCTAACTCAAATAATTGTCACCTGCTCGTCTAATAACCTAAGGCGTAAGGCTCTGCACCAGGATATCTCTCTACATGATTTGCTCAAAATGGCCCGTGCTATAGAAATAGCAGATCATCAGGCTACCGTAATGGAGAATGGGGATAAATTACATGTGCATAATCTCAAACAGAAAAATTTACCAGACAAACAAGCCCAGAAACAGAAGAAATGTTATAGATGTGGACAGGATTTCCCTCACCACCAGAACAAATGTCCAGCTATGGGACAAACCTGCAGTAAATGTGGAAAAGGGAATCATTTTGCAGCTGTTTGCAAATCAGCGCACTACAAGCCTCCGCTGCCTATGACAAAATCTGCAGATGTAAAAGTGATAAATCAGGACACAGAAGAAATGTCTCCGACTGATAACTATGTGTTCACTACCTCTGTCACTGGTTCAGTACAGTCTCCCTGTGTTACACTCTCAATCTGCAACACTGACATTACCTTTACAATAGATACAGGAGCTTCAGTGGATATCATAGATGGCACTACATATGAACAATTGAAAACAAGGCCAGTCTTACAACAAGTGCAGACTAAAATCTTTCCTTATGGATCTAAAACACCTCTAGCTATAATGGGACAATTTGATGCTGAAATTAGATATAAAGAAAACAGGCAGAAAACCACTTTCCACACATTACAAGGATCGGGAGGATGTCTTCTCAGCTATCACACTGCCTTGGAGCTAGGGCTCATCCAGATTATTCATACCATAACTGACCCTGCGGATATGGATGTACAAACTATGGTGAACAGCTTTCCCTCCCTATTTAGTGGTTTGGGAAAACTAAAGGACTCTCAAGTACACCTTCATGTGGATGACAATGTTCGTCCAGTAGCCCAGCCTCACAGGCGTATTCCATTTCACCTGAGACAGAAGGTAGAAAAGGAACTCCAATTGCTCATGGATGAGGACGTTATTGAAACTGTTACTGGTCCCACTCCGTGGGTCTCTCCACTTGTGGTAGTTCCAAAACCAAAGACTCCTGATCAAGTGAGACTGTGTGTTGACATGCGCCTGCCCAACACCGCTATCCAGAGGGAAAGACATATCTTACCTACGATTGATGACATTATTCATTTATTAAATGGAGCCACCGTCTTTTCAAAGCTCGACCTCAATAAGGGATTTCATCAATTAGAACTGAGTCCAGAATCCCGATATTTGACCACATTTTCCACCCATGTGGGCCTCAGAAGATACAAAAGATTGACTTTTGGAGTCTGCTCAGCAGCAGAAATTTTTCAGGATGCAATAAGGAGTGTCATTCAACACATCCCAAATGCCTTTACTGTGCTAGATATATTCCGAATTTTTCAACAATCAGCAATCCACTACAGGAACTTACAAAACAAAGTTGTATTTTTCAATGGTCTCAAGGCTGTCAGGCCTCTTTTGAAACAATTAAAAATGAACTCTGCTCGACAACCACTATGGCTTATTTTGATCCAGCTCTTCGAACTGAACTGATTGTGGACGCCAGTCCCGTGGGATTGGGTGCTATTCTAGCACAATACAAGGATAACAATCAAAATCCTCACATCATTTCTTATGCAAGTAAGAGCTTAACAAACACTGAAAGAAAATATTCTCAACCTGAAAAAGAAAGCTTGGCAGTTGTCTGGGGATGTGAACACTTTCACTTATTTCTCTATGGAGCTCCCTTCACCATTGTCACAGATCATCAAGCACTTCTTACAATTTTTGGAAATCCCAGAGCTAAAATGCCTGCACGAATTGAACGATGGGGCCTACGTCTACAGGACTACAACTATAAAATTGTTCACAAACCTGGAAAATACAGCAATCCGACTGATTATCTTTCTAGACATCCTACTAATGATGATATACCTGTGCATTCCTCCATTGAAGAATACCTACGTTTTGTTACAGATCATGCCGTGCCAAAACCACTTTCTCTTGATCAATTAATAAATGAAACAACAAAAGACAAGACACTTTGTGCCCTAATACAAATCATCCAAAATCGAAGGTGGCATGAAATTCAAAAAGAAAAATTTCCTGATTCTGAGATTAATCTGAAACAGTTAAAACTATTCTCAAACGTACGTGAGGAATTATCAGTCACTGAAGAACACCTCATTCTTCGAGGTACCAAACTAGTTGTACCTAAGACTTTGCGTAACTTAGTCATACAGATAGCACATGAAGGTCATTTAGGAATTGTTGGCACAAAGAAGTTACTCAGAAAAAGTGTGGTTCCCAAATATGGATCACTTGGTGGAAGAAAAGATTAGACGCTGTTCTACTTGTCAATTAATCACTCCATCATCAAACTTAGAGCCATTACAAATGTCTCCGTTACCCACTGCTGTCTGGGAGGAAGTGGCAGTCGATGTATATGGACCATTGCCAAATGGCCAATACATTCTCATAACAATTGATGAATATTCTCGATACCCTGTTATTTCATTTATCTCTTCAACATCTGCTAATAATGTCATACCAGAGCTGGACGACATTTTCTCGGCATATGGTATTCCAAAAGTGGTCAAAACAGACAATGGACCTCCATTCAATGGACATGTGTTTACACAATTTTCTGAATACTTGGGATTCAATCACAGGAAAATCACACCTTGCTGGCCGCAAGCCAATGGAATTATGGAACGTTTTATGCGCACTCTGGGGAAACGTATCAAGGCAGCGAGCCTGGAGCACATCCCACTGAAACAGTCATTATACAAATTCATGCGTAATTACCGCAATACGCCACACTCCACTACTAATGCTGCTCCAGCTCATTTAATGTTCAGCAGAACCCTGCGTATACGTCTCCCTGATGTGACCAGCCATCCCCGACCGAGTGACTCCTCAGTGAGATCCACAGATTTCTCCAACAAACAAGCCATGAAACGTTATGCAGACAGACGGCGAAGGACACAGTCAAGTGCCATCGAAAGAGGGGATGTCGTGGTGGTACGTCAAAGACCAACCAACAAGACCTCACCTGTATATGGTCCTGCAAAATATTATGTTACCAAAAGGAAAGGCAGCATGATCACAGCTGAACGAGATGAACACTCCATAACGCGAAATTCTTCATATTTTAAAGTCATACCGCAGAATGATGACAATGAACTCTCTTTGGTGGAAGATTTGGTATCTGATGGTGGAGAGGACCAACAAGAGGTAGCTGGTCCATCAACAATGAACTCTCTCAATGAGCCCAGACGTTATCCTACACGAGAGAGAAGAGCTCCATCGAGGCTTATTGAAGAAGTGTTGTTTGTCTGCCAATGTCTCCTGCTCTGTCCACATTCCCACCCCTTGCAGTGGGAAGGTGGACAGCGCAGGAGACAGTGGCGGACACACATTGGGGGATCTGCTGACGTAACAGAACCCCAGTAACACAGGAACACGTGTGGAATGCATGGACGGCAACTGTGAGCAGGAACTGGAGGTGTTGGAGGTCAGGGGAAATACTAGAGACAGAGTGGAGACAGAGGCCAAATCAGAGAATATTTAAATCTGAAGTAGCTAAAATTTGGAGGCAGCAGCAGTTTGCCCGCCACACAGCAGGGGATCAGCTGACGTTGCCGAACCCCACTTTCACATGAACGAGTGTGTTTTTCTGTGTGGACAGCACTTCCGAGCACCAACTGGCGTTGTCGGAGCCCAGGGAAAATGAGGTAGTAGGCCGAGGCCTACTTGGAGCCAGGTGTAAATCTGAGGTTGTTTGACTGTGGAGTGAGCAGGACACTTTGCCATACACACAGCAGGGGATCAGCTGACGTTACCGAACCCCACTTACACATGAGCGAGTGTTTTGTCTGTGCGGACAGCACTTCTGAGCACCAACTGGCGGTGTCGGAGCCCAGGGAAAATCAGGTAGTAGGCCGAGGCCTACTTGGTGGCAGTTTGCCATTGTTTCTAGACTACTACTAACTGTCAACGTACTCCAATTAGGCCTCTGTCTTCACTCTGTTTTGAGTGTTTCCGCTGGCTTCCAACCACGCCAGTTGCTGCTCTGAAATGTCGTCTGCACAACCCACACTTGTTCCTGTGTTACTGGGGTTCTGTAACAGCAGCTTCTCCCTAGAGGTGAGTCAGGCAATGTCTCCTGCTCTGTCCACATTTCCACTACAAGTTGTGGGAATGTAGACAAAGCAGGAGACATTGCCGTGCTCAACTCTGGAGATGAGCAGATGATACAGGACCCAGGTACCACAGGAACAAGTGTGGATTGTGCAGACGGCACTTGAGAGCAGAAACAGGCGGTGTTGTACTCAAAACAGAGTGGAGACAGAGGGCAAATCAGAGAACATATTAAATCAGAGGTAGTCAGAAGTTGTAGGCAGCAGGAGAATTTGCCGTACACACAGCAGGGGATCAGCTGACGTTACCGAACCCCACTTACACATGAGCGAGTGTTTTGTCTGTGCGGACAGCACTTCTGAGCAACAACGGGTGTTGCTGTAGCCCAGGAAACAAAGTTCAGGTCATAGAAACATGAACACAACAGGAGACCTGGATCCTGTTGCCAGTCAATTATTTATTCTGGAAGAGGACTGGCAAATTAAGGTGAGATCCAGGCCTTGTTCATTTTCACAAAAGTAAGCCGGTCAACATTATCGGCGGATAGTCGCGTGCGACGGTCTGTTACCACACCACCTGCAGCACTAAAGACACGTTCCGATAATACACTGGCAGCAGGGCAAGCCAGCACCTCCAATGCATACTGGCTAAGCTCTGGCCATGTATCCAGCTTAGAGACCCAATACTTGAACGGGGAAGAGCCGTCTGGGAGAACTCTAACAGGGCACGACAAGTAGTCTGTCACCATCTGACGGAAACGTTGCCTCCTGCTGACTGGAGCCGTCTGTGATGGTGTAGCCGTTTGTGGCGGTCCCACAAAACTTTTCCACATTTGGGCCATACTGGCCTTGCCTTGTCCTGCGGCACTGCCTCTGCTACCTCTTTGTGCAGAGCTTCCTCCACTGCCTCTACCCACATGGCTGCTTTGAAAAGCACTACCAGCAACACTTGCGGGGGGAATGGAGAACATGATGGCCTGCACAAGTGTTTCTTGGTACTCCCGCATTTTTCACTCCCGGTTCAACTGTGGTATGAGGCTTTGTAAGTTGTCCCGGTAGCGAGGATCTAGGAGGGTGTACACCCAATAATCAGCCGTGTGGAGAATGTTGGCGATGCGGCGGTCATTTAACAAGCACTGCAGCATGAAATCAACCATGTGCTGCAGACTGCCAACTGGACCGGAAACGCTGTCCCCAGCTTGAGGCAGCATCTCTGCCTGCTCAGCATCACCCCACCCACGCTGTACACACTGACTACTAGAGCCTTGTGTACCTCCCTCCTCTGGAGAGATGTGTTCCTCCTCCTACATTGACTCCTTGTCATCCTCCTCACTAAGTGTCCCCTGCCTGGGCCTTTGTGTGGAAGCACGTTGTGCAGACTTGCCAGAAGCAGATGGCATTTCTGACTGCTCATCCTCGACCTCTTCAAAAACCTCCTCACTTAGTGCTTGTAAGGTTTTTTGAAGCAGAAAGATGAGGGGGACAGTCATGCTGATTAGTGCATCATCTGCACTGGCCATCCGCGTGGAGTCATCGAAGGCATGCAAAACTTGGCAGATGTCCCTCATAGTGGCCCACTCAGTGGTGGTGAAGTGTGTCCGGCGCACAGTGCGACTTGTTTGCACCTGAGGCAGCTGTTACTCCATTACTGCTGCCTGCTGCTCACACAACCGCTCCAACATATGTAACGTTGAATTCCACCTGGTGGGGAGATCACATATGATGCGATGTTCTGGCAGGCGGAATCGGCGTTGCAGAGATGCAATGCGCGATCTTGCCATGCTGGAACGCCGCAAGTGAGCACACTCTAGGCGAACCTTGTGCAGCAGTGCATCAAGATCCGGATAGTCCCTCAGAAAGCTCTGCACGACCAAATTGAGCACGTGTGCCAGACATGGTATGTGAGTGAGGTTGCCTAGGCCCAGAGCTGCCACTAGATTTCGGCCATTGTCACTCACTACCAAACCTGGCTGGAGATTCGCTGGCACAAACCACACATCGCTCTCCTGCTTGATGGCATTCCAGAGCTCCTGTGCTGTGTGGCTCCGACTCCCCAAAGAAATTAATTTAAGGACGGCCTGTTGACGTTTGGCCACACCTGTGCTCATATCTGGCCTAACAGGCTTACGCAGTGCTGATTCCGAGGAACTAGAGTAGGAAGAGGACTCAATATGTACAGACTGCATTCCTGCAATCCTTGGAGTTGGCAGAATACGTACAGAGCCACTTTCCAGATATGTACCCGGCTCCACAACATTGACCCAATGGGCAGTGAGGGAAAGGTATCGTCCCTGTCCATGGCTACTGGTCCACGCATCGGTGGTCAGGTGGACCTTGCTACTGACGGCATTTAGTAGCGCATTTTTAATTTTTCCCTCCACATGCTTTTGCAGGGCAGGGACAGCTTGCCTGCTGAAATAAAAGCGGCTGGGCACATTGTATTGTGGAACTGCCAATGACATAAAGTTCCGGAATGTGTCAGTCTCCACCAGCCTGAATGACAGCATCTCAAGGGCCAGTAGTTTGGCAATGCCGGCATTCAGAGCCAGTGCTCGGGGATGGTTTGCCGAGTATGGCCGCTTTTTCTCCCATGCCTGTGCTACCGATTGCTGGTGAGTGGCCTGGGAGGGTGCTGATGACTGCGAACGTGGTTCAGAGGGTGGAATTTCACTGGGTCTCTGGACAACAGTGGCAGTGGTTCTTCCATGGCGTTCCAGTGAGGAAGCCGAACCAGCTGTGTGTGAGCTGGAGGAAGAGGCCCCAACACGAGCTGAAGAGGTGGTAGGTGCTGCTGAAGGTAGGCCTACATCTTCAGTGTGTCTGTGTAACTCCACCTCGTGCTTGGTACGCACATGTTTCCACATATTTGTGGTATTGAGGTTGGTCACATTTTTGCCTCGTTTCACTTTCTGATGACACAGCTTGCATTTGACAAAGCAAATGTCATCTGCAACTGTGTCAAAAAAATACCACGCACTGCAAGTTCTGGGAGCGCCAGTTTTGTGTTTTGGAAGAGGATTGCTCCTCACGGGTGCCAAAGTGGAGGCTACAGGCAACCAAGTCTGCCCCCGCCCTCTCCCTCCTCTTTTGGCCATTTGGGGAATCTCTTCCTCAGAGCTGCTCCCACCACCTTCCTGTGGCTGACGCCATGATGGGTCAAGGACCTCATCATCTTCACTCCCCTCTTCAAGCACCGGCTGGTCCTGGGTTGTCTCGCCAGCACCGTACGCACCAGAAATTGGCAACTGAGTCTCATCATCATCAGATGAGCACTGAGGTGTGCTGACAATAGGCACTGGCCCACCCGCCTCTTCAGATTCAGAGGGACAAAGCAGTTGCGCATCACTGCATACTCCCTCTTCTTCACGCTCTAGAATGCTGCTTGGCTGGCCACCTCTTTCCAAGCCAACAGATTCTGAGAACAGAAGTAAAGATTGAGATGGCTCCTGTCCAGGGCTCTCAGACTGCCTGGGCAATTTGGCAGGTGGTGAAGAGACAGATGGTTGCTCTTCAGTGCTCTGGCCTTAGGAGGATGCGGAAGTCATTGAAGTGGATGCGTTAGCTGCCATCCATCCGACAATGGCTTCAATTTGTTCGTCACGCAGCAGTGGGGTACGGCGAGGTCCTACAAAGCTGCGCATGAAGGACTGTTGCCTGGTAAAAGTGGGGGATGCCGGGTCACTGGTGGCCGCAGCAGATACCGAATCCCCACGTCCTCTCCCTGCTGAATCCCCCCGTCCTCTCCCTGCTGAAACTCCATGGCCACGACCACGTGCCTTACTCCCTGCCTTCTTCATCTTGGTAGCCTGATAAAGATAGGCAGAAAAGTAAAAAAGGGGTGGCTTAGTGTTCTTATTCCTGAACACCTGCTAACCAGTATAAGAAACACTAATTTGGCTAAGAGTGTGTGTACTACACTTTAATGTGATCTAATGTGGCCTAGACAACTGTAAAGTGGAGTGTTTGGTGAACTTTATTTCCTTTTTTTTTTTGGGTGGGGGGAAAGAAAAGGATGTGACCAAAGTTTGAAAGCTATAGTATCACAAACTTTTTGGAGCGATTACAATGCAGGAAGCTAACCTACAATGCAATTGATGAGGCTCCAAAAAATAGGGTGATACTAGCCTGGCTGGCCCTGAAGGGCACAAGCCACCAAAAAGGCTCCTCTATCTAATCCTATATAGTGTTTGCAACCAACCAATGACAATGGATGCGGTTGGAAACACACTAATATAGGAGCAAAAATCTGGCTAAATTTGCTGCAAAAAAAGGACTATGTATGAGGCAGTGACGCACGCTGAGCGGACTACAGCTAGCGGTGGCTGTAGAACACACTGCAACGTGAGCTGCACTCACACACAGAGAGACCTATCAGACAGCCAAAAACAGTGCAGAGAAATGGGCTATAGCACTGAAAGGCTGCTGAAAGGCTCCGCTGTCCACTCCTTTAGTGTTTGCAACCAACGTATATGGATACGTATGGAAGCACACTATACAGGAGAAAAAAAAAGCAGCAATAAAAGAAAAATGTGTATGAGGCAGAGACACACGCTGGCCAGCCTACAAGCAGACGTGCCTGCAGGACACACTACACAGCGTGGGTCTGCACTCACACAGCCCTTGCAGACAGCTGTGAAAACAGCGCTGCTAGGGAAAAGCAAGCTACAGTGGTGGTTTATGTAGCCTGGATAAAGCACAATATTGTTTTTAGAATCGCTATTTCTAACTGTCCCTCACAGTCTTCAACAGCAGCCTGTCCCTAACTGAATTCACAGCAGAGTGACCAGAAATGGCAGCTGCAGCGCTTTTTATAGTGCATCATGACATCATTTCAGCAGCCAATCACAGCCATGCCAGTAGCTACATGCCTACATGCCTAACAGGATATGCCCACACTTCTGAGGATCCCCATTGGCTGAATCAAATCGAGCGGGCTCCTAGCATTATGGGAACTTCCGATTCCGGTATTCGATATGAAAAAGTATCGGAACTAAGTATCGGAATTCCGATACAGCTAATATCGGCCGATACCCGATACTTGCGGTATCGGAATGCTCAACACTATTTAGGAATCTTGAGGGAACATATATTATTTGGGGGGAAAAAAAACCCTAATTATGGTTATACTACAATGTGTCCAGCAGACTTTATTAAGTATTAACAAATGAAACACATTCAATTATTGTGCAAAAAAAGAAGCTCCTATACAGTATGTCATTTGTGTGCTGTCCATATTTTATTGGTTAATGGGTGCTAGTTGATAAGAAGTTTTTTTTTCTTTCACACTAGTAAAAAAGATTGTTAAAACTGACACAGGGTCCAGCACACTGAAAAAAACATACTGACTGTTTTTCATGTATGGGAAAATAAACCTGATTTACAGGTATGAAACCAGCCTAAGCCTTTAACTCCATAGGTACTAGCCAGATTTTTAGCTTTGAGTTTCTTTTTTTATATTACTAGGAGCCTTAAAGTCATTATTTTTCCATCAATATTGATGTAGTAGAGCATGTATTTTGCAGGACAAGGTGTAGTTTTCAATGACACCATTCTTTTTACAATATCATGAATTTGAAAAATGGGAAAAAAAATCCAAGTGAGATGTAAAAAAAAAGGTTGTTTTTCAGATTTTGTTTTTACGCCATGCATTGTGCTGCAAACATGACTTGGAATGATGACTTTGAGGTCAGTATGATTATAGCGACATCAGTCTTGTATAGCTTTTTTAAAATTTAGTGGTGAAAAAAATGTAATAACTTGTAAAAAAATATTTATTTGTCTTGCCATATTTAGACCCGTACCTGTTTATTTTTTTTAGTCGAAAGAGCTATGTAAAGTTTTATTTTTTTTTGTATGCCATGCTAACATTTTTACTTATGCCATTTTGATGATTATCTCCTCCATTAGTCACTTTTTTACATTTTCTTGGGGGGTAGAACTATGGTGACTGAAACATATGTTCTAAATAATCTCATATTTTGATAGATTAGACTCTTATACATGTGGTAATAAAAAAAATGTTTATTACTATTTTTACATTTCTTTTTAAAATGAGAAAAGGGAGGTAATTTAAACTTTTATATTTTTTTATTTTTTTAACATTTATCAAACAAAATTTTTATTTTCTAGTTTATTTTTCAGTCTTCTTAAAAGAATTGAATCTGCAGTTATTGGATTGCTTATACTATATACTACAATATCGCAGTATTGCAGTGCATAGTGTAGATTGCTGTCTGCTATGAAACTCAGTCTTTGGCTGAGTTTCGGAAAAGGTCAAGAGTAGCAACATGGAAAGTTAGTAGACCCAGACTTTCATCGTAATCCATCGGATACCCACAGTCTTATTGCAAAAGGGTGATGAGAGTGAACGTGCTCATTGGAATTTATGCAATTTATATGCCACTTTGTTAGTAATTGACAGTGAATTTTTTTAATAAAATTGTATTTACGATATATCAATATAAACCTATCATAAATGAGAAAAGCAAAAACAGAAAAAAACAGGGACAGAAAATAATGAACTTATACAGTACATATTTAATATATACTTATCTTGTAATGTCTTCACATCCTGTTCTGTCCAAGTGATGGGTGTCTCATTATGGAAACACCACACACCACACATACACACTACATACGCCGTACACACACACACAGTGTATATGCCATACGCACCACACACACACACACTCTATATATGCCATACATACCACACACACAGTATACGCTGTACGCAGCCTCTTGCATGGTACCACCAGCGGAACACAGTCGTGAACACTGCCAGGATCAGCCAAATGATTCACTGACCACCGTCATCTTTGTACAGGAAGAGTGCATGCGCAGTTTTAATGTGACCACAGATATCTGTCTGCACAAAGATGGTGGCAGTATGATTTAATGCACCTGGGTGAATTCCACGCAGACACTGTGAATCACTCGGCTGATCCCAAGATGCGCAACTTTTTCCATGTTAATAAAATGTTACCTTTACCTACTTTGCTTTCATTTTAACACAGGGGGAGGGGTGAATGCACATAGGTAAGAGGACACACAGAGGGGAGACAGCTCAAATGAGAGAACACATGAGGGAAGAAGACAGCACAGTGTTGGAGAGAGAGAGCAGACAAGGAGGAGAGCACATGGGGTACACAGGTCAAAGAAGAGATTACATGAGAGGAGACAGAAGATGGGGACAAAAAAAAAGTGCACAGGTGTGAGAGAGACAGAGCACAGGGGGAGACAACTCAAACGGGACAGCACAGGAAGGAGAGAGACAGCAGACAAGGAGGATAGCACATGGGGTAGACAGGTCAAAGAAGAAAGCACAGACAGGAGAAGTCATCACATGGGGAAAGGGAGAGTGAAAAGGTGGGTGAGACATGGGGCGAGAGATTCTCAACGCTGCAAAGCCTGCCCCCATCGAGACATTACCACCCTCACTGCCTCTCATGATCTGTCACGTAACTTTGGAGTGCAAAAGACAGAAGCCACAGGCCGTAGGCGATTCTATTGGATTGGCATGAGAGGACACATTTAAAAATGTGGGCAGGAATGTCACGCGTCTGTGAGTAGGAAAACTGTGAAAGCTGATGATAAACCACCACTGCATGTCATTGCGAGATGAGGTCCATAAGAAATGGAAGCCATTGATCATCTGAAGCTAGAGCCTGGCCAGCGGGACAGGGCATAGCTGCGTCTTAACCATCATCTATCAGTTCAACAAATTTGTAGCGGCAGTCCCAGTGAAGGATTTGACAGCCCAGACTACACAGCGGAGGAGCAGGGAGGTAAACATTGCAAATGCTGTGGCCCTGCCCAAGCAAGGGGGGCACACTCGTGGGTGTCGATACTGGCACTGGGCCCCTCATAGTACGGCGGTGTGTCTGATGGCGGGTTTGCACCCCCACCATCAGAGACACTTGATTGCACTATGAGGGACCCTGTGCCAGTGCCCGTGCCCAAGAGTTGGCCCACCCACCTGTTCAGGGCAATGGCACTCGCACGGTTGGGTGTGCTAGGTGGTGACCCCAGCCATTGGGGGGGAGGCAGCCCAGTTAGGGAGGTTTACAAAATGGCATATGTTGATGTTCAACATTCAGCTGCTGCTGAAATTGGGAAAGTGCGAGGAAGAGGAGGACCAAAGCAAGCCATTTTCTGGCAACCTAGGTGTCAGCAGGGGAAGGTGGGACAAAATCCTTGGAAACCCATGCATGGTTCATTTTAATGAAGGTTAGATCATCCACATTTTGGGTCGACAGATGGGAACTTTTTTCTGTCAGGATTGATCCAGCTGCACTGAAGACTCTTTCTGATGTCTGATGGCACACTTGCAGCTGGGCAAGCGAGCTCCTGTAAGGCATATTGTGCCAATTCAGGCCAGGTGACCAGTTTAGTGGCCCAATAGTCAAATGAGAATGACCTGTGTGGGAGAACATCGATATGGGACGAGAAGTAGTTTGTAACCATAATTGACAACTGCTGTCTCCTGTCACTTTTAATCGATGCAGTATTACCAGTCGTGTGAGCGGGACTTGAAAAATCAGTCCACAACATGGTCATGAAACCCCTGTCTCCAACGTCACTTCTGATGTGTGCACCACCAACACCTCTTCCAAGCTGCCCCCGGCCCCTACGGCTCGTGTGAGAACCATCACCGCTGCTGTGTGCTGGGAATGCCTCAACCAACCGGTTTACTAGAGTTGCTTGTTTGCTAGCCAATATTAGGTCAAGGTTCTCCTGTGGCATGATGTTTTGGAATTTGCCTTTATAGCGTGGATCCAGGATGCTGGCCAACCAGTACTCGTCATCATTCATCACGTTGGCAATGCGGGGGTCCCTTTTTAGGATCTGCAAGGCATAATCTGACATGTGGGCCAATGTTTCCGGTGTCAATGATGCACTGCGAGTGCTGGGTGGAGGAGCACTTTCTGGCAAATCCACATCCCTCCAGTCACGCACAAACCCTGTATAAGACCTTGCCATGCCAACATTTTCTCTTGCCCCATGAGAAGCATCTTCCTCCCCTAAATAATCATCCCCATCATCATCCTCCTCCTCCTCTTCCTCTTCTTCCTCCACCTCGTCCAGGAGAGTTCCCAGAGCAGACAATGGCTGACTGTCATCAAGGCTTCCCTCCTCCTCTTTCTCATCATCCTCGGCTACAGACACCTGCTCCTTAATGTGGGTCAAAGTTTGCATGAGCAGACGCATAAGTGGGATGCTCATGCTTATGATGGCATCGTCTGCACTTACCAGCCGTGTGCATTCCTCAAAACACTGAAGGACTTTACAGAGGTCTTTCAGCTTCGACCACTGCACACCTGTCAACTCCATGTCTGCTCTCAAAGTGCCTGCCCGTGTATCCTCCCACAAATGCATTATGGCCTGCCTCTGTTCGCACAGTCACTCAACCATGTGCAGGGTGGAGTTCCACCTTGTTGCTACGTCGATAATTAGGCGGTGCTTGGGAAGGTGGAGCAATCGCTGCAGTTTCTGCATACGACTGGAGTGTACCGGCGACCGGCGGATGTGCAAGCACTGTCTTCGGACCTTCTGGAGCAGGCCTGTTAACTCTGGATAATTATTGAGGAAGCACTGCACCACCAGGTTCAAGGTGTGAGCCAAGCAAGGTATGTGGCTGAGTTTTGAAAGGGCTATGGCTGCCACAAAATTCCGGCCGTTATCACTGACTACCTTGCCTGCCTCAAGATGTAGACTGCCCAGCCATGACTCAGTTTGTCGCTGAAAGTAGTCAGCCAGTACCTCCGCGGTGTGTCTGTCGCCCAAACACATCATCTTCAACACAGCCTGCTGATGCTTTCCACTAGCTGATCGATAGGGGGACACCTCATGTGCAACACTGGCAGCTGCGGATGGAGTGCTCATGTGACTGCATTCTGTGGACGAGCTTTCGCTTCTGGATGAGTAGGAGGAGGAGGAGGAGGGTCGAACGCCTACAGCCAACTGTTTCCTATACCGTGTGCTAGGCAGCACTGTCCCACCACCGCTGTCCCCTGTGGACCCTGCATCCACCACATTAACCCAGTGCGCAGTGATGGACACGTAACGGCCCTGGCAATGCCTAGTGGACCATGCATCAGTTGTGAGGTGCACCTTTCCACTCACTGATTACTTGAGTGCATGTACAATGCAGTCTTTCACATGAAGGTGTAGGGCTGGGATGGCTTTGCGAGAAAAGAAGTGGCGACTGGGTAGGTCATAGCGTGGTAATGCGTAGGCCATGAGTTCGCGGAAAGCTGCGCTTTCAACCAACCGATAGGGCATCATCTCTAATGAGATTAGTTTGGCAATGTGGGCGTTCAAACCCAGTGTACGCAGATGAGAGGATGAGTACTTTCATGTCCTCCTCATAGTCTCTGGTAGGGTGAGCTGGACTTGAGAGCTGCATATGGTCGAACTAGCGGTGGACATGGCGGACTGAGAGAGGGTTGATGATGGTGATGGAGTTGGTGTTCTTTCTGATGGCCTAGATTCAGTCTTTCGTTGCAATAACAGTGTGATTCCCTGACTGATTTGCCCTTGCGACGACAACTCAACATTTGCTGCTGGTGGTGTGCTAACCGGTGGGCTTACAGTGGGGGAAACAATGTTGTGTTGCTGACTACTTTCTTTGGGAGCAGTTGCACATGTGGTACGTGAGTTTTGTAGTCCGTCCACGCTTGCAAGTGCATGGTGGTTAAATGTCTAAGCATGCAACTGGTATTCAAATTTCTCAGATTTTAACCTCAGCTAAAGGTCTTTGCACACTTCTTACATATAACCTTTGCCTGATCATTAGGATTTTGTTCAAAAAAGTGCCACACTGCACTCTTCCTACTATGGAAGACATTTTGAGGCCTTGCACGCTGTGCTATTTTGACCATCTGGCCAAGCTGTCCTGCAACTCTTTTGGTTTTTGTAACCTGTTTTTGGTCTGCTCCGGCCCTGCCAGATAACAGCTGTTGTGATGTCGATGCCCGCTGCGGATTCTCCTCCTCCTCTTCTGAGCTAATGGCAGCGGCACCCTCTTCCCCAATGGATGCCAATCTGGGTCATCAACTGGGTCATCCATCACCTCCTCTTCAATGTCATGTGCACCTTCCTCTGTGTCACCGTGTATGGTGGTATAGTATGCGGGAAGGGGCACCTGAGTTTCATCAGGGTCAGATTCTGCCTCAGTACACTGCGAGGACAATGTAGTGCTCCAGCAGAATCATCTATCAGTGGCTGTGCATCAGTGCACTCCATGTCAGATTCATCTTGGCCTGGGCAATTCACGATTTGACTTGATAACCCAGGTATGGTATGTGAAAACAGCTCCATGGAGTAATCTGTAGTGTGGCCTGCCGCATCCTTCAATTTTGGTTGGGGTGAAGGACACAAGGAAAGGTGTGTGTAATATCCACACGTTATGAAGAATTCAAGGTATTAAACTTTAGATATGTTTTATTCTTCGTCCTCCAGCACACAGCATAACACTTGCATTCCCATGCTACCAGAAGTGAAACTGAAACTTCCCTTCTCATCCTTCTTGTCTCCACCCTCCAAGTCCCATAAGTCTGGCTTGCTTAAAGAGACAGATCTAATTATTATACATTACATCATCCCCTCTTTTTTTTTTTTCATAAATAATCTATATTACTGATAAATGCAACAACGTGAAAACGTCCAAAGAAATCATATGTCCGTTTTGTCTTATTTGTTCAATTCTAAAACCAGAGAAACAAACAACAAAAAAAAACAAACAAAACTGTAGTTACACTTCTTCAATAAGCCTCGATGGAGCTCTTCTCTCTCGTGTAGGATAACGTCTGGGCTCATTGAGAGAGTTCATTGTTGATGGACCAGCTACCTCTTGTTGGTCCTCTCCACCATCAGATACCAAATCTTCCACCAAAGAGAGTTCATTGTCATCATTCTGCGGTATGACTTTAAAATATGAAGAATTTCGCGTTATGGAGTGTCCATCTCGTTCAGCTGTGATCATGCTGCCTTTCCTTTTGGTAACATAATATTTTGCAGGACCATATACAGGTGAGGTCTTGTTGGTTGGTCTTTGACGTACCACCACGACATCCCCTCTTTCGATGGCACTTGACTGTGTCCTTCGCCTTCTGTCTGCATAACGTTTCATGGCTTGTTTGTTGGAGAAATCTGTGGATCTCACTGAGGAGTCACTCGGTCGGGGATGGCTGGTCACATCAGGGAGACGTATACGCAGGGTTCTGCTGAACATTAAATGAGCTGGAGCAGCATTAGTAGTGGAGTGTGGCGTATTGCGGTAATTACGCATGAATTTGTATAATGACTGTTTCAGTGGGATGTGCTCCAGACTCGCTGCCTTGATACGTTTCCCCAGAGTGCGCATAAAACGTTCCACAATTCCATTGGCTTGCGGCCAGCAAGGTGTGATTTTCCTGTGATTGAATCCCAAGTATTCAGAAAATTGTGTAAACACATGTCCATTGAATGGAGGTCCATTGTCTGTTTTGACCACTTTTGGAATACCATATGCCGAGAAAATGTCGTCCAGCTCTGGTATGACATTATTAGCAGATGTTGAAGAGATAAATGAAATAACAGGGTATCGAGAATATTCATCAATTGTTACGAGAATGTATTGGCCATTTGGCAATGGTCCATATATATCGACTGCCACTTCCTCCCAGACAGCAGTGGGTAACGGAGACATTTGTAATGGCTCTAAGTTTGATGATGGAGTGATTAATTGACAAGTAGAACAGCGTCTAATCTTTTCTTCCACCAAGTGATCCATATTTGGGAACCACACTTTTTCTCTGAGTAACTTCTTTGTGCCAACAATTCCTAAATGACCTTCATGTGCTATCTGTATGACTAAGTTACGCAAAGTCTTAGGTACAACTAGTTTGGTACCTCGAAGAATGAGGTGTTCTTCAGTGACTGATAATTCCTCACGTACGTTTGAGAATAGTTTTAACTCTTTCAGATTAATCTCAGAATCAGGAAATTTTTCTTTTTGAATTTCATGCCACCTTCGATTTTGGATGATTTGTATTAGGGCACAGAGTGTCTTGTCTTTTGTTGTTTCATTTATAAATTGATCAAGAGAAAGTTCTTTTGGCACGGCATGATCTGTAACAAAACGTAGGTATTCTTCAATGGAGGAATGCACAGGTATATCATCATTAGTAGGATGTCTTGAAAGATAATCAGCCGGATTGCTGTATTTTCCAGGTTTGTGAACAATTTTATAGTTGTAGTCCTGTAGACGTAGGCCCCATCGTTCAATTCGTGCAGGCATTTTAGCTCTGGGATTTCCAAAAATTGTAAGAAGTGCTTGATGATCTGTGACAATGGTGAAGGGAGCTCCATAGAGAAATAAGTGAAAGTGTTCACATCCCCAGACAACTGCCAAGCTTTTTTTTTAGGTTGAGAATATTTTCTTTCAGTGTTTGTTAAGCTCTTACTTGCATAAGAAATGATGTGAGGATTTTGATTGTTATCCTTGTATTGCGCTAGAATAGCACCCAGTCCCACGGGACTGGCGTCCACAATCAGTTCAGCTCGAAGAGCTGGATCAAAATAAGCCATAGTGGTTGTCGAGCAGAGTTCATTTTTAATTGTTTCAAAAGAGGCCTGACAGCCTTGAGACCATTGAAAAATACAACTTTGTTTTGTAAGTTCCCGTAGTGGATTGCTGATTGTTGAAAAATTCGGAATATATCTAGCACAGTAACTTGCCATTCCAAGGAAAGAACGCACTTCACTAGCATCCTGTGGAATTGAGGCTGTTCTGATAGCTTCCACTTTCTTGGGGTCGGGTTGTACTCCTTTTGCCGAGAAGATGTGACCATAGAATTCTAATGAACCCTTGTCAAACTCGCACTTCTCTTTGTTTAAAGTGAGTCCAGCAGAAAGCAGGCATTCGAAGATAGCATATAGAGCACGATTATGCTCAGCTTGAGTTTTACCAAAAACCAATATGTCATCACTGTAATTAAAGGCATTTGGGATGTGTTGAATGACACTCCTTATTGCATCCTGAAAAATTTCTGCTGCTGAGCAGACTCCAAAAGTCAATCTTTTGTATCTTCTGAGGCCCACATGGGTGGAAAATGTGGTCAAATATCGGGATTCTGGACTCAGTTCTAATTGATGATATCCCTTATTGAGGTCGAGCTTTGAAAAGACGGTGGCTCCATTTAATAAATGAATAATGTCATCAATCATAGGTGAGATATGTCTTTCCCTCTGGATAGCGGTGTTGGGCAGGCGCATGTCAACACACAGTCTCACTTGATCAGGAGTCTTTGGTTTTGGAACTACCACAAGTGGAGAGACCCACGGAGTGGAACCAGTAACAGTTTCAATAACGTCCTCATCCATGAGCAATTGGAGTTCCTTTTCTACCTTCTGTCTCAGGTGAAATGGAATACGCCTGTGAGGCTGGGCTACTGGACGAACATTGTCATCCACATGAAGGTGTACTTGAGAGTCCTTTAGTTTTCCCAAACCACTAAATAGGGAGGGAAAGCTGTTCACCATAGTTTGTACATCCATATCCGCAGGGTCAGTTATGGTATGAATAATCTGGATGAGCCCTAGCTCCAAGGCAGTGTGATAGCTGAGAAGACATCCTCCCGATCCTTGTAATGTGTGGAAAGTGGTTTTCTGCCTGTTTTCTTTATATCTAATTTCAGCATCAAATTGTCCCATTATAGCTAGAGGTGTTTTAGATCCATAAGGAAAGATTTTAGTCTGCACTTGTTGTAAGACTGGCCTTGTTTTCAATTGTTCATATGTAGTGCCATCTATGATATCCACTGAAGCTCCTGTATCTATTGTAAAGGTAATGTCAGTGTTGCAGATTGAGAGTGTAACACAGGGAGACTGTACTGAACCAGTGACAGAGGTAGTGAACACATAGTTCTCAGTCGCAGACATTTCTTCTGTGTCCTGATTTATCACTTTTACATCTGCAGATTTTGTCATAGGCAGCGGAGGCTTGTAGTGCGCTGATTTGCAAACAGCTGCAAAATGATTCCCTTTTCCACATTTACTGCAGGTTTGTCCCATAGCTGGACATTTGTTCTGGTGGTGAGGGAAATCCTGTCCACATCTATAACATTTCTTCTGTTTCTGGGCTTGTTTGTCTGGTAAATTTTTCTGTTTGAGATTATGCACATGTAATTTATCCCCATTCTCCATTACGGTAGCCTGATGATCTGCTATTTCTATAGCACGGGCCATTTTGAGCAAATCATGTAGAGAGATATCCTGCTGCAGAGCCTTACGCCTTAGGTTATTAGACGAGCAGGTGACAATTATTTGAGTTAGGATTTCATCATCTACATCTGTAAAGGCACATCCATGTGCTAACTCTTTCAGCCGTGTGACATAAGTGTCTATGGACTCTTCTGGAAGCTGCTTGGCAATCCTGAATTTATATCTTTCATATCTGATGTTCTGTTTGGGGTTGAAATAGCCAGTGAGAGCTTTAGTGCAGTTGCTGTATGTGTCTGTTTCTGCTGCAGGTAACGTACTGTATATGTCATAGACTCCTGTGCCTGCACAATGCAGGAGCAAAGCTCTCTTTCTTTTCTCCTCCTTTATGTCCATGGCTTCTAGGAAATTCTCAAATCTGTTTAGCCATTTTCTCCAGTTATGGGAGAGATTAATGACATCAGTCATATCAAACTGTGGGAATGTGTGCAAGTAGTCAGCCATGATAGAGTCTCTCAGTGGTGCTGGCGTGTGAAGCGGTAAAATAGAGTCCGTACTCACAGCAGTAGGTGAGTATATCCCATCCTCGTCGCCAGTTGTAATATCCACACGTTATGAAGAATTCAAGGTATTAAACTTTAGATATATTTTATTCTTCGTCCTCCAGCACACAGCATAACACTTGCATTCCCATGCTACCAGAAGTGAAACTGAAACTTCCCTTCTCATCCCTCTTGTCTTCACCCTCCAAGTCCCATAAGTCTGACTTGCTTAAAGAGACAGATCTAATTATTATACATTACAGTGTGGTTCATGACCATGAGCCTCCAATGACAACTCAGTGCTTTTATTTTTTAAAACTTCAGAAGAGGAGGCGATAGAGCTGGAGGCTGAGTCAGCAATGTAAGCCAAAACTTGTTCTTGAAGCTCCGGCTTTGAAAGCGATTTACCTACTCCCGGAAAAGGGAGCCTTCGAGGCCTTGTGGAGCCAGACGATGACGCAGGCTCAACACCTCCTGCATTAGGTGCTATTTTGCTTTTGCCACTACCAGCAGATCCACCAGCAACACCATCATTACCAGCTGCCAACCCCCGCCCACTTCCACAGACTCTTCCACCACACTTCCTCATTTTTGGCGAAAATGTCCCCAAAAAGCCACCATCTATATGGTACTGTAAAACAAGGTACAAGTTACACGGTACTGAAAAAGGAGTGTGCACGTACACCGCTGTATGGTGTATGTAAAATTGTCAAGCTCCGTGTTTTTGTATACGGACTGACACACGCTGTCTCTCTCTAGTTTTGAATGTAATCAAACAGCAAATATACTAAACTGTTTGAAAAACGGACAAAACTATAAGATGTAGGTCTGTAAGAACGGACAAACTCCTCGACTTTTCCTTACAGAGTCACACACGTAGATAGCTTCAATTTGGCCTTCATAACAGCCGTTACATGGTACTGAGAGAGGAGTGTGCATGTACACCGCTGTACGGTGTATGTAAAATTGTCAAGCTCCGTGTTTTTGTATATGGACTGACACGCTGTCTCTCTCTAGTTTTGAATGTAATCAAACAGCAAATATACTAAACTGTTTGAAAAATGGACAAAACTATAAGGTGTAGGTCTGTAAGAACGGACAAACTCCTCGACTTTTCCTTACAGAGTCACACACGTATATAGCTTCAATTTGGCCTTCATAACAGCCGTTACACGGTACTGAGAGAGGAGTGTGCATGTACACCGCTGTACGGTGTATGTAAAATTGTCAAGCTCCGTGTTTTTGTATATGGACTGACACACGCTGTCTCTCTCTAGTTTTGAATGTAATCAAACAGTAAATATACTAAACTGTTTGAAAAATGGACAAAACTATAAGGTGTATGTCTGTAAGAACGGACAAACTCCTCGACTTTTCCTTACAGAGTCACACACGTAGATAGCTTCAAATTGGCCGTGATAACAGCCATTACACGGTACTGTGTGAGGAGCGTGCACTGCTGTATGGTGTGTGAAAAAATGAACGCTCACTACCTCACCAGGACAAAACAATACAATTTGGATTGCTTTTAAAAAGCAGTTTGAACAGTGTGCACACAGCAATGCAGCTAGCCTTAAAAGGCAGGCTAATTACCACCAGCGCTGATGCACAAAAGCAAAAATCTTCACCTTTCACTGCACAGTAACTACAGTGAAAAGCGCTAGCAGCAGAAGTTTTTTTTTTCTTTTTGCTTTCCTAACGCTCTCCCTACAGAATCAGCAGCTGCAGCAGCTCTCCCTATTCTGAGATCAGCATGAGTAACATGGCGGTCGGCGTGCACGCCCTTTTATACCCCCTGTGACGCCACACAAAGCAAGCCAATCACTTGCATGCCCTTCTCCAAGATGGTGGTGACCGCTGCCTATGTCATCACGTTGCCCACAGTGTCCGTTCTTCCTGATTGGCTGAAAAAGGGCGCTAAAGCATCATTTGAAATGCGTCTTTGGCGCGACGGTCGCCGACCTCATGGCCGACCTCACGCTAAGGTCGGGTTTCGTTTCATGAAACCCGACTTTGGCGAAAGTCGTTGACTTTTGAATTTTTTTGACCCGTTTTGCTCAACTCTAGTGTATAATACATTTTGGTATACCTACACTAAGAAACAAGCAAATCTCTCCATAACTCAGCAGCACCTCTCCCTACACTGCCTGACTTCGGAGTAGACTGTGACGAACATGGCGGTGCCAGGTTTGATATAGAACTGATGATGCTGTGCAGTCAGCCAGTCACTGTAATGCCACAACCAATATGGCTGCAACATTACAGTGTGTGGCAAACAATCCTTGTATGTTCATTGGCTCTCTAAAGAGACTACCCGAGCTCCCGCCGAGCTACCCCGGAAATACTCTGTGAGCTCCGAGCATCTCGAGCAGTGAGATGCTTGGGTGAGTACCGCATAGTGGCAAGCATGTTCGCTCATCACTAGTCCTGGGTGCTTCTGTGTGCTTAAGGCAGGATGTCGGGGCAGGGTCTTCTTCTAGTTCTACATCCCCCACCAGCCTCCTCTGCTCTTGTATAGGCCTGCCTCCTTTTTAAAGTTCTGCATCAAAACCATTATTCTGTGGGTGGCATGGTGCAGTGTGAGGCAGCATCCTGTGTGCAGGACTTCAGTAAAATAGCACCGGAGGTGGCGCATGTGCAGATCAAAATTATGTCTCAGTAAATTTTTCACAGCGCCAAAATTTTGATCTGTGCATGCATCACATCTGGTGCCATTTTATTGAAGTGCTGCAAACAGTACCTGACTCACAGTGTGCACGTGCTGCCCACATGGTGATGGCAGTGGCACACAATTAAAAAAAAAAGAAGCTGACTGAATAATCAGTGACCTGTATAATAATCAGAGAAGCTGCTGGGGGGGGGGGTGCAGAGAACCAGAAGAAGACCTTGTCCCTAAGCCCTGCACTGAAGCACACAAGACATCATTTTATGAAAACTTCATAAAGTGAGTATTCATCAGCCACTGAGAAGATTCTTTTACATCAGGTATCAGATTAATATTTAAAGGGCTAAATCCTTCTGACAGGTTCTTTTTAATGATGAACACCTTACATGTAAGGCCTGTTTCACACATCAGTTTTTTCAAATCTGTCAAAATCCGCCAAAATTTGAAAATGGCGGATCCGCTTTTCTTGTGGCGGATCCGCCATTTTTTCCCATAGAGATACATTAGTGGCGGATTTTGGCGGATGGTCGTCAGTTACGTCCGCTATTCGGTGGATCCGCCAGATTCCTGGCGGATTCTGTCTGAGGTGAATGGACTTTGCAACGTTTTTTGAAGCTGTCAAAATGGCGGGAGACGGCGGATCCACCATCGTCCGCCATGTGGTAGAATGGGTACTTATGGGCGGCGGATCCGCCGGGATCCACTATTTTGCGGAATCCGCCGGGATCCGCTATTTTGCGGAATCCGCCGGCGGAATCTGCTAAATCGCACTGAGCATGCTCAGAAAAAAAGATACTTTTCCAGAGAGTCCAAAAACTATATAAGGTGGGCTAATTAATCATTGGGCCCAGACATCCGGCACCAGCCAGACTGAAGAGACAGAGCCAGCCAAACAGCACCTGCCCAGCAGCAAGACCCCCAGCTGAGGAGAGACAGAGCCTGATAGCGAGCTATAAAACCTGCCCAGCAGCAAGACCCCCAGCTGCAAGACTCCTGGAGCAAGAGGCCTGACAGCACCTGCCAACTACCCAGCACCAAGCACCAAGCCAGGACGGAGAGGCCTGCTACCAAAGCCTGCAATTATGTGAGTATTAAACTATTTGTGTGGGGCATGTCTGTGTGTCTGTGGCTTGTCTGCCTGTGTGTGTGTGGTCTGTCTGTGTGTGTGTGGCCGGCGTGTGTGTGTGGCCTGCATGTCTGTGTTTGTGTGTGTGTATTTTTATTATGCTTTTTTTCATACTTTAATTGCTTTTCTGTTGCATGTGTACTGAATTTTATTTTCATAGTACTGTAATTTTATTTCCATATTTGCAATTGTGCTGTGATTGTGTTGTGTGGCCTGTGTGTGTGTGGTCTGCCTTCCTGCATGTATGTTCGTGGCCTCCCAGTGTTGCATGTCTGTGTGTGTGTATTTTTATTATGCCTTTTTTTCATACTTTAATTGTTTTTCTGTTGCATGTGTACTGAATTTTATTTTCATAGTACTGTAATTTTATTTCCATATTTGCAATTGTGCTGTGTATTGTATGTGGTGTAACTGTGGTGTTGTATGTGGTGTTTCTGTTGTATATTACTGTTTTTTTATTTTTCATTTATTGTCATATTTAAAATAAAGAGCAGAGTAGCTCCTACTTGTGAAAAAAAATATAATTTTTTTTTTAATAAAAACTGTTTTTAAAAACTGTTTGTTGTATTATTTTAAAACCAGGTAAAATTAAGTATTGGTATACATGTAAAAAAGGTTACATTAAGTGTTGGTTTTCGGTATACAAGTGTGGTTATACTCTCAAGTGAGAGATTGTAAGGGAATTTACACATGCAAACACTTGGGTATACTCTCAGTGAGTGTTTCAGGGAATTACACACATGCAAACACTTGGGTATACTCTCAGTGAGAGTTTCAGAGCAAACACTTGGGTATACTCTCAGTGAGAGTTTCAGGGAATTACACACATGCAAACACTTGGGTATACTCTCAGTGAGAGTTTCAGGGCAAACACTTAGGTATACTCTCAGTGAGAGTTTCAGGGCAAACACTTGGGTATACTCTCAGTGAGAGTTTCAGGGCAAACACTTGAGTATACTCTCAGTGAGAGTTTCAGTGAATTACACACATGCAAACACTTGGGTATACTCTCAGTGAGAGTTTCAGGGCAAACACTTGGGTATACTCTCAGTGAGAGTTTCAGGGAATTACACACATACAAACACTTGGGTATACTCTCAGTGAGAGTTTCAGGGCAAACACTTGGGTATACTCTCAGTGAGAGTTTCCGGGAATTCCACACATGCAAACACTTGGGTATACTCTCAGTGAGTTTCAGAGAATTACACACATGCAAACACTTGGGTATACTCTCAGTGAGAGTTTCAGGGAATTACACACATGCAAACACTTGGGTATACTCTCAGTGAGAGTTTCAGGCAATTACACACATGCAAACACTTGGGTATGCTATCAGTGAGAGTTTCAAGGCAAACACTTGGGTATACTCTCAGTGAGAGTTTCAGGGAATTACACACATTAATACCAATGAAGAATTTTTTTTATGCTACTAAAATTCTCTTTATACTTGCAGATCCAGCCAGCAAGGTTGCAGCAGACCCGCCAGCAAGATTGCAGCAGAGCATCGTAGGAAAACACTTCAGTTTTCCAAGTAAGTATAAAGGACTGAAAGCTTATTTAATCTTTTGTATAGTAGCTAAACAAGTGTGTTTATACTTACAGATCCAGCCAGCAAGGTTGCAGCAGAACCGCCAGCAATTCCGCAGCAGACCCACCAGCAAAACCGCAGCAGTTTAATATGTCTTCTTCTGGGAGCTCCCCCTCACAGCATCAGCGAACTGAGGTAAAAAAAAAAATTTTGTACTCTTATTTTCCTTTTTTTTTAACCCTATATGCATGTATTATGTTTTCACAGGAAGCTGAATCTGAGGAGCTTCCAGGAGGAGACACGCAGGGTGGAGAAATGCAAGGAGGGGGCGTGCAGAGTGTAAGTTTAGCAGATAAAAAAACACATACATACATAATGCTACACCCAACACAAACATTCATCACAGCACACACAATAACTACGCATCCATAAAACCCTAATTTTTTTTTTTTACAGTCTTCAGAATTCGGTGCCAGCACTAGAGCGACTCCAAGGACATCCCAGCATCGTCGAGGTGCTGCATCTGGTGGTCGGCGAGCGGTAAGTAACACTTTATTTGGGTGATTGATTAATGAACCTCATGTGTTTGAATGTAATCTTTTTTTTGTTTATTTTTTTTTCATCACAGGTTTCACAGCGTGCTCCCCAACGACATGTGGAAGAGGCTCTTGTTATTGATGTCAACCTCCTCATTGAGGTTGTCCAACCACGGGAGCCGCTGTGGAACATGACAAACCACTTACATGCCGACCAACCAACCACCCTACGGCTATGGGATGTGGTATGTTCGGAGGTTGTAGAGAACTGGGAGGAGCTCGATGCGAGGGCCAGAGATTTTGTGCGAAAGTATTCCAATTTCAGCAACTTATATTCCAGCATGTGAAGTGTTGAATACTAACCACTAGAGTTGAGCGAAACGGGTCGAAAAATTTCAAAAGTCGCCGACTTTTGGCAAAGTCGGGTTTCATGAAACGAAACCCGACCCTAGGATGAGGTCGGCCACGAGGTCAGCGACTTACGCGCCAAAGTCGCGTTTCAAAAGTTTGTTTTGCGCTCTTTTTCAGCCAATCAGGATCCACGGACACTGTGGGCAACGTGATGACATAGGCAGGGGTCACCACCAACTTTCAGAAGGGCATGCAAGTGATTGGCTTGCTTTGGTGGGCGTCACAGGGGTTATAAAAGGGCGTGCACGCCGACCGCCATCTTACTTCTGCCGATCTTAGCATAGGGAGAGGTTGCTGATTCTGTAGGGAGAGCGTTAGGCAGGGAAGAAGAAAAAAAAACTGCTTCTGCTGCTAGCGATTTTGCCTGTACAACACACCAGTCACTGTGTGTGCAGTGCAAGGGGAGGCTATATTGTGGTGGATCAGCGGTGTTGGTTGTTAGGCTGCCTTCTAAGGCTTCCTGACAGCTGCATTGCTATTTACCCACTGCTCTGCAAACTGCTTTTTTAAAAGCAATCCCAATTTTTTTTTTTGTCCTGCTGAGGTACTGAGCGTGCATTTTTTCACACCATACAGCATCAGTAGGCCTCACACAATCCAAAAGTGTCCAGTGTCCACTAGTGTCTGCAGAAATTCAAAATCTCCCTTATCCTGTAGTCACTGTTTTCACACCTGTGCCATCGAGCCTGTGACATAGCGCTCTGATATTCAGTGGGCCTCACACAATCCAAAAGTGTCCATGTCCAATAGTGTCTGCAGAAATTCAAAATCTCCCTTATCCTGTAGTCCCTTTTTTCACACCTGTGCCATCGAGCCTGTAACATAGCGCTCTGATATTCAGTGGGCCTCACACAATCCAAAAGTGTCCAGTGTCCACTAGTGTCTGCAGAAATTCAAAATCTCCCTTATCCTGTAGTCCCTTTTTTCACACCTGTGCCATCGAGCCTGTGACATAGCGCTCTGATATTCAGTGGGCCTCACACAATCCAAAAGTGCCCAGTGTCCACTAGTGTCTGCAGAAATTCAAAATCTCCCTTATCCTGTAGTCCCTTTTTTCACACCTGTGCCATCGAGCCTGTAACATAGCGCTCTGATATTCAGTGGGCCTCACACAATCCAAAAGTGTCCAGTGTCCACTAGTGTCTGCAGAAATTCAAAATCTCCCTTATCCTGTAGTCCCTTTTTTCACACCTGTGCCATCGAGCCTGTGACATAGCGCTCTGATATTCAGTGGGCCTCACACAATCCAAAAGTGTCCATGTCCACTAGTGTCTGCAGAAATTAAAAATCTCCCTTATCCCGTAGTCACTGTTTTCACACCTGTGCTATCGAGCCTGTGACATAGCGCTCTGATATTCAGTGGGCCTCACACAATCCAAAAGTGTCCAGTGTCCACTAGTGTCTGCAGAAATTCAAAATCTCCCTTATCCTGTAGTCCCTTTTTTCACACCTGTGCCATCGAGCCTGTGACATAGCGCTCTGATATTCAGTGGGCCTCACACAATCCAAAAGTGTCCAGTGTCAACTAGTGTCTGCAGAAAATCAAAATCTCCCCTGTGCTATAGACACCTTGTACCTTGTTTTACATTACTATATAGTTTGTTGGATTTTGTCTACATTTCTACAAAAATTGAGGAAGGCTGGTGGAAGAGGCCGTGGAATTGGGCGGGGATTGGCAGCTGGTAATGATGGTGTTGGTGGTGGATCTGATGGTAGTGGCAAGAGCAAAATAGGACCGAATGCAGGAGGTGTTGAGCCTGCGTCATCGTCTGGCTACATAAGGCTTCGAAGGCTTAGTTTTCTAGGAGTTGGCAAATCGCTTTTAAAGCCAAAGCATCAGGAAAAAGTTTTGTCTTACATTGCTGACTCAGCCTCCAGCTCTATCGCCTCCTCTTCTGAAGTTGTAAAAAGTAAAAGCACTGAGTCGTCATTGGAGGCTCATGTTCATGAACCACACCTTTCCTTGTGTCCTTCACCCCAACCAAGATTGAAGGATGATGCAGGCCATACTACTGATTACTCCATGGAGCTGTTTTCACATACCATGCCTGGATTATCAAGTGAAATGGTGAATTACCCAGGCCAAGATGAATCTGACATGGAGTGCACTGATGCACAGCCGCTGATAGATGATTCTGCTGGTACATTCACTCAGAGCACTACATTGTCCTCGCAGTGTACAGAGCCAGATTCTGACCCTGATGAGACTCAGGTGCCCCTTCCCGCACACTATACCACCAAACATGGTGACACAGAGGAAGGTGCACATGACATTGAAGAGGAGGTGATGGATGACCCAGTTGTTGACCCAGATTGGCATCCATTGGGGGAAGAGGGTGCTGCTTCCAATAGCTCAGATGAGGAGGAGCATCCACAGCAGACATCGACATCGCAACAGCTGTTATCTGGCAGGCCCGGAGCACTCCAAAGACAGGTTCCAAAAATCAAAAGAGTTGCTGGACAGCTTGTCCAGACGGTCAAAAGATCACAGCGTGCTAGGCCGCAAAATGTCTGCCAAAGTAGGAAGAGTGCAGTGTGGCACTTTTTTGAACAAAATCCTCATGATCAGGCCAAGGTTATCTGTAAGAAGTGCGCAAAGACCTTTAGCTGAGGGAAAAATCTGAAAAATTTGAATACCAGTTGCATGCTTAGACATTTAACCAGCATGCACTTGCAAGCGTGGACACAACACCAAACCTCAAGTGCCAAATGTGCAACTGATCACAAAGAAGGTAGTCAACAACGCTACATTGTTTTCCCCACTGTAAGCCCACCAGTTAGCACAGCAGCAAATGTTGAAGTGTCGTTGCAAGGCCACAGCAGTCAGGGAATCCCACTGTTATATCAACGAAATACTGAATCTAGGCCATCAAAAAGAACACCAACTCCATCACCATCATCAAACCTCTCTCAGTCCGCCCTGTCCACCGCTACTTCCACCATATGCAGCTCTCAAGTCCAGCTCACCCTCCCAGACACTATGAGTAGGTCAAGAAAGTACTCAGTCTCTCATCCGCGTACACTGGGTTTGAACGCCCACATTGCCAAACTAATCTCATTTGAGATGATGCCCTATCGGTTGGTGGAAAGCGCAGCTTTCCGCGAACTCATGCCTATGCAGTACCACGCTATGAGCTACCCAGTCGCCACTTCATGGCCTATGCAGTACCACGCTATGAGCTACCCAGTCGCCACTTCTTCTCTTGCAAAGCCATCCCAGCCCTCCACCATCATGTAAAAGACCACATTGTCCATGCACTCAAGCAGTCAGTGAGTGGAAAGGTGCACCTCACAACTGATGCATGGTCCAGTCGGCATGGCCAGGGCCGTTACGTGTCCATCACTGCGCACTGGGTTAATGTGGTGGGTGCAGGGTCCACAGGGGACAGCGGTGGTGGGACAGTGCTGCCTAGCCCACGGTATAGGAAACAGTTGGCTGTAGGCGTTCGACCCTCCTCCTCCTCCTCCTCCTCCAGAAGCGAAAGCTCGTCCACAGAGCGCAGTCGTACGAGCACTCCATCTGCAGCTGCCACTGTTGCACACGAGGTGTCCCCCTATCGAGCAGCTAGTGGAAAGTGTCAGCAGGCTGTGTTGCAGATGATGTGTTTGGGTGACAGACACACCGCCGAGGTGCTGGCCGAGTACTTGAAGCGACAAACTGAGTCATGGCTGGGCAGTGTACATCTTGAGGCAGGCAAGGTAGTTAGTGATAACGGCCGTAATTTTGTGGCAGCCATAGCCCTTTCAAAACTCAGCCACATACCTTGCTTGGCTCACACCTTGAACCTGGTGGTGCAGTGCTTCTTCAAAAATTATCCAGAGTTAACAGCCCTGCTCCAGAAGGTGCGAAGACTGTGCGCGCACATCCGCCGGTCGCCTGTACACTCCATTCGTATGCAGAAGCTGCAGCGATTGCTCCACCTTCACAACCACCACCTCATTATCGACATTGCAACAAGGTGGAACTCCACCCTGCACATGGTGGAGCGGCTGTGCGAGCAGAGGCAGGCCATAATGCATTTGTGGGAGGATACATGGCCAGGCACTTTGAGAGCAGACATGGAGTTGACAGGTGTGCAGTGGTCAAAGCTGAAAGACCTCTGTAAAGTCCTTCAGTGTTTTGAGGAATGCACACGGCTGGTAAGCGCAGACGACGCCATCCTAAGTATGAGAATCCCACTTATGCATCTGCTCATGCAAACTTTGACGCACCTTAAGGAGCAGGCGTCTGCAGCCAATGTTGATGAGGAGGAAGAGGAGGAGGGAATCCTTGATGACATTCAGCCATTGTCTGCTCAGGGACCTCTCCTGGACGAGGTGGAGGAAGAAGAGGAGGAGGATGATGATGGGGATGATTACTTAGGGGAGGAGGATGCATCTCGTGGGGCAAGTGAAAATGTTGGCGTGGCAAGGTCTGGTACAGGGTTTGTGCGTGACTGGAGGGATGTGGATTTGCCAGAAAGTGCTCCTCCACCCAGCACTCGCAGTGCATCATTGATACCGGGAACATTGGCCCACATGTCAGATTATGCCTTGCAGATCCTAAAAAGGGACCCCCGTATTGCCAAAATGATGAACGATGACGACTACTGGTTGGCCAGCATCCTGGATCCACGCTATAAAGGCAAATTACAAAACATCATGCCACAGGAGAACCTTGACCTAATATTGGCTAATAAACAAGCAACTCTGGTAAATCGGTTGCTTGAGGCATTCCAAGCACACAGCAGCGGTGATGGTTCTCACACGAGCCGTACGGGCCGGGGTCAGCTTGGCAGAGGTGTTCGTGGTGCACACAGCAGAAGTGGCGTTGGAGACAGGGGTTTCATGACAATGTTGTGGACTGATTTTTCAAGTACCGCTCACACAACTGGTAATACTGCATCGATGAAAAGTGACAGGAGACAGCAGTTGTCAACTATGGTTACAAACTACTTTTCCTCCCATATCGATGTTCTCCCACACAGGTCATTCCCCTTTGACTATTGGGCCGCTAAACTGGACACCTGGCCTGAATTGGCACAATATGCCTTACAGGAGCTCGCTTGCCCAGCTGCAAGTGTGCTATCGGGAAGAGTCTTCAGTGCAGCTGGATCAATCCTGACAGAAAAAAGGACCCGTCTGTCAACCCAAAATGTGGATGATCTAACCTTCATTAAAATGAAGCTTGCATGGGTTTCCAAGGATTTTGTCCCACCTTCCCCTGATGACACATAGGGTGACAGAAAAATGGCTTGCTTTGGTCCACCTCTTCCTGGGACTTGACCTATTTCGCCTTTTGCATCAGCTGAATGTCCAACATCAACATATGCCACTTTCTAAAACTCCCTAACTGTGCTGCCTCCCCCCCCCCATGGCCGGGGTCACCACCTAGCGCACGACACCGTGCGAGTGCCGTTGCCCTGGACAGGTGGGTAGGCCGACTCTTGGGCGCGGGCACTGGCACAGAGTCCCTCATAGTGCAATCAAGTGTCTCTGACGGTGGTGGTGCACACCCGCCGTCAGACACACCGCCGTACTATGAGGGGCCCAGTGCCAGTACCGACGCCCATGAGTGGGCCCCCCTTGCTTGGGCAGGGCCCCAACATTTGCAATCTTTACCTCTCCCTGCTCCTCCGCTGTGTAGTCTGGGCCGTCAAATCCATACTGTGCCTGACACCGTCTGAGCCTGCCTCCTGATGTATAGACATATATTTTGAATGTGTACGCTATCCATACATGTTATCCGGGGATACGGTACCCTTTCACACCTTTGTGCAATCACGTGCAATCCATACTGGGCCTAACACCGTCTGAGCCTGCCTCCTGATGTATAGACATATATTTTAAATGTGTACGCTATCCATACATGTTATCCGGGGATACGGTACCCTTTCTCACCTTTGTGCAATCACGTGCAAGCCATACTGGGCCTAACACCATCTGACCTGCCTCCTGATGTATAGACATATATTTTTAATGTGTACGCTATCCATACATGTTATCCTGGAATACGATACCCTTTCTCACCTTTGTGCAATGACGTGTAATCCATACTGGGCGTGAGAACGGCTGGCGAGCTGTTAAGCAAGCTACAGCACCTGTGGTTTGCACACGTAAGTTTTTCATTTTTTCAGGAATGACGGTTAGGCCTAAATCTGGAACTGCGGTTGACCTGCACTTACTGGGAAATCATCGTTCGCGGGTAATAATTGTAGTCAGTGATCCCCATCACTAACGTTGTTCAGCGGGTTATCTGCACCTGTAAGCGACAAACGCTGGACTTTTCAGTGTAGCGCACATGCAGCCACGGACATGTAAGGGCATGACACACCAGTTATTGGTCAATCTCATGTGCCAGAGCCTCACGTGTCCCTCTAGTAAGCCGGACTCGGACCGCGGGGCATGACGGAGTCTCGTTCGTTAACGGAATTAAGCTTGCAATGTGTGCATCTGTTCTGTAGCTGGCATGGTTGAGGTTTCCCAGGTGGAGTCGAATTTAACCGTAGGCTCCACTCCTGGTGGTGCCCTTCTGGACATTCCTTTAAGGTTCAGCTTTGCAACCATACTGCCCACATAAAACAAACACTTTGCCTTCATGAACGCTGTTTGGAGGGTCATGACTCGTGGGAATAACGCCGCCCAATCAGTTAACCTGCTAGAGAGATCCTTCGTTGCTCCCAAGCATGACATCACACTCCCTAGGAGGAAGGTAATGCCACTGTGGTGACCGTACTCCTGGGGGCGACACAAGTGCACTGATGCCCAGCCACTGCTCGATGAATCTGCTGGTACATTGACCCAGACCACTACATTCCCCTCGCACGCTACACGGCCTGAATCTGACCCTGATGAAACTCAGGTTACCCTTCCCATATACAGTTCCATCTTACACAGTGACAAAGAGGAAGCTGCAGATGAAAGTGCAGGTGGCGGTCGCTCAGGGATCGCTTCAAGAGGGACATCAACAAGGAGATGCAGGCCCCAAGTGGATCGGGAGGATGCAGGAGCACCCCGTATAAACATTACAGAGCCCTGTCGTTCGTCCGGTCAACAATGGTGAGCAGAAGGTAAATATTCCACACACCATTTCTGTAGTACAACTGTTTACATGTTTAACCTATTTTTTTCAGCAATGTTAAATGAAATATAAATATATTAATATATATTTTTTATCTTGTTTTTAGCACCGTCTGCAGCACTCGGGAACCTGCTTCTGAGTTGCCTCCCTCTGGAGGGATCCCTTCCAAGTCCGCCACCGGTGACCACATCGAGGTATCCGACCCCTCTCTACCTTCTCTCTTGTCTCGTCCCTCTATCCCCTCCACCAGCACTGCAGCAGCAGGGCAGACTTCATCACATGAAGCTGCTGGTGACAACTTACAGTATCTTTACCCCACCCCTCTGACACTGCCGCAACATCTCTACCAACTTTTGGTTCTGGCCGGCAGCGTCTGAGAGGTCAGGAAAGGATGACCTTGTCTTGACTGTTTGAGTCTGAACTCATCCGTCCAGAATGGTTTCCACACTTATGGACAACAGTTAGCTTCTGGGTTGAACATGATAAATCAAAGTATCATGGAACTCAGAAGCTACATGGAACGGATGAATGCAGAGTCAAACCAGACGCCGAGACATTTTTTTTCAGTCAGTTGTCCGGCAAATGGAAGGTTTAAGTACTCACCAGCAGATGCATGTGATGCAAGCCTGTCACAATTCTCTAGTGGCTGTACTCTCCAAAGCATCCCATTCTACCCATGCATCTATTCCATCACATCCTCCCTCTGTCCATCCTCCCTCTGTCCATCCTTCCCCCGTTCATCCTTCCACCACCATTCATCATCCTACCACCAAGCATCCTCCTACCACTCCCTCTCCTTTCTCTAGTTGCCCATTCCATTCTTCCCAGTACCTTCCTTCCCCATTGCATTATACCCCAATGCCCTCACCATGCCCACCCCCACACACACCTTCAATGTTCCCACAAACCTCCTCTGTCCATCAACTCCCGTCCCAACCTCATGTTTTCAACCCCCCTTCCACTTCGGATCCTCAGCAACTCCCTTCCCAGTCCTCCACCCCCCCTCGATGTGGTCAACCCTGTTAACCCCTCCGCTGATATCTACACCCAACAATATCGGCATCTGTAATCTATGTAATATATTTAATTTTATTAAAAAATTAAAACAGTTTTCTGAAAAAAAATTAACAGTTTTCTCAAAAATAATAAAACAGTTTATAATTTTGAAAAAAAATTGCAAAATAAACATGTTTCTGTTTCAAAACAATTTTATTGTGTATTTTCCTTTTTTTCTTAAGTTCTTGGAAAAAGGTTGAAAGTACACCGGTGGTTTACAGATACAAATACACAACACATGGAAACATTTCAAAGTACACCGGTGGTGTACAGATACAAATACACAACACATGGTAACATTTCAAAGTACACCGGTGGTGTACAGATACAAATACACAACACTTGGTAAATTACACTGGTGGTGTACAGGTAATAAAACACAACACTGTTATTACCCAAAATTTGTGTAAAGGTATTGTCATGATCCCAGTGCAGGTTTTTGAGCTGCACACCGGGGGGTTAATGTCTGGAGCTCTGTGCAGGTTTTGACCTGCACACTTGGGGTTAATGATTGTGGCCTCTTTCTGGTTCTGGGAGAGCTTCTTAAACCCCTGGGAAGCTTCAATCCCTGCCAGTTATACTTTTGCCTTTGGCCTAGTGTGCTGACCCCCGTGTGCCTGTTTGTTGCTATAGCTTGTTTATATGGTTCTGACCCGACTCTGTTTCCCGTTGTGAGTTTGCCTGTTGATTTTGTACTGCGTTATTATCTGTGTATGACTCATTGCCTGTGACCTGACTACTCTCTGCTCGCCCCTTTGGTACCTTGCAGCTATCTCTGTGTGTGACTCATTGGCTACATCCTGACTATTCTCCCTGTCTATGCCCCTCGGTAACTTTGTCTCACAGTTACTCTGCTAGGAATTCTCTTGCAGCTCCAAGCTCTGTGGAGTTTAGGCCATGCCTCTTGCAGTCACGTGCGTCAGGTCCTGCGGCTCTGAAGTACGCATCTACTCGGTTGCTGCCCGCTCCACAGGTATCTTTGAGCACTGTTTTGCTTTACTCAGGACTCCGCACTGGCTCAGTGAGCAAGTTCAGTGCGGTGTTCCTGACATTATTACTGGCCTACAATTTTTTTTTCTCTCCTCACTTCTGCAGCATGGACCCAATGTGTGCTTTATCTGAGCAGGTGAAATGCTTGACTCAGTCACTGTAGAAGCTTAGTTTGGAACACAAAGCTCTGGCCCAGTCCCAATGGCGGGTGGAGGACTCTGTTCAGGGGGTGCTTTCCGCAGGCTTCCAGCAGGTGGGGAATAGAGATGTCATTTTAGTCCCACCCGAATCCCCGGTTATATTGCCAGATACATTTTCTAGTAACAAGGATGATTTCAGGGCATTTAAGGAGGGCTGCAAGCTCTTTTTTCTTTGAGACCCCGCTCCTCTGGGGATGAGAAACAGGGGGTGGGGGTGGTGATGTCCCTTCTTAGGGGGTCCCCACAAGCCTGGGCATTCTCACTTTCCTCTTCTGCCCCTGACAGAATGTCTGTGGATGCGTTTTTTGAAGCCTTAGGGCTTATTTATGATGAGCCTGATAGAGTGCGTTTGGCTGAGGACAAGGTGATGAGTGTCTGTCAGCGGGAGCACTCGGCCAAATGGTTCTGTACTGAATTCAGACGTTGGGCAGCGGAGATTTCCTGGAGTGATGCCGCCCTTCGTGGGCTGTTCCACAGAGGCCTGTGTGAATGTCTGAAGGATGCATTGGCACTTCATCCTCCACCTGACTCACTGGAGGATGCCATGGTCCAAGCGGTTCACATGGATCGCAGGCTGCGGGCTAGAGGCATTATGCAATGGGAAACGCCCTTATTCTTCAGTGGAGATGAGACCCGGACTCTTCCTATGGCTATGGAGGTGAGCGCTGTCACCTGTGAGGGAAAGGAAAGAAGACGCCGCCGTGAAAAGCAGTTGTGCTTCTATTGTGGGAAATCTGGACATTGGAAGAAGGACTGCCCCTCCTGTCCATCATCCTCCAAGATGGTGGGAAACGACTTGGTCTGGGTAGTAGTCAAGGAGGCTACCCAGACCTTCAGGTACAATTTTCTTCATGTGCAAAAATGGTGCTGCAGGTGGAACTGGAACTTGGTTATGGTCCTGTTCAGACTACTGCTGTTATTGACTGCGGTTCTGCTGTGAACCTGATTGATACCAAGGTTATGACTCTTAATAAGATAGGGACAGTCAGGCTTCACGATCTTGTTAAACTTGTGGCAATTGACTCATCTCCTCTTACCCAAGACTAGAGTTGAGCGAAACGGGTCGAAAAAATTCAAAAGTCGCCGACTTTTGGCAAAGTCGGGTTTCATGAAACGAAACCCGACCCTAGGATGAGGTCGGCCTCGAGGTCGGCGACTTACGCGCCAAAGTCGCGTTTCAAAAGTTTGTTTTGCGCTCTTTTTCAGCCAATCAGGATCCACGGACACTGTGGGCAACGTGATGACATAGGCACGGGTCACCACCATCTTTCAGAAGGGCATGCAAGTGATTGGCTTGCTTTGGTGGGCGTCACAAGGGGTATAAAAGGGCGTGCACGCCGACCGCCATCTTACTTCTGCCGATCTTAGTATAGGGAGAGGTTGCTGCTGATTCTGTAGGGAGAGCGTTAGGCAGGGAAGAAGACAAAAAAACTGCTTCTGCTGCTGGCGATTTGGCCTGCACAACACACAAGTCACTGTGTGTGCAGTGCAAGGGGAGGCTATATTGTGGTGTATCAGTGGTGTTGGTTGTTGGGCTGCCTTTTAAGGCTTCCTGACACGCTGGCATTGCTGTTTACCCACTGCTCCGCAAACTGCTTTTTTAAAAGCAATCCAATCTCCCTTATCCTCTAGTCACTTTGGTCACAGCTGTGCCATCGAGCGTGTCACATAGCGCTCAGATATCAGTGGGCCGCACACAATCCACAAGTGTCCAGTGTCCAAAAGTGTACGCAGAGATTCAAAATCTCCATTATCCTCTCGTCACTTTGGTCACAGGCAACTGTGCCATCGAGCGTGTCACATAGCGCTCAGATATCAGTGGGCCGCACACAATCCACAAGTGTCCAGTGTCCAAAAGTGTACGCAGAGATTCAAAATCTCCATTATCCTCTCGTCACTTTGGTCACAGGCAGCTGTGCCATCGAGCGTGTCACATAGCGCTCAGATATCAGTGGGCCGCACACAATCCACAAGTGTCCAGTGTCCAAAAGTGTACGCAGAGATTCAAAATCTCCATTATCCTCTCGTCACTTTGGTCACAGGCAGCTGTGCCATCGAGCGTGTCACATAGCGCTCAGATATCAGTGGGCCGCACACAATCCACAAGTGTCCAGTGTCCAAAAGTGTACGCAGAGATTCAAAATCTCCATTATCCTCTCGTCACTTTGGTCACAGGCAGCTGTGCCATCGAGCGTGTCACATAGCGCTCAGATATCAGTGGGACGCACACAATCCACAAGTGTCCAGTGTCCAAAAGTGTACGCAGAGATTCAAAATCTCCATTATCCTCTCGTCACTTTGGTCACAGGCAGCTGTGCCATCGAGCGTGTCACATAGCGCTCAGATATCAGTGGGCCACACACAATCCACAAGTGTCCAGTGTCCAAAAGTGTACGCAGAGATTCAAAATCTCCATTATCCTCTCGTCACTTTGGTCACAGGCAGCTGTGCCATCGAGCGTGTCACATAGCGCTCAGATATCAGTGGGCCGCACACAATCCACAAGTGTCCAGTGTCCAAAAGTGTACGCAGAGATTCAAAATCTCCATTATCCTCTCGTCACTTTGGTCACAGGCAGCTGTGCCATCGAGCGTGTCACATAGCGCTCAGATATCAGTGGGCCGCACACAATCCACAAGTGTCCAGTGTCCAAAAGTGTACGCAGAGATTCAAAATCTCCATTATCCTCTCGTCACTTTGGTCACAGGCAGCTGTGCCATCGAGCGTGTCACATAGCGCTCAGATATCAGTGGGCCGCACACAATCCACAAGTGTCCAGTGTCCAAAAGTGTACGCAGAGATTCAAAATCTCCATTATCCTCTCGTCACTTTGGCCACAGGCAGCTGTGCCATCGAGCGTGTCACATAGAGCTCAGATATCAGTGGGCCGCACACAATCCACAAGTGTCCAGTGTCCAAAAGTGTACGCAGAGATTCAAAATCTCCATTATCCTCTCGTCACTTTGGTCACAGGCAGCTGTGCCATCGAGCGTGTCACATAGCGCTCAGATATCAGTGTGCCGCACACAATCCACAAGTGTCCAGTGTCCAAAAGTGTACGCAGAGATTCAAAATCTCCATTATCCTCTCGTCACTTTGGTCACAGGCAGCTGTGCCATCGAGCGTGTCACATAGCGCTCAGATATCAGTGGGCCGCACACAATCCACAAGTGTCCAGTGTCCAAAAGTGTATGCAGAGATTCAAAATCTCCATTATCCTCTTGTCACTTTGGTCACAGGCAGCTGTGCCATCGAGCGTGTCACATAGCGCTCAGATATCAGTGGGCCGCACACAATCCACAAGTGTCCAGTGTCCAAAAGTGTACACAGAGATTCAAAATCTCCATTATCCTCTCGTCACTTTGGTCACAGGCAGCTGTGCCATCGAGCGTGTCACATAGCGCTCAGATATCAGTGGGCCGCACACAATCCACAAGTGTCCAGTGTCCAAAAGTGTACGCAGAGATTCAAAATCTCCATTATCCTCTTGTCACTTTGGTCACAGGCAGCTGTGCCATCGAGCGTGTCACATAGCGCTCAGATATCAGTGGGCCGCACACAATCCACAAGTGTCCATTGTCCAAAAGTGTACGCAGAGATTCAAAATCTCCATTATCCTCTCGTCACTTTGATCACAGGCAGCTGTGCCATCGAGCGTGTCACATAGCGCTCAGATATCAGTGGCCCGCACACAATCCACAAGTGTCCACTGTCCACAAGTGTACGCAGAGATTCAAAATCTCCATTATCCTCTCGTCACTTTGGTCACAGGCAGCTGTGCCATCGAGCGTGTCACATAGCGCTCAGATATCAGTGGGCCGCACACAATCCACAAGTGTCCAGTGTCCAAAAGTGTACGCAGAGATTCAAAATCTCCATTATCCTCTCGTCACTTTGGTCACAGGCAGCTGTGCCATCGAGCGTGTCACATAGCGCTCAGATATCAGTGGGCCGCACACAATCCACAAGTGTCCAGTGTCCAAAAGTGTACGCAGAGATTCAAAATCTCCATTATCCTCTCGTCACTTTGGTCACAGGCAGCTGTGCCATCGAGCGTGTCACATAGCGCTCAGATATCAGTGGGCCGCACACAATCCACAAGTGTCCACTGTCCACAAGTGTACGCAGAGATTCAAAATCTCCATTATCCTCTCCTCACTTTGGTCACAGGCAGCTGTGCCATCGAGCGTGTCACATAGCGCTCAGATATCAGTGGGCCGCACACAATCCACAAGTGTCCAGTGTCCAAAAGTGTACGCAGAGATTCAAAATCTCCATTATCCTCTCGTCACTTTGGTCACAGGCAGCTGTGCCATCGAGCGTGTCACATAGCGCTCAGATATCAGTGGGCCGCACACAATCCACAAGTGTCCAGTGTCCAAAAGTGTACGCAGAGATTCAAAATCTCCATTATCCTCTCGTCACTTTGGTCACAGGCAGCTGTGCCATCGAGCGTGTCACATAGCGCTCAGATATCAGTGGGCCGCACACAATCCACAAGTGTCCAGTGTCCAAAAGTGTACGCAGAGATTCAAAATCTCCATTATCCTCTCGTCACTTTGGTCACAGGCAGCTGTGCCATCGAGCGTGTCACGTAGCGCTCAGATATCAGTGGGCCGCACACAATCCACAAGTGTCCAGTGTCCAAAAGTGTACGCAGAGATTCAAAATCTCCATTATCCTCTCGTCACTTTGGTCACAGGCAGCTGTGCCATCGAGCGTGTCACATAGCGCTCAGATATCAGTGGGCCGCACACAATCCACAAGTGTCCACTGTCCACAAGTGTACGCAGAGATTCAAAATCTCCATTATCCTCTCCTCACTTTGGTCACAGGCAGCTGTGCCATCGAGCGTGTCACATAGCGCTCAGATATCAGTGGGCCGCACACAATCCACAAGTGTCCAGTGTCCAAAAGTGTACGCAGAGATTCAAAATCTCCATTATCCTCTCATCACTTTGGTCACAGGCAGCTGTGCCATCGAGCGTGTCACATAGCGCTCAGATATCAGTGTGCCGCACACAATCCACAAGTGTCCAGTGTCCAAAAGTGTACGCAGAGATTCAAAATCTCCATTATCCTCTCGTCACTTTGGTCACAGGCAGCTGTGCCATCGAGCGTGTCACATAGCGCTCAGATATCAGTGGGCCGCACACAATCCACAAGTGTCCAGTGTCCAAAAGTGTACGCAGAGATTCAAAATCTCCATTATCCTCTCGTCACTTTGGTCACAGGCAGCTGTGCCATCGAGCGTGTCACATAGCGCTCAGATATCAGTGGGCCGCACACAATCCACAAGTGTCCACTGTCCACAAGTGTGTGCAGAAATTCTAAAACTCCCCTGTCCTATAGACACCTTGTACCTTGTTTTACATTACTATATAGTTTGTTGGATTTTGTCTACATTTCTACCAAAAATGAGGAAGGCTGGTGGAAGAGGCCGTGGAATTGGGCGGGGGTTTGCAGCTGGTAATGATGGTGTTGGTGGTGGATCTGATGGTAGTGGCAAGAGCAAAATAGGACCGAATGCAGGAGGTGCTGACCCTGCGTCATCGTCTGGCTACATAAGGACTCGAACGCTTAGTTTTCTAGGAGTTGGCAAACCGCTTTTAAAGGCAGAGCATCAGGAAAAAGTTTTGTCTTACATTGCTGACTCAGCCTCCAGCTCTATCGCCTCCTCTTCTTCAGTTGTAAAAAGTAAAAGCACTGAGTCGTCATTGGAGGCTCATGTTCATGAACCACACCTTTCCTTGTGTCCTTCAACCCAACCAAGATTGAAGGATGACGCAGGCCATACTACTGATTACTCCATGGAGCTGTTTTCACATACCATGCCTGGATTATCAAGTCAAATGGTGAATTACCCAGGCCAAGATGAATCTGACATGGAGTGCACTGATGCACAGCCGCTGATGGATGATTCTGCTGGTACATTCACTCAGAGCACTACATTGTCCTCGCAGTGTACAGAGCCAGATTTTGACCCTGATGAGACTCAGGTGCCCCTTCCCGCACACTATACCACCATACACGGTGACACAGAGAAAGGTGCACATGACATAGAAGAGGAGGTGATGGATGACCCAGTTGTTGACCCAGATTGGCATCCATTGGGGGAAGAGGGTGCTGCTTCCAATAGCTCAGATGAGGAGCATCCACAGCAGACATCGACATCGCAACAGCTGTTATCTGGCAGGCCCAGAGCACTCCAAAGACAGGTTCCAAACATCAAAAGAGTTGCTGGACAGCTTGTCCAGACGGTCAAAAGATCACAGCGTGCTAGGCCGCAAAATGTCTGCCAAAGTAGGAAGAGTGCAGTGTGGCACTTTTTTGAACAAAATCCTCATGATCAGGCCAAGGTTATCTGTAAGAAGTGCGCAAAGACCTTTAGCCGAGGGAAAAATCTGAAAAATTTGAATACCAGTTGCATGCTTAGACATTTAACCAGCATGCACTTGCAAGCGTGGACACAACACCAAACCTCAAGTGCCACATGTGCAACTGATCACAACGAAGGTAGTCAGCAACGCTACATTGTTTCCCCCACTGTAAGCCCACCGGTTAGCACAGCAGCAAATGTTGAGGTGTCGTTGCAAGGCCACAGCAGTCAGGGAATCCCACTGTTATATCAACGAAAGACTGATTCTAGGCCATCAGAAAGAACACCAACTCCATCACCATCATCAACCCTCTCTCAGTCCGCCCTGTCCACCGTTACTTCCACCATATGCAGCTCTCAAGTCCAGCTCACCCTCCCAGACACTATGAGTAGGTCAAGAAAGTACTCAGTCTCTCATCCGCGTACACTGGGTTTGAACGCCCACATTGCCAAACTAATCTCGTTTGAGATGATGCCCTTTCGGTTGGTGGAAAGCACAGCTTTCCGCGAACTCATGGCCTATGCAGTACCACGCTATGACCTACCCAGTCGCCACTTCTTCTCTCGCAAAGCCATCCCAGCCCTCCACCATCATGTGAAAGACCGCATTGTCCATGCACTCAAGCAGTCAGTGAGCGGAAAGGTGCACCTCACAACTGATGCATGGTCCAGTCGGCATGGCCAGGGCCGTTACGTGTCCATCACTGCGCACTGGGTTAATGTGGTGGATGCAGGGTCCACAGGGGACAGCGGTGGTGGGACAGTGCTGCCTAGCCCACGGTATAGGAAACAGTTGGCTGTAGGCGTTCGAACCTCCTCCTCCTCCAGAAGCGACAGCTCGTCCACAGAGCGCAGTCGTACGAGCACTCCATCTGCAGCTGCCACTGTTGCACACGATGTGTCCCCCTATCGAGCAGCTAGTGGAAAGCGTCAGCAGGCTGTGTTGCAGATGATGTGTTTGGGCGACAGACACACCGCCGAGGTGCTGGCCGAGTACTTGAAGCGACAAACTGAGTCATGGCTGGGCAGTGTACATCTTGAGGCAGGCAAGGTAGTTAGTGATAACGGCCGTAATTTTGTGGCAGCCATAGCCCTTTCAAAACTCAGCCACATACCTTGCTTGGCTCACACCTTGAACCTGGTGGTGCAGTGCTTCCTCAAAAATTATCCGGAGTTAACAGCCCTGCTCCAGAAGGTGCGAAGACTGTGCGCGCACATCCGCCGGTCGCCTGTACACTCCGTTCGTATGCAGAAGCTGCAGCGATTGCTCCACCTTCCCAACCACCGCCTCATGATCGACATTGCAACAAGGTGGAACTCCACCCTGCACATGGTGTAGCGGCTGTGCGAGCAGAGGCAGGCCATAATGCATTTGTGGGAGGATACACGGCCAGGCACTTTGAGAGCAGACATGGAGTTGACAGGCGTGCAGTGGTCGAAGCTGAAAGACCTTTGTAAAGTCCTTCAGTGTTTTGAGGAATGCACACGGCTGGTAAGCGCAGACGACGCCATCCTAAGCATGAGCATCCCACTTATGCGTCTGCTCATGCAAACTTTGACGCACCTTAAGGAGCAGGCGTCTGCAGCCAATGTTGATGAGGAGGAAGAGGAGGAGGGAATCCTTGATGACATTCAGCCATTGTCTGCTCAGGGACCTCTCCTGGACGAGGTGGAGGAAGAAGAGGAGGAGGAGGAGGAGGAGGAGGATGATGGGGATGATTACTTAGGGGAGGAGGATGCATCTCGTGGGGCAAGTGAAAATGTTGGCGTGGCAAGGTCTGGTACAGGGTTTGTGCGTGACTGGAGGGATGTGGATTTGCCAGAAAGTGCTCCTCCACCCAGCACTCGCAGTGCATCATTGACACCGGGAACATTGGCCCACATGTCAGATTATGCCTTGCGGATCCTAAAAAGGGACCCCCGCATTGCCAAAATGATGAACGATGACGACTACTGGTTGGCCAGCATCCTGGATCCACGCTATAAAGGCAAATTACAAAACATCATGCCACAGGAGAACCTTGACCTAATATTGGCTAATAAACAAGCAACTCTGGTAAATCGGTTGCTTGAGGCATTCCCAGCACACAGCAGCGGTGATGGTTCTCACACGAGCCGTACGGGCCGGGGGCAGCTTGGCAGAGGTGTTCGTGGTGCACACAGCAGAAGTGGCGTTGGAGACAGGGGTTTCATGACAATGTTGTGGACTGATTTTTCAAATACCGCTCACACAACTGGTAATACTGCATCGATGGAAAGTGACAGGAGACAGCAGTTGTCAACTATGGTTACAAACTAGTTTTCCTCCCATATCGATGTTCTCCCACACAGGTCATTCCCCTTTGACTATTGGGCCGCTAAACTGGACACCTGGCCTGAATTGGCACAATATGCCTTACAGGAGCTCGCTTGCCCAGCTGCAAGTGTGCTATCGGAAAGAGTCTTCAGTGCAGCTGGATCAATCCTGACAGAAAAAAGGACCCGTCTGTCAACCCAAAATGTGGATGATCTAACCTTCATTAAAATGAACCACGCATGGGTTTCCAAGAATTTTGTCCCACCTTCCCCTGATGACACATAGGGTGACAGAAAAATGGCTTGCTTTGGTCCACCTCTTCCTGGTACTTCACCTATTTCGCCTTTTGCATCAGTTGAATGTCCAACATCAACATATGCCACTTTCTAAAACTCCCTAACTGTGCTGCCTCCCCCCCCATGGCCGGGGTCACCACCTAGCACACGACACCGTGCGAGTGCCGTTGCCCTGGACAGGTGGGTAGGCCGACTCTTGGGCGCGGGTACTGGCACAGGGTCCCTCATAGTGCAATCAAGTGTCTCTGACGGTGGTGGTGCACACCCGCCGTCAGACACACCGCTGTACTATGAGGGGCCCAGTGCCAGTACCGACGCCCACGAGTGGGCCCCCCTTGCTTGGGCAGGGCCCCAGCATTTGCAATCTTTACCTCTCCCTGCTCCTCCGCTGTGTAATCTGGGCCGTCAAATCCATACTGTGCCTGACACCGTCTGAGCCTGCCTCCTGAGACATATATTTTGAATGTGTACGCTATCCATACATGTTATCCGTGGATACGTTACCCTTTCTAACCTTTGTGCAATGACGTGCAATCCATACTGGGCCTAACACCGTCTGAGCCTGCCTCATGCTGTATAGACATATATTTTGAATGTGTACGCTATCCATACATGTTATCCGGGGATACGGTACCCCTTCTAACCTTTGTGCAATGACATGCAATCCATACTGGGCCTAACACCGTCTGAGCCTGCCTCATGCTGTATAGACATATATTTTGAATGTGTACGCTATCCATACATGTTATCCGGGGATACGGTACCCCTTCTAACCTTTGTGCAATGACGTGCAATCCATACTGGGCCTAACACCGTCTGAGCCTGCCTCATGCTGTATAGACATATATTTTGAATGTGTACGCTATCCATACATGTTATCCGGGGATACGGTACCCCTTCTAACCTTTGTGCAATGACGTGCAATCCATACTGGGCCTAACACCGTCTGAGCCTGCCTCATGCTGTATAGACATATATTTTGAATGTGTACGCTATCCATACATGTTATCCGGGGATACGGTACCCCTTCTAACCTTTGTGCAATGACGTGCAATCCATACTGGGCCTAACACCGTCTGAGCCTGCCTCATGCTGTATAGACATATATTTTGAATGTGTACGCTATCCATACATGTTATCCGGGGATACGGTACCCCTTCTAACCTTTGTGCAATGACGTGCAATCCATACTGGGCCTAACACCGTCTGAGCCTGCCTCATGCTGTATAGACATATATTTTGAATGTGTACGCTATCCATACATGTTATCCGGGAATACGGTACCCCTTCTAACCTTTGTGCAATGACGTGCAATCCATACTGGACCTAACACCGTCTGAGCCTGCCTCATGCTGTATAGACATATATTTTAAATGTGTACGCTATCCATACATGTTATCCGGGGATACGGTACCCCTTCTAACCTTTGTGCAATGACGTGCAATCCATACTGGGCCTAACACCGTCTGAGCCTGCCTCATGCTGTATAGACATATATTTTGAATGTGTACGCTATCCATACATGTTATCCGGGGATACGGTACCCCTTCTAACCTTTGTGCAATGACGTGCAATCCATCCTGGGCCTAACACCGTCTGAGCCTGCCTCATGCTGTATAGACATATATTTTGAATGTGTACGCTATCCATACATGTTATCTGGGGATACGGTACCCCTTCTAACCTTTGTGCAATGACGTGCAATCCATACTGGGCCTAACACCGTCTGAGCCTGCCTCATGCTGTATAGACATATATTTTGAATGTGTACGCTCTCCATACATGTTATCTGGGGATACGGTACCCTTTCTAACCTTTGTGCAATGACGTGCAATCCATACTGGGCCTAACACCGTCTGAGCCTGCCTCATGCTGTATAGACATATATTTTGAATGTGTACGCTATCCATACATGTTATCCGGGGATACGGTACCCCTTCTAACCTTTGTGCAATGACGTGCAATCCATACTGGGCCTAACACCGTCTGAGCCTGCCTCATGCTGTATAGACATATATTTTGAATGTGTACGCTATCCATACATGTTATCCGGGGATACGGTACCCCTTCTAACCTTTGTGCAATGACGTGCAATCCATACTGGGCCTAACACCGTCTGAGCCTGCCTCATGCTGTATAGACATATATTTTGAATGTGTACGCTATCCATACATGTTATCCGGGGATACGGTACCCCTTCTAACCTTTGTGCAATGACGTGCAATCCATACTGGGCCTAACACTGTCTGAGCCTGCCTCATGCTGTATAGACATATATTTTGAATGTGTACGCTATCCATACATGTTATCCAGGGATACGGTACCCCTTCTAACCTTTGTGCAATGACGTGCAATCCATACTGGGCCTAACACCGTCTGAGCCTGCCTCATGCTGTATAGACATATATTTTGAATGTGTACGCTATCCATACATGTTATCCAGGGATACGGTACCCTTTCTAACCTTTGTGCAATCACGTGCAATCCATACTGGGCGTGAGAACGGCTGGCGAGCTGTTAAGCAAGCTACAGCACCTGTCCAGACAAGTACAGGGATTCCCTAGCGAGGAGACTTATTTGATTGTTTTCTATGTTGGGACAGCAATTTTTGGGGAGCACTATACTCTGGAGAATGATAGATGGGGCCCACCATACACTGGAACATTCCAAAGGTGGACATCAGACACTGGAGCAGCATTTACAGGGCCCATTATACACTAGAGCAGTAGAAATGGGGCCCATTATGTTTGGAGCATTATTTGGGCCCATAAGACAGTGGAGCTTCATCCATGGGGACCAACATATACTGTACCATTATGTGGAGCTCATCATATACTGTTTCAAACATTATATGGGACCAATGATTTTGTATGGAGAAATAGATGGGCCTCGTCATGAGATGTAAAAAGTGAGGTAGTTTTCATTGTACTATACCGCTATTTCTCTGCCGTATCGGAGCATGATGAGTTGTGGTATGTGTTAAAGGGGCGCTCTTTCGCCCAGGGCACATGAAAACCTGTAGCCAGCCCTCCCCCCCCACAACTTTAGCCAAATAACCCCCATTTTTCAGTGCGTAACTTGTATTATGAAGTTAATTAAGGTTGACAAGCTTAAGTAAGAAGAATTGATGCTTTTGGCATTCAAATGGGCACTGTAGGTGTGTTTCCTGTCCTCCTCTCACTGCCGACTTTTATTCCCCATTGACTTACATTGTTTCGGGACGACCCCGACTTTTCCCTATAATCGGACGATCTTGCTCGACCCGACTTTTGGAAAAGTCGGGTTTCACGAAACGAAACGCGACCCTAAAAAAGCAAAAGTCGCTCAAATCTACCCAAGACGGTATCTGTTGCAGATCTGAACTTTTTTCTCTAAAAGTGGGTTCCACTCATGTGGAGAAACTAAGTTGTCTGGTGCTAGATAACTTGCCTGCAGGACTGGTACTGGGGATGCCTTGGCTTCAATGCCATAATCCTACCATTGATTGGGTTACAGGGGAAATCACTCAATGGGCATGCAGTAATAAATGTGGTAACCGGGGACATCTTGTTAACGCTGTTAAATCCGTGTCCGTGTCGTCTGTCAATCTGGAAGGTATTCCAGAGTACCTGAAGGATTTCGAAGACGTTTTTTCCAAAAGTGAGGCTGAGGCGCTGCCATCACATAGACCCTATGATTGTGCCATTGATTTAGTACCCGGAGCCAAGTTACCTAAGGCTCGATTGTTCAATTTGTCTGGGCCTGAGCGCCAAGCCATGAAGGAGTACATAGCTGAGTGTCTCAGCAAAGGGCATATCAGGCTTTCTGTGTCACCTGTGGCAGCAGGGTTCTTCTTTGTGAAGAAAAAGGATGGTGGTTTGCGGCCGTGCCTCGACTTTCGGGAACTGAACAAGATAACGTTTAGGAACTCTTACCCGCTTCCCCTCATCCCAGACTTATGTAACCAGTTAGCTGGGGCCCAATGGTTCTCCAAGTTAGATCTGCGGGGGGCCTACAATCTGATAAGGGTTCGGGAAGGGGACGAGTGGAAAACGGCATTCTTCACATCAGAAGGTCTCTCTGAGAACCTGGTAATACCGTTTGGGTTAACTAATGCACCCGCTATTTTCCAAAATTTCATCAATGTTGTGTTTTCTGATCTGATAGGCCATTTTGTTATTCTTTATTTGGATGATATTTTGGTGTATTCCCCGGACAGTCAATCTCACTTGCACAATCTAAAGACAGTTCTCTAGAGACTCAGGGAGAACCAATTGTTCGCTAAATTGGAAAAATATTCATTTTTTGTACAGGAGCTGTCTTTTTGGGGTTGAATGTGTCCTGTGAGGGGTTTCGAATGGATCCTAAGAAGGTGCTGGCGATCGCTGACTGGGTTCAGCCTCGAGATCTCAAGGGGCTCCAGCGCTTCTTAGGATTTGCGAACTATTACTGGAGATTCATTAAGGGTTTCTCACAAGTGGTTAAACCACTCACGGATCTTACCCAGAAGGGAGCTGATGTAAAAAATTGGTCTGTATTCACTAAGGAATCCTTCTCAGCGATTAAGAAATGTTTCATGTCTGCCCCGGTGTTGGTACAACCTGACCCGTCCAAACCATTCATTGTGGAGGTGGATGCTTCTGAAGTGGGGGTGGGGGCTGTGCTGTCCCAGGGTCCGGCCACCCTTACCAATCTCAAACCCTGTGCCTTCTTCTCCAAGAAGTTCTCTTCAGCTGAGAAAAACTATGATGTAGGCAATAGAGAACTTCTTGCGGTCAAGCTGGCGTTTGAGGAATGGAGGCACTTTTTGGAATGGGCGGCTCACCCTATCACGGTTGTCACGGATCACAAAAATTTGGCATACCTTGAATCTGCTAAGAGGCTTACTCCTAGACAGGCCCGTTGGGCACTTTTTTTTCACGATTTCAGTTCTCAATTACTTTTCGACCGGGGTCCAAAAATGTCAAAGCGGATGTCCTGTCCAGAAGTTTTGATCCAGTGTCTCCCCCTGAGCCGCGGTCCTCCATTCTTCCCCCAGGGGTGGTAGTGGCGGGGGTCTCAACTGAGTTGGAACAAGAAATCCTAAGGGCTCAGGCCCTAGCTCCGGCAACCAGGCCAGGCGATAAACTGTTTGTTCCAGATTCATTGCGGCCTAGACTTCTGCAGGAGTTTCATGATTCTAGGCTGAGTGCTCATCCAGGTATCACGGCCACTAGAGAGGCAGTAGCCAGGAGTTTTTGGTGGCCTTCATTAAGGTCCGATGTCAAGGAATTTGTTTCTGCTTGTGGCATGTGTGCCCGCTCCAAAAGCTTGCATAACCGACCAGCTGGGGAACTCAATTTACCGGTTCCTGATAGGCCATGGACTCATCTTTCCATGAATTTTATTACCGGCCTTCCACCTTCCAGGGGCAATACCATGATCTGGGTGGTGGTGGATAGGTTTTCTAAACAGGCCCACTTCATTGCCTTGGCAGCATTACCTTCAGCAGAAACATTGTCAAGGTTGTTTGTGCAGCATGTGGTCCAATTGCATGGGGTACCCCTGAATGTTGTGTCTGACAGAGGTGTGCAGTTTGTGGCCAAATTTTGGAGGGCGTTCTGTATGAAATTGGGCATCTCACTCTCTTTCTCGTCGGCATATCACCCGGAGAGCAATGGTCAGACAGAACGCATCAATCAATCCCTGGAACAAATTCTCAGGTGTCTGACCTCCGCCAGACAGGAGGATTGGTGTGATGCATTACCGTTGGCTGAATTCACTTTTAACAACCGGGTGAGTCAGTCCACCAACATGTCCCCATTCCTGATTAACTATGGCTTTAATCCGCATTTTGGGGAGTTTTCTCGGGTGGATTCCGGTTGTCCAGGAGCAGAGGGGTCCGTTCAACGGTTAAAAAACCTCTGGACTGAAGTCCGGCGTAATATCTCTCGGGCCCAGGGGAGATACAAATATTTTGCGGACAAAAAGAGAGCCTCTGGAGACATGTTTCAGGTGGGAGAGAAGGTTTGGCTCTCCACACGTAACGTCAACTTAAAGGTACCATCAGTTAAGTTGTGACCAAAGTTCATTGGTCCGTACGAGATTATGGAGATAGTCAACCCTGTGGCATATAGGTTGCGCCTCCCCGCCTCCTTAAAAATATCTAATGTGTTCCATAAGTCTCTGTTGAAACCCGCAGGATCTGTCAAAGAGAACTCTGAGACTGTTGTTCCTCCAGTGCTGGTGGAGGGTCAATTGGAGTATGAGGTCGGACATATTGTGGACTCTCGGCGGGTGCGCCGCTCTTTGCAGTACCTGGTCCACTGGAAGGGATATGGACCAGAAGAGCACTCATGAGTCCCTGCTCGCTCGGTACAATCAGATCGCCTGGTTCAGGCTTTCCATGCCAAGTACCCGGGGAAGCCTGGGGGTCCAGAGGCCCCCCGTTGAGAGGGGGTACTGTCATGATCCCAGTGCAGGTTTTTGAGCTGCACACTGGGGGTTAATGTCTGGAGCTCTGTGCAGGTTTTGACCTGTACACTTGGGGTTAATGATTGTGGCCTCTTTCTGGTTCTGGGAGAGCTTCTTAAACCCCTGGGAAGCTTCAATCCCTGCCAGTTATACTTTTGCCTTTGGCCTAGTGTGCTGACACCCGTGTGCCTGTTTGTTGCTATAGCTTGTTTATATGGTTCTGACCCGACTCTGTTTCCCGTTGTGAGTTTGCCTGTTGATTTTGTACTGCATTATTATCTGTGTATGACTCATTGCCTGTGACCTGACTACTCTCTGCTCGCCCCTTTGGAACCTTGCAGCTATCTCTGTGTGTGATTCATTGGCTACGTCCTGACTATTCTCCCTGTCTATGCCCCTTGGTAACTTTGTCTCGCAGTTACTCTGCTAGGAATTCTCTTGCAGCTCCAAGCTCTGTGGAGTTTAGGCCACGCCTATAGCAGTAACGTGCTTCAGGTCCTGCGGCTCTGAAGTACGCATCTACTCGGTTGCTGCCCACTCCACAGGTATCTTTGAGCACTGTTTTGCTTTACTCAGGACACTGCACTGGCTCAGTGAGCAAGTTCAGTGCGGTGTTCCTGACAGGTATCAAAACTAAAAAAGGAAAAAAATTTGTACAAAGGTATCAAAACTAAAAAAGGAAAAAAAAATGTGTAAAGGTATCAAAACTAAAAAAGGAAAGATTACTAAAGTTTTTCTTATCCAAAAAGGAACCTTGGTAAATAAAAAATATATATACCTTGTCATCTTGCCACTCCAATCATCCTTCTGGTGACAGAAAATAATCCGAAAATGTGTCCCTCACTCTTGACACTGACCCAGTACTCCGAACAGTTGGCTGCTGATAATCCCACAAGGTGGTTTCACAAACATTTTCTTCCATGGAAACAGGTTCCTTTGAAAGTACAACGTTGTGCAGGATGACACATGCCTTCACCACGTCATCCACAGTGTCAGTTTTCATTTTTATGGCGGTCAACAGCACTCTCCATTTTGCAGTTAAAATCACAAAAGCGCACTCCAACACTCTTCGCGCTCTGGTCAATCGATAGTTAAATATTTTTTTCCCGTGTGTCAATCCATGACTACCATATGGCTTGAGAAGATGTTTGGACAGCTGAAATGCATCTTCACCAACACACACAAATGGCATTGGTGGGCCTGTTGTTCCAGGGAGTGGTCTTGGAGGTGGGAAATCAAAATTGTCTCCATACAAACGATGGCCCATTGCGGACATCTTGATGACCTGAGAATCATTTTAACGACCATAAGCACCAATTTCCACAGCAATAAATTTGCATTTGGCATCTGCAATGGCCATAAATACAATTGAAAAGAATTTCTTATAGCTGAAAAATTCTGATCCAGATCCAATGGGTTTCACAATCCTAATATGCTTCCCATCCACGGCACCAACGCAATTTGGAAACTGGCAGATTTGTTCAAAGTTGTCCGCAATCTCCAGCCACCTTTCCTGTGTTGGCTGTGGGATGTACTCCTCATGTAGACAATCCCACAATGCCCGGCAGGTCTGTTGGACAATTCCAGATATTGTTAAAATTCCAAGCCGGAACTGGTAATGGAGGGAGGTGAAGGATTCTCCAGTTGCCAGGAATCTGGTAAAAAAAGGGAAAAAAGTAAAATTTATGCAAACTACAAGCCATAACATAACAATAAAAGTCTGCAGAATCTGAAACATTTTAAAAAATAGATTACTTACCGAAGGGTCACCATCAAACGCTCTGCTGGTGAAATAGAAAAGCGCATGTAGGTATCCCGTCTCCTGATGTGCGCTCCAACACGCTCCACCAATATCTCGAACAGGTCCTGTCTCATGCGCACATAGTTCAAGAACTTGTCCGAGTTATCCCTCAATTCAAGATACAGTGTAGAAAACACGCCAAGGGTAAACCTCTGTGCATTTATTGGATGAATCCACTGCTGTCGTCTCTTCCTTCTCCAACGCAGGATTTGCAGTCTTCTTTTCTCCCTCTGGAGAGCAATAATTGCCAACCGATTGCAGTGAAGATCAAATTCCACACAGAAGCTGTTAATACCCGCAATAACTCCTTCCATCGCTGCCACTAGCTCTACAACCTTTCAAAGATATTGTTTTACAGCATCATAGATATAGTTTTTCCCTAGTTTCCAGGATCCAATCACATTTGGGAGCATTTTCCAAGAGCCAGTCATATTTGGGAGCATCCCATTTTGGAGGTGTGGGAAAACGGATCCGTCAGAAAACGGAACCAACGGATGGGAAAAACGGATCCGTACCATCCGCTTGAATACGTTTTTACACATTTTTAGCCGATCCGCCATTTTCACTTTTTAGCGGATTTTGACTGATTTGAAAAAACTGATGTGTGAAACAGGCCTAAGGGATAATAATGGGCAGGCTCTGGAGCTGAGCCAGCACTATTCATAGCAGATAATGGATTTGCTATTCAGCCATCATGTGCTTCTAAACGCCACATGTAGAGCAGAGCACTGGCTGTGTCTCAACCTGTTAATTGTTATTTTCTGACAGCAGCACTTACAGTACATGGCCAGTGGGTTTGCTGTTTTAACTGCAAAGATTTGTTTTTTTATAATTTTGAAATAGAATTAATTTTGGTAATTCTGCCTTAACTATATTAATTCACGATTCAATAAGATTACATTTTTAAAAACTTAAGTAGCATGGGTGAAACTGCATCATTAGTTCATTTACTCCATCTCTATTTTGTTGTGTTGAGAGAGTTGATTATCCAAAAGGGTAATTTGACAAGAGTATGATTGAAACAGTCCCCTTGATATTTGGAGTGACAGAAGGTGAATCTCCTGCAGTTGAAATCTACTTTAATGTGAACCATTAATACATATTTACAATTCATATTTCAATAATGGTTATGTCTTTCACATAAATAATTCCGAGCCCTTGAACTTGAGTTTGTTTAAGGTCTTCACTTGAATAATCTGCCAGTGCTTTCATATAAGAGGAATTTACAAAAAGGTAAAATTGTCACAGTTTGAATAAAAACATAATTTTAATGTTAAAATATATTTTTTTATATATGAACATATACACGTCTGCTACGAAAAAAATATGTAGGGCTTAGCTTGCCTTAAAAATGTTTAACTGCAACAGGATAAGCCATAGCCATGTCATATATTTGTTTTTTCCTTCTCGATGGAGTAAAAGAGGCACCAAATGTAATAATTCTTTGCCTCTTCTGAGTGGCATGCGCTGCTCCAGAAATGTTACTCCAGTTAAGGAGGGGCCCCGACCTCCACCCATTTCTGCAGAACTGTTCAAAAATGTTGTGAAAACACGAAAAACTACACTACATTTTTGAAACTTTAAGAAAACGTGCAAAGCTGAAGCTACCCAAGTATAGAAGTGTTATTGAACACGTAATGCAGTACTGAATCGAAAAAGTGTTGCCTATTGTCAGAGAGCACATGCAGAAGGCCCAAGAGGCCCAAAGCCGATTCTATAATAGGTCAGACAAAATCAGAAACTTCAACCTAGATAGGGTCTAGGTCTCTGTGGCGACAGTTGAAAGCAAGTTTTTGGCAAAGTGGCAGGGTCCATGTTATAACCAACATGGTTAAGTTCAGCGGACAGCATAACATACACCAACAATGGGATGGAATAGGGAAAGGAAGGTCCTAACAGTAGGGAGTGAGGGATGGGGCACCTCCAGACTCCAACCTGTGCCTGTTCTAAGCTCCCCTAATGCCCTATGCGGGTCTTTCCCCACCACTGTCGTCACATGCTTCATCACTGATTGTCACCTTGATATACCCTGGCTAGCTCAATGGCCGTCAAGGTCGCTTGCATCACCACTGCAGATGGTAAAAACCCAGGGAAAATTACAAACCTGACATTAACCCTTGCTTGCCCAAAAAGCAAAAAGGCTACATTTAATTATAACAGAAACCAGAGCTGCCACAAATCCAAAAATGAATAGTGAAGGTCCATATGAGGTAGTAGAGAGTGTTGGAGAAGTAGATTATAAGGTGCATCAACCGGAAAGATGTAAACTGTACCAGCTGTATCATGTGAATCTACTTAAACCTTGGAAAGACAGGGAATTGTTGGGAGCTGCTGGTCTAAAGAATAGTATGTCACCACAACCAGTTCCAGAGGAGAAATTAGGAGATACCTTATAGACAGCCAAATTACAATAAGCACATCAATTCTTTCAGAGGAGCAAAATTAAATTCTCTGGCCTGTTTGGGAATACCCATCTAATAAAACATGATATAGTTACCAAATCAGGTAGGAAAATAAATCTTAAACCCTATAGCACACCTGAGGCAAGCCGAAATGCAATATCGACTAAAGTCAAATGTATTTTGGAGTGGGGAGTGATCGAATAGTCTCGTAGTGAATGGTCTAGCCTACTGTGTTAGGGCTGGCGGAACACACCAAATAATAAAGATGGTATAAGGTGCGTTCGAAGCCCTGGGTCCACCATGCATAGATGTTACCTGCTGCTCAGTAATGGTGGACACTAAATTGCGATAACCAACACACATGGGTTAACCTCACCCGGTATAAAGGAGGTGAACCCTGTTGCTTCACAGGGCCACGATACCGCAGGGTAAATGCTAGTGTTAGGTCACAGAACCCTGCCCCAAGGACACAAGGTCAGAGTCCCTCTAGACCCACTAGCGATCAGCGCCGTAACTGCGGAGCCAGGCAGAAACTGAACTAATAGAATAACTGCTCAGAGAGCGTACAGCACCGCACTAGCGGACGCCACTAACCACGCTAAGCTTAGAGTCAGGAAAGCACACAATTTGTGCACAGCGCCGCTCTGACGGGCACTGCAGTAGGCGCTGTACTATTGTGCCTTGTGCTGGATGGCACAATCTGGCGCTAGAAGCTCAAACACCCAACTCATGCAACAACACTAGGGGGGGATCTTAATGAGTCATTCACCAGATGCAAACATACATCTACACATACACAAAAATAATTTTATATTAGTGCATGGCCGGGCGGCCATGCGAACCTTTTATAGTTGCAGGCTTCCGGGACCTTCCCTGTGGTCCAATCGGAGCAGCAACAGGACCTGAGCACGTGACCTCTGACCTGATCGATGTCTCTGCTGAGCAGGACTCTCTGTGGTCGGGACTGAAGGCAAGGCTCGGGATTCCTCCTGTGCAGAGGAGGAGACCCGATGCCTAACATGGTGGTGTTGATGTGTTGATTCCCAAACCAAACAGGACATGGAGGCTTTGCAATGATTTTTGAAAGTTAAACAAAATCTCTAAATTTGATGCAAATCCCATGCCCAGGGTAGATGAATTAATTGACAAACTGGGAAATGCCAGATATATATTGACTCTAGATCTTACCATGGATTATGGGCAAATTCTATTAACCAAGAGGGTCAAATACAAAATCCTCTTTTTCAACCTAAGAGAATTTGTACCAGTAAAAGAATGTGCCATTTGTTCTATGCGAAGCGCCTGTAACCTTTCATAGATTGATGGATTGAATTTTGAGACCACATAATAGATATGCAGTAGCTTACCTAGATGATGAGGTTATCTTCAGTGCAGATTGGGAAGCCATTTGTGTTAAGTTCAAGTCATGAAGATGTGATCAGTGGGTCAGAGCTCACAATAAATCCATAAAAATGTTCTTCAGAACAAGAAGAGGCCAATTACATGGGATTTGTTACTGCCAAGGACTTTATCAAACCTCAAGTTAATAAAGTTGAGGCCATACATAGTTTGACTATGCCAGAATGAAAAAAAAATAGTATAGACTTTTTTAGGGATCATGGGCTATTATTGGAGGTTTATACCAAATTTTACCTCAAAGGCAACACCATTGACAGACCTGGCAAAAGGAGGGAAATCTGTCTTGCTCTCCCGAAGCTGAACAAGCATTTCAGTGCCTTAACTCAGTGCTGTGTAAGCAACCTGTTTTAATTACACCAGATTTTAAAGAAGAATTCTTAGTACAGACAGATGCTTTTGACATGTTTGATGGGCTAAAATGCCCACTCCTCTGGTCAGGAGAATATGGTGGGGGATATGTAGGCGACACGAAGGGAATGTACTGGACAGAATGTATATCTCTCCCAGAAAGTTAAGCTGGGCAAGATATTAAAAGTGGGGTACTACTGGTGTGAATAAATACAGTTGTGGCCAAAAGTATTGACACCCCTGCAATTCTGTCAGATAATACTCAGTTTCTTCCTGAAAATGATTGCAAACACAAATTTTTTGTTATTATTATCTTCATTTAATTTGTCTTAAATGAAAAAACACAAAAAGAATTGTCCTAAAGCCAAATTGGATATAATTCCACACCAAACATAAAAAAGAGGGTGGACAAAAGTATTGGCACTGTTCGAAAAATCATGTGATGCTTCACTAATTTGTGTAATTAACAGCACCTGTAACTTACCTGTGGCACCTAACAGGTGTTGGCAATAACTAAATCACACTTGCAGCCAGTTGACATGGATTAAAGTTGACTCAACCTCTGTCCTGTGTCCTTGTGTGTACCACATTGAGCATGGAGAAAAGAAAGAAGACCAAACAACTGTCTAAGGACTTGCAAAACCAAATTTTGAGGAAGTATGAGCAATCTCAAGGCTACAAGTCCATCTCCAAAGACCTGAATGTTCCTGTGTCTACCGTGCGCAGTGTCATCAAGAAGTTTAAAGCCCATGGCACTGTGGCTAACCTCCCTAGATGTGGACGGAAAAGAAAAATTGACAAGAGATTTCAACGCAAGAGTGTGCGGATGTTGGATAAAGAACCTCGACTAACATCCAAACAAGTTCAAGCTGCCCTGCAGTCCGAGGGTAGAACAGGGTCAACCCGTACTATCCGTCGGCGTCTGAATGAAAAGGGACTGTATGGTAGGAGACCCAGGAAGACCCCACTTCTTACCCCGAGACATAAAAAAGCCAGGCTGGAGTTTGCCAAAACTTACCTGAAAAAGCCTAAAACATTTTGGAAGAATGTTCTCTGGTCAGATGAGACAAAAGTAGAGCTTTTTGGGCAAAGGCAACATAGAGTTTACAGAAGAAAAAAAGAGGCATTCAAAGAAAAAAACACGGTCCCTACAGTCAAACATGGCGGAGGTTCCCTGATGTTTTGGGGTTGCTTTGCTGCCTCTGCCACTGGAATGCTTGACCGCGTGCATGGCATTATGAAGTCTGAAGACTACCAACAAATTTTGCAGCATAATGTAGGGCCCAGTGTATGAAAGCTGGGTCTCCCTCAGAGGTCATGGGTCTTCCAGCAGGACAATGACCCAAAACACACTTCAAAAAGCACTAGAAAAAGGTTTGAGAGAAAGCACTGGAGACTTCTAAGGTGGCCAGCAATGAGTCCAGACCTGAATCCCATAGAACACCTGTGGAGAGATCTAAAAATGGCAGTTTGGAGAAGGCACCTTTCAAATATCAGGGACCTGGAGCAGTTTGCCAAAGAAGAATGGTCTAAAATTCCAGAAGAGCATTGTAAGAAACTCATTGATGGTTACCGGAAGCGGTTGGTCGCAGTTATTTTGGCTAAAGGTTGTGCAAGCAAGTGTTAGGCTGAGGGTGCCAATACTTTTGTCTGGCCCATTTTTGGAGTTTTGTGTGAAATGATCAATGTTTTGCTTTTTGCTTCATTCTCTTTTGTGTTTTTTCATTTAAGACAAATTAAATGAAGATAATAATACCAAAGAATTTGTGTTTGCAATCATTTTCAGGAAGAAACTGAGTATTATCTGACAGAATTGCAGGGGTGTCAATACTTTTGGCCACAACTGTAATTTGTATTACAAAAAGTGTTATTTCGATAAACACATATTTTATATTAGTTTAAAAATGTGAATGTGATTTTACACACCTCATTAGAGATAAGCAGATCTCACAAAATTCAAAATTTCCAAATTACAAGTATTATACCAAGAAATTTGATTTGCAACAAACTTATAAAGTTCTTCTCTGCAAATTGAATGTCCCTCAGTGCATTATAATAGTAACACATAAATAATAAAAACCAATACTCACTTCACCACTTACTTGTCTTGGCACCTTTGCTTCTTCCTAAGCCTGCTGTTCACTGTTCAGTCCTCAGGGAATCTTCTTTCCACAGTCACACACTGGTGTCTTCACTTTAGAACAGGATTTTTGGCCGCATTTAGACATTATCTTGGCACCACGATGTCATGATATTAAGAGGCATTGAACATGAACATGTGAGCAGACCCATATATTATAGTGGGTATGCGTTGCATCCATTAAAAACATGATTCAAACAAGTACGTGCAGCACGGACGTCTAAGTGAGACCTTAAATAGTCTCAAAAGTCATACAATTAACATAAAAAAGATAGAAGGAGCATGAAAAAGAGAGATTTTATATGTTCCTGCATTGGCTTAGATTTGCAGGAAAGGTTAGAAAATATTCATGTGGGTAAGCATTACTTGCTCAATAGTTTGAAAAAGAAATGCTTTTAGTCTTATTTTAAAATCATGTTTAGTTAATATAATAATTGTAATAATTCCCTCATGTCCTACTAAACATCAGAAAGAAAACCTATAAAAATATTATCAAATGCTAACCATAAAGTCTAAATAAAATACCAAAGAGGTTAAAAAATGAATAACCTTTATTGTGAATCAAGAATGGTAAAAAGAATGTCATATCTACAGTGAAAAGTAGGGCACAATCTCAAGCGGGGATGAGAAAACATAACAATGTACCGTATTTTGCGAATTATAAGAAGCACCCCAAATTTTGAGGAGAAAAATAAGAAAATTCTTTTTTAATAAAATGGTAGTGCCTCTTATAATTCATGCATCTTATTGCTTACCTGAGGTTGTGGCTGCAGTGAAGCAGGGTCCCAGGGTTGCTGCTGGAGCAGGCAAGAGTGGTGCATTGCTGCAGGCTGCAGACTGGGATGAGGGGTGTTCTGATGTGCGCCGCTGTGTGTGAAAATGGCTGCAGTCTCTGTGGTGCGAGGGGGCTCCACCAACATTTTATGAAAGAGCGGAACCCCTCTCACATCCATTATTGCAATGTGGTGGCCTCTGGGAAAATGGCTGCTAGGGCGGCGCATGTTCAGATTGAGATCTCGGCAATGAGATCTCGGCATATAGATGGTACTGGAAACCAAATCTACTGATTGTTTGTCCAATAGGGGCAGTATATAAAGAGAAAAGAAGGAAGCCTAGGACTGATCCTTGAGGAACCCCAACAGTAAGGGGAAAATGAGAAGAGGAGGAGCCAGCAAAAGATGCAGTGAAGGAACGGTCAGATAGATAGGAGGAGAACCAGGAGAAAATGGTGTCCTTGAGGCTAATGGAGTGGAGCATAAAGAGGAGGAGCTAATGATCCACAGTGTCGAATGCTGCAGAGAGATACAGGAGAATGAGAATGGAGTAGTGACCATTAGATTTAGCTGTTAGTAATCATTAGAGACTTTAGGGAGAGAAGTTTCAGTAGAGTGTAAAGAGCAGAAACCAGATTTAAGAGGGACGAGAAGAGAGTTATCTGAGAGATAGCGGATAAGACAGGAGTGGACCAGGTGTTCCAGGAGTTTAGAGATGAAGGGAAGTTTAGAGACAGGTCTATGGTTAGCGGAACAGTTTTGTTCGAGGGATGGTTTTTAAAGTACTGGATGTATGATGGCATGTTTAAATGAGGAAGGAAAGATACCACAAGAGAGATAGGTTGAATATTTTTGTTAGGTGAGTGGTAACAGCAGGGAAAAGGACTGGAAAATGGAAAATGACTGGAGGAGATGTGATGGGATAGGGTCACTGGTGAAAGCAGTGGTGTGAGAAGATGCAAGGAGCCTGATCATTTCTTCTTCTGTGACTTGTTCAAAATCAGAGAGTGCGCTAGATGCAGTGGGGAAGGGAGGACAGTGCATGGTATGAGGAGATTGGCAGAGAATTTCTGGTCTGATATGGTCAATTTTTTCTTTGAAGTAATTGGCCAGATCGTCAACGTGGAGATCCATGGTTGGGGCCTGCACTCTTAGGTTGAGTAGGGAATGAAAAGTGTCAAAGAGACATTTAGGGTTATTGAATAGTGAGGTGATGAGGGTGTTGAAATAGGTTTGTTTGGAGAGGTGAAGGGCAACATTGTATGCTTTAAGCATAGGCGATAGGCGTATAATGGATGAAATTTTCGGGTAGATTGGATTTTCTCCACAGGCATTTGGCACACCTGGAGCACTGCTGTAAGGCGCACTGCTATAGACTGTCCCTGGCCACTTGATCAGGTATGCCAATAATGATTGTTTATTAACTATATATAACTATAATATTATGTTGTTCTGTCTACTAGGCCATTCGGGAGTGTGTAATACAATGGGGTAATATTATGTTTTGTTGTATTTTTGATGTGAATACTATTTAACCCCTTCTTTAGCATGTGTGCCTTTTTTGCTCATGTGTACATGTGGTTCTGCCTTTTTCGCTTTCCTCCTTCCTTTCTCCTTGTATCTGTGATGTATTTAATAAAGATTTTTCTATTTTTTGTAAAACGCTTTGGGGATTTTTTGATCGTATTTTTCATTAGTGCTATGGTGTAGGAAACATGTTTGCAGCATGTGCCAGGGTTGTCGCCGAGTTGTTCTATGTATAGGTTGTGCGGTTTCATCCAGGGCACTTTGCAGTGTTTCATTGTAATGCTTCAGTGCAAAATCAGGACAATGGAGGGAGGAGATAAGGGCCAATGATGACTGCAAGTTCTTTATAAGTTTCTGGGTGTTAATGGCCTGTATATTTCTATAAGTGTGGAAAGTGGGGGTGATCTGAGCAGGATGGCAGTTCTTGATAGAGAATGAAAGAAGGTTGTGGTCACAGAGCGGGAAAGGGGACTTTGTAAAATCATACACTGAGCAAAGCCAGGAGAAGACCAAGTCGAGGGAGTTTACGTCTTCATGCGTAGGAGAGTTAGTAAGCTGCGAAAGTCTGAAAGAGGAGGTTAGAGATAAAAAGTGAGTAGCAGATGCGGAGAGGGGAAAAGTAATTTGGATGTTGAAGTCTCCCATGATGAGTGTGGGAATTTCACAGGAGAGAAAATGTGGGAGCCAGGTGGCAAAGTGATCCAGGAACTGATGGGTGGGGACCATCGCTACTCGCATGGAGAAGGGGATGTAGAGTCTGACCGGATGGACCTCAAAAGAAGAGAAGACAAGTGACGGTATTGAGGGATAACCTGAAAGGTACATTTGGGTGATAGTAGCAGACCAATGCCTCCACCTGCTCTGTTGTCTGATCTTGGGGTATGAGAGAAATGTAGTCCACCATATGAGAGAGCAGCAGCAGCGGTGGTATCTGACTGCTTGATCCAGGTTTCAGTAAGAGCTAGAAGGTTAAGAGAATCAGAAAGGAAGAAGTCATGGAAGATGGAAAGTTTATTACACACTGAGCGAGAATTCCAAAGGACACAATTAAAAAAGACAGAAGGCATGCAGGAATATTAATGAGATTTGAGGGGTTTCTGAGTGTAGCAATTGAGGAGATTGACTTACTACATGAGGGGCCGGGGTGGGGAGAAATATCTCCTGCGACTAGGAGGAGGATAGAAATAGTGAGCAGATGGTTAGGTGATTTGTGAGAGCGTCACTTGTGTTGGATGGTGGGACTGAATGGATCTGTGCAGTTTAACAATGTGAAAAAAGTGTGAGTACTATACATGGGAGAGGGGAGGACTGAGGGGCCGATATGGATGAAGTGTAGAGAGATAATGCAAGGACTGTGGATGTGAGTGAATGCAGCAGCCAGGATATAAATGATACAGATGCATATGGTGTACTGGGAATAAGTTTGTTTAATTGTCTTACCTGTCTCCTGCCTTGTTTAACTGCTATGAAATAGCTGCAAAGTACTTTGAAAAGTGTACTTAGAATAAATGTACATAAATGCTACCCCTACGTAAATGCATCCCAAGGCTATATCTGAGTATATAGGAGGCTCTTAGATCTATCACTATTTTACCTCGTTAGCAATCAATCAACTAAGTTCAGACAGCAGGAGACAATAAATGTAATGACATATAAACAAGTTTGCAGGCCTACATGGATCAGAAACCCCTTTGAGAAAGTTACATGAACTCACAGCATTAAGGGACAAGCAGAGTAAGATTAATAAGCTATATACCTTAAGACTTGCTTGCTGACATGAATAGAAATGACTGGATACATGCACGATCTATGCAGTAGTTGAATGAGCTATATACCATAAGATACAGTATGCTTGCTGACAATATGCTTGCTGAGTAGAAAATATTGAAGTGACTCAAGCAAATAAATACTCAAGCGAGTAAAGAGATGTCCCACTTAAAACAATATATCATTGGAGAACATATCCAGCCATTCAAGTTAATATGAGTGGCTGAGTGACTGTTCAAGCAGAGGGCAAGCACTAAACAGTCATCGTGCCCTCTGACATGAGCATCACAGCCAGAGGACCCTGAAGACAGCGCAGCGGTGAAACAGGGACAGGCGAATATGGCATGGCTCACCCTCCCATAGTGCTACTCAACCTCCTGGCATCTGCATATCAGGCTCTGCTACGTCTCAGTCCCGGTGTCTGCTTCTCTCTTCCTGCCTTCTTCCTGTGTGGTCATGTGATACCGCTCATTAAAGTAATGAATATGCACTCCACCCCTATGGGAGTGGAGACGCGTCCATATTAATTACATTAATGAGCGGTATCACATGACCGCACAGGAAGAAGACAGGAAGAGAGAAGCAGACGCCAGGACTGAGATGTAGCAGAGCCTGATATGCAGATGCCAGAAGGGTGAGTATGATGTCTTCTGCTCCTCCACTCCCCCTTCCCCGCCAGCTTTCTGGTGTATGACTCGTGTATAAGCCAAGAGGGGCGTTTTCAGCACAAAAAAATGTGCTGAAAATCTCGGCTTATACATGAGTATATACGGTAATTGTCTAGTCAAAAGTCACTATTGTGTGAACATTTTATCTATTTCAATAGCAATTGTCCCATCTGGGGATGCTTACCTTGTGGAACATGTGTAGCCTGCCACATATTGAGTGGACCACCAATTTTAATGACTCTTAAGATAACATAAGATAAGAGTTTTTAAAATTAACACAAAAACTTGCTAATGCTATTGTTCAGAATCAAAGTAGGGGATTTCAAATAACCTGTTATCTTAGAGTCTCAGCAGCTATAGGGAAGTAGGAGGTATTCAAATGTTACCTTTATTTAATCTTTATAAAACTGTTAAAAGAAAGCAGTATTTAGTGACCTGAACAAAGAGTAGTGAGGTGTGTAGTACCTTTATGTGTCAACTGCCAAATCAAACAACTGATTAACAATGTCCAAAATCTCCTCTTTAAGATGTGTTATTTGAATACCACTGTATCCTCAATAAGGCTTTTTTATACAATCGGATTACTTCTTATGTACAGATAGTCACTAGTGATGAGCGAGTATACTCAATGCTTGCATTTTCCCAAGCATGCTCAGGTGATCTCTGAGTATTTTTGCATGCTCGGAGATTTAGTTTCTCTCAACGCAGCTGCTTGATTTGCGGCTGATGGACAGCCTGAATACATGTGAGGATTCCCTAGCAAACAGTCATTCCTCACATGTATTCAGGCTGTCCAGCAGCCACAAATCATTCAGCTGTGTTGACAGAAACTAAATCTCCAAGCACGCCAAAATACTACGAGGACACCCGAGAATGCTCGGGAAAACCCAAGCAACGAGTATACTCGCTCATCACTATTAGCAACTTTTTTTGAGAGCCACTTGTTCCCATCCACAGACTCCTCTACAACAGTAATAATGCTCCAAACCTGTCAAGGCCCAAGGATAGCAGTCAGTCCATACATAAGGATATTGCCCACAGTAGGTATAATAGCATATCAAGTAGATAATGGGGTGAGGGGGGTATGTACATGATGTTGTCAACAGTATAGATCTCAGAGATATTTCACACATTTGACCACTTAATTGATCCACAACCCTTCATTCACCTTATCAATAAGGTACAATGTATAACTGAGCTCTGTACGCCTTTAAAAAAAGAACACACACATATATATATATATATATATATATATATATATATATATACTGTATACAGCTCTGGCAAAAATTAAGAGACCACTGCACAGTTTTACAAAAATCAGCTTCTCTACATGTCTGACAGCCATTCCATTCCAGTGTCAGTTGAATTCCAACCAGAGTACACCTCATTCTACTTAATGTGCTTCTGATTAGGTGATCACCTGAACCAAATCAACGAGGGAAAGTATAAAAAAAACCCTGCTGTGGTGTTCACAATCCTCTTGCAATAGGACAAGCTGGATGGCAAAGCAAGTGCTAGTAATGTCCCAAAAGTGACTTTTAACCATGCCAAAAAAAGTTGAAAAGTGAGGAAAGGGCTCAATTCTGGCTTTACTAGCAGAGGGATACAGTGAGCGTCATGTTGCCTCCATCCTTAAAATTTCTAAGACGGCAGTCCATTGTAACAAGGTCAAGCAGACATTAGGGATAGGGATGAGCGAGTACTGTAGTATTCAGACTCGCTGTACTTGTTACGAGTACCTCCTAATACTCGGGTACTTGTAACGAGTACCGAGTGAAAAGTAAGTCTATAGGATATGTGATTAATGGGCGGGGACTGTGATGGACTGGGCAAGGACTGTGCAAAGACTGTGACAGGCTATGCGGGACTGTGCTGGAATGTGAGGGGACTGTGCCGGGCCGTGTGGGACTGTGCTGGCCTGTGCGAAGACTGTGCCATGCTGTGCGGGACTGTGCAGGGCTTTGCAGGTACTGTGCTGGGCTGTGTGGGACTGTGGTGGACCGTGCTGGGCTGTGCGGGGACTGTGCCGTTCTGTGTGGGACTGTGCAGGGCTGTGCGGGGACTGTGCGGGGACTCTGTGGGCTGTTGCGAATATTGCGAGGCGAGTAGTGAAATACTCGCGAGGATTCGAGTACCGCGAGTACCGCATTACTCGCCGAGTACTGAATCCTCACAAGTATGCTCGCTCATCCCTAATTAGGGACAACAAAGCTACAGAAGGCAAAAATGACTCTCAACTGACCGGGATGACTGTCATCTTATTCGAATGTCACTCAGCAACCGCAGGATGACATCACGTGACCTACAAAAGGAATGGAAAATGGCTGCTGGGGTGAAGTGCATGGCAAGAACAGTTCGTAAAAGGCTCTTAGAGGCAGGGCTCAAGTCATGTAAAGCTAGAAAAAAGCCTTTCATCAATGAAAAGCAAAGGAGAGCCAGGCTGAAGTTTGCCAAATACCATAAGGATTGGACCATAGAGGACTGGAGTAAGGTAATCTTCTCTGATGAGTCTAATTTTCAACTTTGCCCAACACCTAGTCGTCTAATGGTTAGACGGAGACCTGGAGAAGCGTGCAAGCTACATTGTCTTGCACCCACCGTGAAATTTGGTGGAGGATCGGTGATGATCTGGCAATGCTTCAGCAAGGCTGGAATTGGGCAGTTTAATCTTTGCGAAGGACGTCTGTCATGTCCGCCATGTTTGTCATGTCTGCCAAGTCTGTTTTGTCTCAAGAACTCCTGGAGCGATGTGCATATCTTGTCTGCTGTCCTGCATGTTCACTAGAGCAGTGTGCACACTCACCTCATGTCTGAGCTGCAGGATGCCTGCGTTTCTGCTCTGCCTTCTGTGATCTTCTCGTCATGTCTAGGATTCCTGATCATGTGTTGCTGCCTGGATCCTGCACTGTCTGGTTCTGCAATCATCTTGTCATGTCTGAAACACTGATCATGTGACCTTTCCTAGGATCCTGCACTGTCTGGTTCGGCAATCAACTCGTCATGTCTAGAACTCTGATCATGTGACCTGTCTAGGTTTCAGCACTTGATCTGCAGTCTTCTCATCATGTCTGGAACTCTGATCATGTGACTGTGCTCTGTTATCCTGTGGATCTGAATCCGGAAGTGCTCCCCTGGTCCTGACCTGGAAGAGGAGGTGCTATGCCCTATATCAGGCCGCCCCTTCCTATGCTCAGGGGCTGAGTATTGTGTGGTGTCCCTGCATGGCTGCTTGGTCTGTGGGGCGCTCCCTCTATTCTGTGCCCTTGCACTCTGCCCTGTCGTGCGTCTCTGCACACGCTCCGTGCTCGTACTTCATGTCTTGTCCCGTGCCTTGTTTTTTGTTTGTCTTTTGTGCCATGTTCGTCTTTGTCCTGCTTGGACTTGTAGTCCTTCTGTTTCTCTGCCTTGCTTGTTTTCGCTATGCCTTGTTTCGTACCTTGCCTTGCTCTGCCTTGTTCCTCCCTATGGTCTTTGCTTGCTCTGCCTCGCTCTCTCCTATGGTGCTCTGTTGTGCTCCCTGGCACACGCACCCTTCCTCCTCTCTTTCCCATGTCTAGTCCCAAGGCTCTGCCTTGGCCCGGCTCTTGGCTTCACCTACGCTCCGCTGCTAGACTCTTTCCTATTTTGCTCTCTTGCACGTTTCTAGGCTAGTCCCAAGGTTCTCCCTTGGCCCGGCTCTGGGCTTCGGCCTACGCTCCGCTGCTAGCTCTGTTCTTGCTCTGACCTGATTCCGTGTTTCTGCCTATGCTTCCGTTCCTGGTTCTGTACACTGCTTAAGCTCTGCCTTGTTTCTCCTCTTGTCTTCCCTTACTCTGTTTCTTCATGTGCCCTTTGCATACGCCTGGCCTTCCTAGCCTCCTGTTTGTGCCTCAGCCGTGCCTGCCCTAGCCGTGCCCGCCTGCATGTGCCTCAGCAGTGCTCGTCGGTCAGTGACAGCTGTGTCGCCTGCCATGCCTCAGTCGGGTTTGCTGGAGTCTTGCCCGTCTGTCAGTGCCGCAGCCCGATCAGCTAGCCAGTGCCCTCTGTGCTCCCTTGCACTTCACTCTGTTTCCGCACTGTGCTCTGCGTGCTCTCTAAAGCACGCGCAGGCCCTCGCCTGCCCATGGCATACCTCCCCGTGCTTCTGTAAAAGTACGCGCAGGCTTTGCCATGTCCCCTGTCGTGCCCTCTTGCACGCACAGGCCCTAACCCTGTCCAGGAACCCTGACCCTGACGTGCCTCTCTGCACGCGCAGGCCTCTGCCTCGCCTGGACCATGGCGTGCCCCTTTGCACGCTCAGGACTCTGTCTTGTACCTCGTGCCTTGGCGTGTCTCTACACACGCACTCTGTCTCGTACCTCGTGCCTTGGCGTGTCTCTGCACACACACTCTGTCTCATACCTTGTGCCTTGGCGTGTCTCCACACACGCACCCTGTCTTATTTTGTGAACCCTGGTGTGTCCCCTACACACGCACCTAGTCTTGAACCCTGGCGTGTCCCCTACACACGCACCTTGCCTTGCACCTAGCCTTGAACCCTGGCGTGTCCCCTACACACGCACCTTGCCTTGCACCTAGCCTCGGACCTCGGCGTGTTCCCTAACACGCACCATGCCTGGATATCTGTCGTGCCTCCTTGCCTGAAACCTGGTTTGCCTGCCGGATGCCCGGAACCTGCCGATCGCTGCCAGAGATCATGAGCTGGATGACTGCGGCCTGACGTCCGGAGCTGATGTCCGCAGCCTGATGCCTTGATGATGTCGATCGTTGCCAGCAGTCCGGAGTCCGATGCCATCGTGCCGTTACCTGTACCTAGGTGTGCCACCTGGCACGTACCATACTATGGACCTTGGTGTGCCCACGCACGCACCTTTCCGTGTTTGCTTTCTCACGTTTTTGCACTGTATGTGATCCTGAGTTATCCTAATGAAGATACCTTGCACCTACGTCTTGTCTTGTCTTGCTTCCTGCTCGTCTTTGTAGTCAGACACTTGCACTTAGTGTCCCCCTGAGCCAGCCGTCTGGCTCCAGCAGTCGTGGTGGCTCACCCCCTTGGTCTTGCCCCTGACACTCCCTGTATAGGGGGTGGATTCTCACAAGGTAAGCTCGTCCTCGGTGGGTGGGTGCCATGACCCAGAGGGTCCACTCAAAAAATGGGCTCAGCAGGAGCTGAGTCCGTCACAACGTATAAATCAAGCTGCATACAAGGTTATCCTGGAAAAACAGTTGATTCCTTCTGCTCAGGCAATGTTCCCCAACTCTGAGGACTGGTTCTTCCAGCAGGACAATGTGCCATGCCACACAGCTAGGTCAATCAATGTGTGGATAAAGGACCATCACATCAAATCCCTGTCATGGCCAGCCCAGTCTCTAGACCTGAACCCCATTGAAAACCTCTGGAATGTAATCAAAAGGAAGATTAATAGTCACTAACCATCAAACAAAGAAGAACTACTTAAATTTTTGTACCAGGAGTGACATAAGGTCACCCAAAGCAGTGTGAAAGATTTGTGGAAAGCATGCCAAGACGCATTAAAGCTGTGATTAAAAATCATGGTTATTCCACAAAATATTGATTTCTGAACTCTTTCTGAGTTAAAACATTAGTATTGTTGTTTCTAAATGATTATGAATTTGTTTTCTAAGCATTATTTGTGGTCTGCAAGGACTGCATTTTTTGGTTTTTTTTGACCATTTCTCATTTTCTGAAAATAAATACAAAATTTAGTGCTTGGAAATTCGAAGACCTGTTGTCAGTAGTTTATAGAATAAAAGAGCAATTTACATTTTACTCAAAAATATACCTATAAAGAGAAAAATCAGACAAACTGAAAATTTTGCAGTGGTCTCTTAATTTTAATTAGATACACCAACAATTTCAATACAAAGGTATCTTCATATATAAAGGGTTCATCTCATTAATTCTGTCAGAGGTTCTCCTATATTCCATATATAATACTCTGCCACTAGTGTAGAGGGGACCGTCAAACTTTCTAAAGTCTCCCGACACGTTTCACTGATATAGATTCATCAGGGAAGTTAAATCCATTGTTTTTCATTTCTGCAGTTCTGGGGCGGACAAACCGCCGGTTCAGCTGGTGCAACTGCACCGGGGTCCAGAGGTGGAGGGGGTCCCTGCAGGCAGAGGCGTACTGCACATAGAGGCAGAGTATGCAGGTGCTATGGGGCCAGAGTCAAGATTACGGGCGGGAGTGTAAGGGGCCCGGTATTATGCAGCATCAGGCCCCTCTCACTTCCTCCTGTAATCACGCAAACACCCAGAGCAGGGGAGAGAGCGGCGCGTGAGTGTGTCATGCAGGGAGAGACGCTGACCAATGAACGCTTTCCTCACCAGACTGAGGAGAGCGCTCACTGGCTGCCATCTCTGTCCTCCTGCATGGGGGGTTCCAATGGTGAGCGCTCACCGGTTGTCAGGGGCCCGGGCCGCACAGCACACAGGGGACAACAGTGGAAGAAGAGCAGGACTTACAGTGTATTCACTGTATTCTGCTTCCTCCACTGTGCCATTCCTGGCAGGCTGCAGCATCTCAGAGAGCAGGTTAGGGGAAGAGGCTCATTGCATGGGACATCTCACAGATAGGAGGTTGGGGGAGGGGAGCTCACTGTACTGGAGAGCTCTGCAGCACTGCACAAATCCTCTGTGCTCTGTCCCCATCCCCACAGTGGGCCCTGCAGTCCTCTCCAGCTTATCTCTGCACTATGTGGCCGACCTCCATGGCTCATCTGAACAGAACACCTGAGGTCATAGATTAGTGTGTGCATGTTTGTATATGTACATATGTGTGTACAGTATATGCTTGTGTGTATGAATGTACTGTAAATGTGTGTATCTGTGTATGTATGTATGATATACATATATGTGTATGTATCTGTGTATGTTTGTACATACAGTATATGTGTGCATCCGTGTATGTACAGTATTTGTGTGTATGTATATATGGTGTATGTCTATGTGCATGTATGTAAGTGTGTGCATGTACAGTATATGTGTATGTATGTGTGTATACTGTATGTGTATATAAGTGTGTATGGTACAAGTATGTACAATATATGTATCTGTGTGTATGTATAGTGTATGTGTGTGTATTTATGGTATGTGTATGTACGATATATCTGTGTATATGTATGTATGGTATTGTTAAGGGGAGAATTTATGGCATATGAATATGTACAAGAATCAAACCTATAAGATTATATGGACGCTTTGCTGAATATTAGAATGATGTAGCTTTAACATATTTCTGGTTCTCTAAGACTCATTTCTGTATTGTATAATCCATCTAGTTTCATCGAAACTAGGTTAGGCTAGAAATAATAATTATTTGCGTAATGATTGTATAGTAACAAAGATAATAATATAGAGCATGTGAGATTAATAGTAACTTGTAAGATCAATAGTAAATTGTGATAATCATTAATTTAGAAAGACCCATGATGCAATGCACTGAATCCGCCCAAGATTTGCTATAAAATGTTGTAGACTTCTGGAAATAAATCAGAAATCATTTGAGAGAAAATTGCTTGCATTTGTCCTGATTTCTCTGGCCGTAAAACCTCACATTCAATTTGAAAGCAGACAATTAAGATGAGAACACACGCATTCTGAGTGCCATAACATTTGGTGCCCAATGTGGGGATATATTCACCTCACAATCACTCTATTTCAAATTCACTATTTCACAATCTGCAATCATTCCCACCAAGTTCTGCATGGTACATGATTTGAGTGCTGTCCATGAAGCCACAGTACTGGACACATCCATGTGCCAAACCCACACACTGCTTTCATCAATCCCACCCACTTGCCCATGGTTTGCGGTGATTGACCTGGCCGATGCCTTCTTCAGTTTACCTCTACATGCTGCAAGCCAGTACGTGTTTGATTTCACACATGAGGGTCAGCAATATACTTGGACTTTGATTCCTCAAGGGGCTTAATATAGCCCCTCTATGTTCACCTGAGCCATGACCACTGTCCTTGAGCCCGTTGAAAAGGACACATCCCACTGCCACTCTTTTACAATATATATGGATGACCTCCTCCCCTGACTGAAGACAGCAAAGCCAATACTGCTTTTCTACACATGCAACCTTTTTATAACTATTTTAAGGTTAACTAAAGAAGGCATGAAAGGTTTTTATATGCTAAATTGCAATCACATCTTCACAGCTCTAGGACTGCCAGGCTATACCAAACTGTTCTATCAATTTGTCATGAAGAAGCCTGACCATGCAACTGGAGTCCTGACACAGCTTCACGGAGGAAGACAACGCCCTCCTGGCTACTACTCTCCAAGACTTGACCCAGTGGTTCGTGGAGTCCCAACCTGCATGAGAGCCATGCTTGCAACCCACCTGTGCTGGACAAAGCTTCTGACATCCTTATGGGTCACCAGTTGAAGATCCTGGCCCAAAGCACCTGTCTACCACCATCATCCCACTCTGCTCCCGAACAACGTCACCATCTCCAGATGTGCTGTCCATAATTCAGCTACTCTCCTACCTCTGCCAAAGGGGGGAGAGGGTGAACATCACATCTCTGACACATTAGTGGAAGAGGTAGTCGACTCTGAAATAGCTCAACATGATCGTCTCACTGTTATGAGGCAAGAGAGCACCTGGAACACCACAAAGCCATACAAGAACTAATGGAGTCCTTGTTGATGCCAGGAAGAGTTGCGGTGGAAAGAGGTGAAGACACACATTGAAGACACTTCAAGGGAAGCAGTGAGCAACAGACTAGCTGAAGTAACAGCAAAAGAAGCAGCAGTGATACCGCTTGACACAGAAATATCTCATCTGTACTCTAATATGGATCCAGAAACAGAGGAAAAGGGATAACCCTGGAAAAAGATGTTATGACACTCCAGAAACAAGTATTTAAGGAAGAAAGGAAGAAATGGACCTAAGATGAAATACGTCTAAGGATGAACAAGGAAAATTTAAGGCCTCGCACAAAAACTCTACATACTTGATCCTACACAGGAAACAGGGTGTCATAGCATAAGAGTTTAGTCTTTCCCTTGGGTCACACACATGCACAAATATACACACACACTAGCAGGTTCAACAAAACTCATCTCAATAAGATCCTACTTGTAAATATTCACAGTTTAGGAATATATTTTGTTCACTATAGATGTCTATATGCAGACTAAGTTTAAAAACGTGACTAAAATTTGTTCTCAAGTTCTATCCATCCCAGATCCTGAGGACCTAAGAGCCCACCAGATCCTGCCCGATGACTGAGTCCTCATCGCCAAGAGGTTCAACAGACGTACCCTTGAACCTATAGATGACAGCCCGTTCCAAGTCCTGTCAACTATCACAGCAGTCCATGGGTCCACGCTTCCCACTGCAAGGAGATGCCGGATCCAGAGTCCAGTTGCGGCTTCCACTCTTCATACGTCTGGCACTTATGCTTTTCCTAGCCCAAGGGGTAGTCAGTCACCAAGGGGTAGTCACTCATGAGAAGGGTATACTGACATTCTGGTATAATGTCTCCACCCCAAGAGTAACATATCAATTTGACTATTGTCTCATAGTAGAATGTCCAGGTCCCATGGCACAGTTTGACATCTGGTTAAGTAAACAATTCATCTGTGTCACGACTGCTGAAATGGGAAGGTTCAAACTGTGAGGACTGGACACTTGTTGGGTGGAACACCGGTGAACACGATTGGGGATACCAACCAGTCCCAGCCCTATAGTGAAGGGACAAGTGGCGAGCCAGCCTATTAACCCACATGACCCTGACCAACGCCCCTTTTAAAGGCCAGAGAGCCTTTCCAAGCATACCAATCCCTGCCACCCACTGTCCCAAGGAGGGATGCATAATTCTCTAATAATTCTGACAACCTCTCAGAGAATGACCAAGGGTTATATATACTAGGCTCTTGTACTAAACTTGGAAGGGAGAATGGTGACAAAAAAGGTAAATTTTGGCAAGGAAGCATAGATATCAGTGGGGGCACACAGGGTACACCTGACAAATTCAAAGTCGAGAACAAGACAGCAGTTGTGTTTAAACCCACTGTCCCTGTAAACAAGAATGCAAAGTGGATAAACTACCTACACTATAATCAACAACGGTTTATAAAATACACTGGGGATGCCATAAATGCAATTATTGACCCATTAAGTTTGCAATAGTTATTTTATGTGCTTTGATCATATTTGCCTTAATTCTATGCTGCATAGCTCCATGCCTTAAAAAAATGATGATGACGACCATGGAAACCACAGTAATGACCATGCATGCCGACTTTGAAGATCCCCTATATGAAAGGTACCTCTATGAACCTATGAGAAGAATGCCATATCCACATCTCCTGGAATATGTCTGTCTGAAAGTATATTTTTGAGGGAGAGTCCAGGATCTGACTTCCTCCTGTGCAACGTCCGTTAGGAGGGGGTCCATCTACTAGAGATGGGTCGTCTCGTGTATACGGTGCAGATTAGTCAGTTAGGTTCCAGCATTTTTGAGACAGGTAGGCTGGGAGGACAGATCGATAGGCTCGATGAGATTAGGGATTTGATTTTGCATATCTCCAAAGGGGGGACTGTTAAGGGGAGAATATATGATATATAAATATATACAAAAATCAAACCTGTAAGTTTATATGGACGCTTTCCTGAATATTAGAATCATGTAACTTTAAGATATTTCTGATTCTCTAAGAATCATTTCTGTATTGTATAATCCACCTAGTTTCATCAAAACTAGGTTAGGCTGGAAACAATAATTACTTGTGTAATGATTATATAGTAACAAAACTAATAAAATAGAGCATGTGAGATCAATACTAATTTGTGATATCAATAGTAAATTGTGATAATCAATAATTTAGAAAGACCATGATGTAATGTACTGAAACCGCCCAATTTTTGCTATGAAATGTTGTACACTTCTGGAAATAAATCAGAAATCATTTGAGAGACAATTGCTTGCATTTGTCCTGATTTCTCCCGCTGTAAAACCTCACATTCAATTTGAAAGCAGACAATTAAGATGAGAACACATGCATTCTGTGTGCCATAACAGTATATGCATGTGTATGTATGTACTGTATATATGTGTTTATCTGTGTTTATGTATGGTGTATGTATGATATCTGTGTGTATGCATATACGGTATATGTATGTGTATCTGTGTGTATGTACGGTATAGGTATGTACGTATATGCATGGTGTATGTGTGTATGTATGTACAGTGTATGTGTACAGTGTACAGTGTACAGTGTATGTACAGTGTATGTGTATCTGTGTGTATGTACGGTGTATGTGTGTATGTATCTACGGTATGTGTATGTATGTATGTACAATATATCTGTGTGTATGCATGTATGGTGTATGTATGTACTGTATAGAAGTGTTTATCAGTGTGTATGTATCGTGTATGTATGTATTGTGGGGATGTGACTCGCTCAGGTGCAGCGGGAGACAATCAGGAGACAGGTTCTTCAACAGTGCTTGCGGTTTATTCACGTCATAAACGCACAAGGCAGCGTAACACCAAAAAGTAGCCTTTAGCTCAGGCACAATAACACAAAATGTCCGTGGTTGTAGACTCAGTGCAGGAGTCTCAGCACACATGGGAGGCTTACTCCTCCATACACACAGCTCCCTGGTTCAGGAGCAGGCCACATTATAAGGCTGTAGCCACACCCACGAACTCAGCAGCTGACTGGTCACCTGACTGTGACCTCACCACAGGTCCTTCAAACAACAACAATAATAATATCTGGTACGCTTTACTTATGCCTTACATTATAGAGACAAGCCATTTATGAGGCACATATCTCCCATCGATTACACGACCCTTAGCCCTGCCACATACCTCCCCCCTCTGCCTAAAGCCGTGGGGCTTGGCACTTTCACCTACCAGGCAAGGGATTCTGGAGAGGGCATCGGCATTCCCATGTAGCTTCCCGGCCCTATGCTCTACATGGAAGCTGAAGTCTTGTAGGGCTAAGAACCAGCGGGTGACCCTAGCATTCTTGCCCTTTGTTTCCCTCATCCACCTGAGTGGGGCATGGTCGGATATTAACCTAAACTTCCGTCCCACCAGGTAGTACCGTAATGTGTCCACTGCCCATTTTATGGCCAAACACTCCTTCTCTACAACTGAGTAATTTCTCTCACAAGAAGTCAACTTCCTACTCAAGTAGAGAACAGGATGCTCCTCCCCACGTATCTCTTGGGAGAGGACTGCTCCCACCCCGACATCTGAGGCATCTGTCTGGAGGACAAATTCACGTTTAAAGTCTGGGGCCACCAAAATGGGTTGCTTACAAAGAGCTCCCTTCATTTCTTGGAAGGCTGACTCTGCTTCTGCGGACCAGCTGACCATCACTGACTTCGTCCCCTTAAGCAGATCAGTTAGAGGTGCAGCCATTGTGGCGAAGTTTGGGATGAACCTCCTGTAATATCCCACAATCCCCAGGAAAGCTTTAACTTGCTTCTTTGACAGAGGTCTCGTCCATGTCTGAATTGCTTCCACTTTATTGATTTGGGGTTTGATCTCGCCACGCCCCACTACATATCCGAGGTACTTGGCTTCTTCTCTCCCCAAGGCACACTTCTTCGGGTTTATTGTAAATCCTGCCTCTCTTAGAGCATCAAACACTGCTTGGACCTTCTCCAGGTGAGTCTCCCAGTCCGGGGTAAAGATGACGTTATCATCTAGATATGCGGCAGCATATAGCTTATGAGGCGCAAGGATTCTATCCATCGCCCTCTGAAAGGTTGCTGGAGCTCCCTGTAGGCCAAACGGCATCCGGACATACTGGAAGCACCCATCTGGTGTGGAGAATGCCATCTTCTCCTTGGCTTCCTGTGCCATGGGAATCTGCCAATATCCCTTTGTCAGATCCAAAGTGGTTATGTATCTGGCCGGTCCAAGTCTCTCGATGAGCTCATCAACGCGTGGCATGGGATAAGTGTCGAACTTGGAGACCTCATTCAGCTTTCGGTAATCATTGCAGAACCTCCATTCACCATCAGGTTTTGGGACCAGGACAATCGGGCTCGACCAGCCGCTCTTGGATTCCTCAATGACCCCGAGCTTCAACATACGCTGCACCTCCTTGGAGATTACCTCTCGTTGGGCCTCAGGAATACGATAGGGTTTCACGTTCACCCGCACATGTGGCTCGGTCAGAATTTCGTGCTCCACCACCTTCGTGCACCCCGGCACCTCTGAGAACAGGTCGCGGTTTTTCTGGAGTAACTCCCGGCACTGCTGTTTCTGGGCCCTCGACAGAGTCTCCGCTATGGTAACGGCTCCAACCTCCCCTTCTAGGTTGCCCAGCAAGCACGGAGTTACCGCTGGCTCTCTATCTTGCCATGGCTTGATAAGGTTAACATGGTAAACCTGGTATGGCTTCCGTCTTCCGGGTTGGTGGATCTTGTAGTTTACGTCTCCCAGCTTCTCCACCACCTCATATGGCCCTTGCCACTTGGCCAAGAACTTACTTTCCACCGTCGGGATTAGCACGAGAACTTGGTCTCCCGGATTGAACTGCCTCACTCTGGCTGACCGGTTGTAGACCCTGGCCTGAGCCTCTTGTGCCTGGCGGAGATGTTCTTTAACAATGGGCATCACCTTCGCAACCCTCCGCTGCATCAGTGCCACATGCTCAATGACGCTTCTGTGGGGCGTGACTTCGGCTTCCCAGGTTTCCTTGGCTATATCTAGGAGACCTCGCGGATGCCGGCCGTACAGAAGCTCGAAGGGGGAGAACCCCGTGGAGGCCTGGGGAACTTCACGGATAGAAAACAGTAAATACGGTAAGAGACAATCCCAGTCTATACCATCTTCCGCTATGACTTTTCTCAGCATGCTCTTCAGTGTCTTGTTAAACCTCTTAACAAGGCCATCTGACTGCAGATGGTACACTGAAGTCCTTAACTGGGAAATTTGCAAGACTCTGCACAATTCTCTCATCACCTTGCTCATAAAAGGTGTCCCCTGGTCGGTCAGGATCTCCTTCGGCAAACCCGTCCGGGAAAACACATGGACCAGCTCGCGGACTATACTCTTCGTGGAGGAGTTTCTCAGGGGAATGGCCTCAGGATAGCGTGTGGCATAGTCCAGGATGACTAATATATACTGATGGCCCTGAGCTGATTTAACTAAGGGACCGACCAAGTCCATGGCAATTCTCTCAAATGGCACCTCAATAATGGGCAGTGGCACAAGAGGGTTCCGAAAATGAGATGTGGGGGCAGTTAACTGACATGTCAGGCAGGACCTGCAATAGTTTACTATTTCCCGGTGACACCCAGGCCAATAGAACCTCTGTACAATCCGTTCCTGGGTTTTTTCCACCCCAGGTGTCCCCCCAAGATGTGTGAATGGGCCTTGTCCAACACTTTTCGTCTATAGGGGGCTGGTACTATTAACTGCTCTGCCACCTCCTCCCTTATTTTCGTGACCCGGTACAACAATTCCCCACTCAACATAAAATGGGGAAACCTTGTGTCTGCTCCCAGCTCTTGTGCAACCCCATTAATGACGGTGATATTGTTAAAGGCTTCCCTTAATGTGGGGTCCCTATGTTGGGCAGTCCCAAAATTCTCCCCGGCCACCCCTAACTCCGGGATGTGAGGTACAGGGGACCCTTCCTCTTCATCCCCAACAAGGACACATAAAGGAAACTCGTCTGCGTCTGGTGGTGGCGATACCTCAGTGGGGTGGATTGGTTCCTTGCTCTGGCTAGCACACTCAGGACCCACCCCCCACAGGTCCCAAAACAGACAGAAATCCCAGCCAATAATTATAGGATGCAACAGGTCTCGAACAACGCCAACTTCATGCGACTCGGTGCCATGCGCCGTTTCAATATTCACCCTAGCCATAGGGTAGTCCTTTGCATCGCCATGTATGCACCGAACACCAATCTTTTTACCCGGGAGTATGTTTAGAGGAAAACTGGCCCTCACAAGGGTCACCAAGCTCCCGGAGTCCAGAAGTGCCATTACTGCTCGACCGTTCACCTTCACGGGACACGCTTGTGGCCCCTTGTTAGGTAGCAAGTTCACACTGCAGGCTGGATATGCGTAGTATGAACTACGGCGTCCCATGCTGCAGTCCATCTGCTCGGTGGTCTGGGGACAACGGGCCGCTATATGTCCTGGCTCATGACACTTCCAGCAAATAACACCCGAGGGGACCTTGGGCACCGCCTCCCCCGCCCCTTTTGACCTTGGACGCACCACCCCTTTTTGTGACTCCGCCCCCTGCTGGGACCCCCAATACGGAATGGGCTGCTTCCACAAGGAACCTTCCATCCCCTGGTATCTCTCGACCAGCCCAACCAGTTCATCAGCATTTTGGGGATCACCCTGGGCAACCCAAGTCTGTAGAGGTCTCGGCAGAGAATGCACAAACCGATCCATCACAACTCGCTCTACCATCTGTGCCGGGGAAGCCGACTCTGGCTGCAGCCATTTCTGGACCAGGTGCAACAGGTCAAACATTTGGGAGCGCGGGGGTTTGTCCCGGTGATAGGCCCAACGATGCACTCTCTGTGACCTGGTAGTCATTGTTACCTCCAAGCGGGCGAGAATTTCCGCTTTTAATTTGGGATACTCTCTGGCATCTTGTACCGTCAGGTCAAAGTACGCCTTCTGGGGCTCTCCCGTTAGGTATGGGGCCAGTACCTCCGCCCACCGCTCTGGCTGAAGTTTTTCCCTCTCAGCCACCCTTTCAAACACCGTCAGGAAGGCCTCCACATCATCCTCAGGGGTCATTTTTTGTAATGCGCGTCTTACCGCCTTCTCGACGTCGGTGGCATCAGCCCGACCTGGGGTTGAGGCGCTCGTCCTGCCCTCCTGGATGGTGGTTGCCAGAAGCTGCATCTGCTGCCGTTGTTCCTGTTGGCTCTGCTGGAACTGCTGCCGCTGCTCTTGCTGGCTTTGCTGGATCTGCTGTAACAACAGCTTGTTGGTTTCCTGCTGCAGAGCCTGGGACTGGACCAGGTGTTTCAGCAGGTCCTCCATGATTCCAGGCAGTGCTTGTTGCCCTGCTGCAAACTTCACCCAGGACATGCAGCAACTGTCTCAAGTCTCTGCTGGGACCGCTGCCCACACGTGTACCACCAATTGTGGGGATGTGACTCGCTCAGGTGCAGCGGGAGACAATCAGGAGACAGATTCTTCAACAGTGCTTGCGGTTTATTCATATCATAAATGCACAAGGCAGCGTAACACCAAAAAGTAGCCTTTAGCTCAGGCACAATAACACAAAATGTCCGTGGTTGTAGACTCAGTGCAGGAGTCTCAGCACACATGGGAGGCTTACTCCTCCATACACACAGCTCCCTGGTTCAGGAGCAGGCCACATTATAAGGCTGTAGCCACACCCACGAACTCAGCAGCTGACTGGTCACCTGACTGTGACCTCACCACAGGTCCTTCAAACAACAACAACAATAATAATATCTGGTACGCTTTACTTATGCCTTACATTATAGAGACAAGCCATTTATGAGGCACATATCTCCCATCGATTACACGACCCTTAGCCTTGCCACAGTATGTTATGTGTATGTGTGTGTATGCATGTACAGTATATGTATGTGTATCTGTGTGTGTATGTACGGTATATGTGTGTATGTATGGTGTGTGTATGCATGTACGGTATGTGTTTCTGTGTGTGTGTGTGTATGTACGGTATATGTATGTACGATGTGTGTGTGATTCAGCAGATCATGGATCACTTGCTGATTACTGGGGATTCAACTACTGGGCCCTGCGCTCAGATATTTCCATCAGTTCCATAGACAATGAAGACAGCAGATACCAGATGATACAGGCACCAGACATAAAATATAATACATACATCGTCGGGCTCTGCCGGTTCCAGCAGTTTTCACAAAACCACAAGGAGGCGCTCTGCACACTTGCTGTCATGTGCCAACTAAAGTGTCAGCAATGTCTGCAGTGTTCTAGTCACTGACATAGCGGGTACTAGTTGTCACCTGACTGCAAGTCTGACTGCGCTGGAGCCAGCAGAACCGCATGATAACGGATATATATATATTAATTTATGTATTACACACACACAGTATATATATATCTCCATCTCAGTGAAAAAAAATAGATAAATATTTTTTTAGAGGTGTGGGGCCCAAATAGAGCTTTTGCTATGGGGCCTTTTGATTGCAATGTACGCCACTGCAGGGCAGTAATAATGAGGGCAATCTGCCTTGTTTCTTGGAGCCCGAGGTTCCAGGGGTCCCCTTGCCAGATTGCTCTCCTCATAAGTAGTGTTGAGCATTCCGATACCGCAAGTATCGGGTATCGGCCGATATCAGCGGTATCGGAATTCCGATACTTAATTCCGATACTTTTTTCATATCGGATTCCGGGATCGGAATCGGAATAGGAAGTTCCCATCATGCTATGAGCCTGCTTGCTTTGATTAAGCCAATGGGAATCCTCCGAAGTGTGGGCACATCCTGTTAGGCATGTAGGCATGTTAACTATTGGCATGGCTGTGATTGGCTGCCGAAATGATGTCATGATGCACTATAAAAGCCACCGCAGCCGCCATTTCTGGTCACTCTGCTGTGAATTCAGTTAGGGACAGGCTGCTGTAGAAGACTGTGAGGGACAGTTAGAAATAGCGATTCTAAAAACAATATTGTGCTTTATCCAGGCTACATAAACCACCACTGTAGCTTGCTTTTCCCTAGCAGCGCTGTTTTCACAGCTGTCTGCAAGGGCTGTGTGAGTGCAGCTCACGCTGTGGAGTGGGTCCTGCAGCCACGTCAGGCTGTAGGCCACCCAGTGTGATCACTGCTGCCTCATACATCTTTTATTTTTTGAGCTGCATTTTTTAAATAATTTCAATCTAGTGTGCTTCCATCCGTATCCATATACGTTGGTTGCAAACACTAGTAGTAGACAGCGGAGCCTTTCTGCAGCCTTTCAGTGCTAGTGTCCACTTTGCTGCACTGTTCACGGCTGTCTGAGAGGTCTCTGACTGTGTGTGAGTGCAGCTCATGCTGAGTAGTGTGTCCTGCAGCTACGTCTGGCTGTAGGACGCTCAGCGTGCGTCACTGCCTCACACATATTTTTATTTGAGTGCAGCTCATTTTTTCTTCTATTAGTGTGCATCCATCCGTCTCCATCTACGGTGGTTGCAAACACTATATAGGAGTACACAGCGGAGCCTTTCTGCAGCCTGTCAGTGCCAGTGCCCACTTAGCTGCACTGTTGACGGCTGTCTGAGAGGTCTCTGACTGTGTGTGAGTGCAGCTCACGCTGAGTAGAGTGTCCTGCAGCTACGTCTGGTTGTAGGACGCTCAACGTGCGTCACTGCCTCACACATATTTGTCTCTGAGTGCAGCTCATTTTTTCTTCTCCTATTAGTGTGCATCCATCCGTATCCATCAACATTGGTTGGTTGCAAACACTATATAGGAGTAGATAGAGGAGCCTTTTTTTCTGGCTTGTGCCCTGCCGGCGCAGCCAGATTAGTATTACCCAATTTTTTTGGAGCCTCATCTTTTGCATTGTAGGTTACCTGCCTGCATTGTAATAGCTCCAAAAAGTTGGTGATACTATCAGTTTCAATTCTTTGTTCTCATACTTTGAGTTTGTTTCAAACAAAGAAACCACATAAAAAGTTCACCAAACACTACATTTTGAACTTGTGTAGGCCACATCAGCTCCTATTAAAGTCTAGTCCACACACACACACTTCATAAAATTAGTGTTTCTTGTACCTGTAACCAGCTGTTCAGGAATAAGCACACTAAGGCCCCCCTTTGTCCTTTTTTGCCTATCTTAAGCAGTCTTGCAAGATGAAGAAGGCAGGGAGTAAGGCGCGGGGGCGTGGGCGTGGGCGTGGAGTTTCAGCAGGGAGAGGACGTGGGGATTCTGCAGGGAGAGGACGTGGGGATTCTACAGGTAGAGGACGTGGGGATTCTGGGCCTGCTGCGGGCACCAGTGGATCAGCATCCCCCAGTTTTAGCAGGCAACAGTCCTTTATGCGCAGCTTTGTAGGACCTCAACGTACCCCACTGCTGCGGGAGGAACAAATTGAAGCCGTTGTCGGATGGATGGCAGCTAACGCATCGACTTCAATTACTTCCGCATCCTCTCAGGGTCAGAGCACCGAAGAGCAACCATCTGTCTCTTCACCACCTGCCAAAGTGCCCAGGCAGTCAGAGAGACATGGACAGGAGCCATCACAATCTCTACTTCTGTTCTCGGAATCTGTTGGCTTGGAAAGAGGGGGCCAGCCAAGCAGCATTCCTGAATGTGAAGAAGAGGGAGTATGCAGTGATGCGCAACTTCTTTGTCCCTCTGAATCTGAAGAGGCGAGTGGGCCAGTGCCTATGGTCAGCACACCTCAGTACGCATCAGATGATGACGAGACTCAGTTGCCACTTTCTGGTGCGTACGGTGCTGGCGAGACAACCCCGGAGAAGCAGCTGTTTGAAGAGGGGAGGGAAGATGATGAGGTCCTTGACCCATCATGGCGTGAGCAACAGGAAGGTGGTGGGAGCAGCTCGGAGGAAGAGATTCCCCTACCGGCCAAAACAGGAGGCAGAGGGAGGGGGAAGACTTGGTTGCCTGTACCCTCCACTTCGGCACCCGTTAGGAGCATTCCTCCTTCCAAAGGCAAACCGGGCGCTCACAAGAGTTGCAGTGCGTGGTCCTTTTTTGACACAGTTGCAGATGACATTTGCTTTGTCAAATGCAAGCTGTGTCATCAGAGAGTCAAAAGAGGGAGAAATGTCAGCAACCTCAATACCACAAATATGTGGAAACATGTGCGCACCAAGCACGAGTTGGAGTTGCATAGACACCCTCAAGACGTAGGCCAACGTACAGCACCACCTACCACCTCTTCAGTTCGTGTTGGGCCCTCTTCCTCCAGCTCACACACTGCTGGTTCGGCTTCCTCACAGGATCGCCAAGGAAGAACCTCTGCCACTGTTGTCCGGAGACCCTGTCAGATTCCACCCATAACAGCACGTTCCCATCCATCACAGCCATCGGTAGCACAGGCATGGGATAAAAGGCGCCCTTACTCGGCAAACCATCCCCGAGCACAGTCTCTGAATGCTGGCATTGCCAAACTTCTGGCAGTTGAAATGCTGTCATTCAGGCTGGTGGACACTGACACCTTCCGGGACTTAATGGCATTGGCAGTCCCCCAATACAACGTGCCCAGCCGCTTTTATTTCAGCAGGCGAGCCGTCCCTGCCCTGCAGAAACATGTTGAGGGCAAAATAAAACATGCGCTACTAAACGCCGTTAGTAGCAAGGTCCACCTGACCACCGATGCGTGGACCAGTAACCATGGACAGGGACGATACCTTTCCCTCACTGCCCACTGGGTCAATGTTGTGGAGCCGGGTACGGATCTGGAGAGTGGCGCTGTACGTGTTCTTCCAACGCCACGGATTGCAGGACTCCAGTCTGTACACATAGACTCCTCCTCCTACTCAAGTTCCTCAGAAACAGCAGAGCAGGAGCCTGTTACGACCGATATGAGCACAGCCGTGGCCAAACGTCAACAGGCTGTACTCAAATTAATTTCTTTGGGGAATCGAAGCCACACAGCGCAGGAGCTCTGGAATGCTATCAAGCTGGAGAGCGATGTGTGGTTTGGGCCAGCGAATCTCCAGCCGGGCTTGGTAGTGTGTGACAATGGCCGAAATCTGGTGGCAGCTCTTGGCCTAGGCAACCTCACACACATCCCATGTCTGGCACATGTTCTTAACTTGGTCGTGCAGAGCTTTCTGAGGGACTATCCGGATCTTGATGCACTGTTGCACAAGGTCCGCATAGAGTGCGCTCACTTGCGACGTTCCAGCACGGCAAGATCGCGCCTCGCTGCTCTGCAGCGACGATTTGGCCTTCCAGAACATCGCATCATATGTGACCTACCCACCCGGTGGAATTCAACGTTACATATGTTGGAGCGGTTGTGTGAGCAGCAGGCAGCAGTCATGGAGTACCAGCTGCATCAGGCGCAAACAAGTCGCACTGTGCGCCGTTCACACTTCAGCACCATTGAGTGGGCCTCTATGAAGGACATCTGCCTCGTTTTGCGTGCCTTCGATGAATCCACGCGGATGGCGAGTGCAGATGATGCACTAGTCAGCATGACTGTCCCCCTTATCTGCCTGCTTCAACAAACACTGCAAGCACTAAGGGATGAGGTTTCAGAAGAGGTGGAGGATGAGGAGTCCCAAATGCCATCTGCTTCTGGACAGTCTGCGCTACGTGTTTCCTCACAAAGGCCTAGGCAGGGGACACTTTGTGAGGAGGATGAGGAGGAGTCGATGGAGGAGGAAGACATCTCTCCAGAGGAGGGAGGTACACAAACCTCTACTCAGTATGTACAGCGAGGGTGGGGTGATGCAGAGCAGGTCGAGGTCACGCCTCAAACAGGGGACAGCGGTTCTTTGGCAGTTGGGAGTCTGCAGCACATGGTTGATTTCATGCTGCAGTGCCTGAGAAACGACCGCCGCATCGCCCACATTCTCGTCTCGGCTGATTATTGGGTGTACACCCTCCTAGATCCTCGCTACCGGGACAGCGTACAAAGGCTCATACCAACGTTGAACCGGGAGCGTAAAATGCGGGAGTACGAAGAGTCACTGGTGCAGTCCATAATGTTTTCCATTCCACCCGACAGCATTGTTGCAAGTGCTTTACAAAGCAGCTCTGTGCGTCGAGGCAGTGGAGGAAACTCTGCACAAAGAGGGAGCAGAGGCAGTGCCGCAGCACAAGGCAAGACCACTATGGCCCAAATGTGGCAAAGTTTTGTGTGTCCACCACAATTGTCTACACCATCAGCGACGCCTCGAGTCAGCAGGAGGCAACGCTTCCGTCAGATGGTGTCAGACTACATGTCTTGCCCTGTCGCTGTACTCCCAGATGGCTCTTCCCCCTTCAAGTTTTGGGTCTCTAAGCTGGATACATGGCCAGAGCTTAGCCAGTATGCATTGGAGGTGCTGGCTTGCCCTGCTGCCAGTGTATTATCGGAACGTGTCTTTAGTGCCGCAGGTGGTGTACTAACAGACCGTCGCACGCGACTATCTTCCGATAATGTTGACCGGCTGACTTTTCTGAAAATGAACAAGGCCTGGATCTCCAAAGACTTTGCCATTCCTCTTACAGACTAAATTAGTGGTTGGCAACTGTATCCAGGTCTGCTGGTGTGTTCATTTTTCTACCACCTGAACTATAATCCCTGTGCTTCAACACAGCCAGTTGTCGCTCAGATGTGTCGTCTGCACAGAGAAACACACTAGCTCCTGTGTTACTGGGGTTCAGTAATGCCAGCTGATCCCCTGCTGTGTGGACGGCAGAGTCACCAGCTCCATCAACATTCAAACCACTACTGATTTTTAACCGTGCCCAACTTAGGTCTCTGGCTCCACTGTCTCTACTATTTCCCCTGACCTCCAACCCCGCCATCTACATCTCTGAAGTGGCGTCAGCACAATCTACACTTGTTCCTGTGTTCCTGTGGCTCAGTCCCATCAGTTTATCCCCTGATGTGTGTCCGGCAAGGTCTCCTGCTCTGTCCACATTCCCATAACCAGTAGTGGGAATGAGGACAGAGCTGGCGAACTTGCTGGACAAACATCAGGGGATCAACTGATGGGACTGAGCACCAGTAACACAGGAACAAGTGTAGATTGTGCTGACGCCACTTCAGAGATGTAGCTGGCGGGGTTGGAGGCCAGGGTAAATAGTAGAGACAGTGGAGCCAGAGGCCTAAGTGGAGCATGGTTAGAATCAGTAGTAGTCCACAACCTCCATAAAAACCGCTGCCCATTGGCCTCTGCATGCGGCATGCGTAATCCTGGGCACCAACAGCGTCAGTTGGTGTTCAGAAGTGTCGTCTCCACAGAGCCAAACACATTCGTTCAAGTGTTAGTGGGGTTCAGCACTGCCAGCTGTTCCCCTGCTGTGGAGATGGCAAGTCTCCTGCTGCCTTCACCTGCCAAAATCCAGTAGGCCCCAGCCTGCTCCTCGCCTAATCCTGGGCTCCAACAGCGTCAGTTGGTGTTCAGAAGTGTCGTCTCCACAGAGCCAAACACGTTCGTTCAAGTGTTAGTGGGGTTCAGCACTGCCAGCTGTTCCCCTGCTGTGGAGATGGCAAGTCTCCTGCTGCCTTCACCTGCCAAAATCCAGTAGGCCCCAGCCTGCTCCTCGCCTAATCCTGGGCTCCAACAGCGTCAGTTGGTGTTCAGAAGTGTCGTCTCCACAGAGCCAAACACGTTCGTTCAAGTGTTAGTGGGGTTCAGCACTGCCAGCTGTTCCCCTGCTGTGGAGATGGCAAGTCTCCTGCTGCCTTCACCTGCCAAAATCCAGTAGGCCCCAGCCTGCTCCTCGCCTAATCCTGGGCTCCAACAGCGTCAGTTGGTGTTCAGAAGTGTCGTCTCCACAGAGCCAAACACGTTCGTTCAAGTGTTAGTGGGGTTCAGCACTGCCAGCTGTTCCCCTGCTGTGGAGATGACAAGTCTCCTGCTGCCTTCACCTGCCAAAATCCAGTAGGCCCCAGCCTGCTCCTCGCCTAATCCTGGGCTCCAACAGCGTCAGTTGGTGTTCAGAAGTGTCGTCTCCACAGAGCCAAACACGTTCGTTCAAGTGTTAGTGGGGTTCAGCACTGCCAGCTGTTCCCCTGCTGTGGAGATGGCAAGTCTCCTGCTGCCTTCACCTGCCAAAATCCAGTAGGCCCCAGCCTGCTCCTCGCCTAATCCTGGGCTCCAACAGCGTCAGTTGGTGTTCAGAAGTGTCGTCTCCACAGAGCCAAACACGTTCGTTCAAGTGTTAGTGGGGTTCAGCACTGCCAGCTGTTCCCCTGCTGTGGAGATGGCAAGTCTCCTGCTGCATTCACCTGCCAAAATCCAGTAGGCCCCAGCCTGCTCCTCGCCTAATCCTGGGCTCCAACAGCGTCAGTTGGTGTTCAGAAGTGTCGTCTCCACAGAACCAAACACATTCGTTCAAGTGTTAGTGGGGTTCAGCACTGCCAGCTGTTCCCCTGCTGTGGAGATGGCAAGTCTCCTGCTGCCTTCACCTGCCCAAATCCAGTAGGCCCCAGCCTGCTCCTCGCCTAATCCTGGGCTCCAACAGCGTCAGTTGGTGTTCAGAAGTGTCGTCTCCACAGAGCCAAACACGTTCGTTCAAGTGTTAGTGGGGTTCAGCACTGCCAGCTGTTCCCCTGCTGTGGAGATGGCAAGTCTCCTGCTGCATTCACCTGCCAAAATCCAGTAGGCCCCAGCCTGCTCCTCGCCTAATCCTGGGCTCCAACAGCGTCAGTTGGTGTTCAGAAGTGTCGTCTCCACAGAACCAAACACATTCGTTCAAGTGTTAGTGGGGTTCAGCACTGCCAGCTGTTCCCCTGCTGTGGAGATGGCAAGTCTCCTGCTGCCTTCACCTGCCCAAATCCAGTAGGCCCCAGCCTGCTCCTCGCCTAATCCTGGGCTCCAACAGCGTCAGTTGGTGTTCAGAAGTGTCGTCTCCACAGAGCCAAACACATTCGTTCAAGTGTTAGTGGGGTTCAGCACTGCCAGCTGTTCCCCTGCTGTGGAGATGGCAGTCTCTCCTGCTGTCTCCGCATTACAAAGACAGTAGGCCTCTGCCTACACCCTCCTATTTCCTGGGCTTCAACACAGCCAGTTGTAGTTCGGAAGTGCCGTCCACACGGAAAGAGACACTTGCTCCCGTGTCTCAGTGGGGTTCAGTAACGTCAGCTGATCCCCTGCTGTGTGGATGGCAGTCTCTCCTGCTGTCACCTCATTCAAAATTCAGTAGGCCTCTGCCTACACCCTCCTATTTCCTGGGCTTCAACACAGCCAGTTGTAGTTCGGAAGTGCCGTCCACACGGAAAGAGATACTTGCTCCCGTGTCTCAGTGGGGTTCAGTAACGTCAGCTGATCCCCTGCTGTGTGGATGGCAGTCTCTCCTGCTGTAAACTCATTCAAAATACAGTAGGCCTCTGCCTACACCCTCCTATTTCCTGGGCTTCAACACAGCCAGTTGTAGTTCGGAAGTGCCGTCCACACGGAAAGAGACACTTGCTCCCGTGTCTCAGTGGGGTTCAGTAACGTCAGCTGATCCCCTGCTGTGTGGATGGCAGTCTCTCCTGCTGTAAACTCATTCAAAATACAGTAGGCCTCTGCCTACACCCTCCTATTTCCTGGGCTTCAACACAGCCAGTTGTAGTTCGGAAGTGCCGTCCACACGGAAAGAGACACTTGCTCCCGTGTCTCAGTGGGGTTCAGTAACGTCAGCTGATCCCCTGCTGTGTGGATGGCAGTCTCTCCTGCTGTCACCTCATTCAAAATTCAGTAGGCCTCTGCCTACACCCTCCTATTTCCTGGGCTTCAACACAGCCAGTTGTAGTTCGGAAGTGCCGTCCACACGGAAAGAGATACTTGCTCCCGTGTCTCAGTGGGGTTCAGTAACGTCAGCTGATCCCCTGCTGTGTGGATGGCAGTCTCTCCTGCTGTAAACTCATTCAAAATACAGTAGGCCTCTGCCTACACCCTCCTATTTCCTGGGCTTCAACACAGCCAGTTGTAGTTCGGAAGTGCCGTCCACACGGAAAGAGACACTTGCTCCCGTGTCTCAGTGGGGTTCAGTAACGTCAGCTGATCCCCTGCTGTGTGGATGGCAGTCTCTCCTGCTGTAAACTCATTCAAAATACAGTAGGCCTCTGCCTACACCCTCCTATTTCCTGGGCTTCAACACAGCCAGTTGTAGTTCGGAAGTGCCGTCCACACGGAAAGAGACACTTGCTCCCGTGTCTCAGTGGGGTTCAGTAACGTCAGCTGATCCCCTGCTGTGTGGATGGCAGTCTCTCCTGCTGTCACCTCATTCAAAATTCAGTAGGCCTCTGCCTACACCCTCCTATTTCCTGGGCTTCAACACAGCCAGTTGTAGTTCGGAAGTGCCGTCCACACGGAAAGAGATACTTGCTCCCGTGTCTCAGTGGGGTTCAGTAACGTCAGCTGATCCCCTGCTGTGTGGATGGCAGTCTCTCCTGCTGTAAACTCATTCAAAATACAGTAGGCCTCTGCCTACACCCTCCTATTTCCTGGGCTTCAACACAGCCAGTTGTAGTTCGGAAGTGCCGTCCACACGGAAAGGGACACTTGCTCCCGTGTCTCAGTGGGGTTCAGTAACGTCAGCTGATCCCCTGCTGTGTGGATGGCAGTCTCTCCTGCTGTCACCTCATTCAAAATTCAGTAGGCCTCTGCCTACACCCTCCTATTTCCTGGGCTTCAACACAGCCAGTTGTAGTTCGGAAGTGCCGTCCACACGGAAAGAGATACTTGCTCCCGTGTCTCAGTGGGGTTCAGTAACGTCAGCTGATCCCCTGCTGTGTGGATGGCAGTCTCTCCTGCTGTAAACTCATTCAAAATACAGTAGGCCTCTGCCTACACCCTCCTATTTCCTGGGCTTCAACACAGCCAGTTGTAGTTCGGAAGTGCCGTCCACACGGAAAGAGATACTTGCTCCCGTGTCTCAGTGGGGTTCAGTAACGTCAGCTGATCCCCTGCTGTGTGGATGGCAGTCTCTCCTGCTGTAAACTCATTCAAAATACAGTAGGCCTCTGCCTACACCCTCCTATTTCCTGGGCTTCAACACAGCCAGTTGTAGTTCGGAAGTGCCGTCCACACGGAAAGAGACACTTGCTCCCGTGTCTCAGTGGGGTTCAGTAACGTCAGCTGATCCCCTGCTGTGTGGATGGCAGTCTCTCCTGCTGTCACCTCATTCAAAATTCAGTAGGCCTCTGCCTACACCCTCCTATTTCCTGGGCTTCAACACAGCCAGTTGTAGTTCGGAAGTGCCGTCCACACGGAAAGAGATACTTGCTCCCGTGTCTCAGTGGGGTTCAGTAACGTCAGCTGATCCCCTGCTGTGTGGATGGCAGTCTCTCCTGCTGTAAACTCATTCAAAATACAGTAGGCCTCTGCCTACACCCTCCTATTTCCTGGGCTTCAACACAGCCAGTTGTAGTTCGGAAGTGCCGTCCACACGGAAAGAGACACTTGCTCCCGTGTCTCAGTGGGGTTCAGTAACGTCAGCTGATCCCCTGCTGTGTGGATGGCAGTCTCTCCTGCTGTCACCTCATTCAAAATTCAGTAGGCCTCTGCCTACACCCTCCTATTTCCTGGGCTTCAACACAGCCAGTTGTAGTTCGGAAGTGCCGTCCACACGGAAAGAGATACTTGCTCCCGTGTCTCAGTGGGGTTCAGTAACGTCAGCTGATCCCCTGCTTTGTGGATGGCAGTCTCTCCTGCTGTAAACTCATTCAAAATACAGTAGGCCTCTGCCTACACCCTCCTATTTCCTGGGCTTCAACACAGCCAGTTGTAGTTCGGAAGTGCCGTCCACACGGAAAGAGATACTTGCTCCCGTGTCTCAGTGGGGTTCAGTAATGTCAGCTGATCCCCTGCTGTGTGGATGGCAAAGTCTCCTGCTGCCTACACAGTCGTACCACTACTGATTTTTAACCGTGCTCCAATTAGGCCTGTGGCTCCACTGTCTCTCGTATTTCCCCTGTCCTCCAACCCTGCCAGTTACAGCTCCGAAGTGGCGTCTGCACAATCCACACTTGTTCCTGTGTTACAGGTGTTCAGTCCGATCAGTTAATCCCCTGATGTGTGTCCGGCAATGTCGCCTGCTCTGTCCACATTCCCATTATCGGAATGTGGACAGAGCAGGCGACATTGCCGGACACACATCAGGGGATTAACTGACCGGACTGAACACCTGTAACACAGGAACAAGTGTGGATTGTGCAGACGCCACTTCGGAGCTGTAACTGGCGGGGTTGGAGGACAGGGGAAATACGAAAATCAGTGAATCCACAGGCCTAAGTGGAGCTTGGTTCAAATTAGTAGTCTACAACCGATCTTAAAATTTCTTCAATGCAGCCTAAGCCTGCTCCGTGCTTGTCCCTGGGCTTCAACACAGCCAGTTGTTGCTCGGAAGTGCCGTCTTCACAGAGTAAAACACTAGCTCCTGTGTTTGTGGGGTTCAGTAACGTCAGCTGTTCCCCTGCTGTTTTGATGGCAATCTGTCCTGCTGCCTCCCAATTGACAGCACATCAGGCCTCAGCCTGCTAAGTGCTTGTCCTGGGCTCCAACATCGCCAGTTGCTGCTCATAACTGACTTTGGCACGGGTACTCCCTCCTGCCCAGCTTGGTTCCAGCCCTGCCTGCTGTTTCCGGGAAGTGTCAATGTCAGTTTGCCACCCCAAGTTGCCATGTCGTGTTGCGGTTGGGTTAGCCGAGGCTAGGGTGCCAGCAGTTTAGGTGCTTCCTATGTGGACTGCGGGTTCTGGTAAGAAAGGTTTGTTCCATAGTGCCAGTAGGACAAGCACCCCCTGTAGGACTGTGTGATTCGGTAACTGCGGCCAGCTTGCGGCATGCCAACTTTGCTTTTCAGGGGTAACTTCTGATACCCCTCCGGGTTCCAGCACCGTCAGCTGGTTCTCATCAGAGCCTTTGGCCTAGGTGCCTCCATCTCGGTATCCGAGTTCCAGCAACGTCTGCTGGTCCTTGGTAGTGCTTTGTAGCACAGGTACCTCCTGCTTAGTAACCGGGTTCCAGCACCGTCAGCTGGTCCTCGGTTGTGCCATTGGCTCTTATTCCTTCTGCTGCCCCTCCGGGTGCCAGCACTGTCAGCTGGTCCTCGCTATTTCCATTTGCTCTTGCAGCTTATGCTACCCCTCCGGGTTCCAGCACCGTCAGCTGGTTCTCGTCAGAGCCTTTGGCCTAGGTGCCTCCATCTCGGTATCCGAGTTCCGGCAACGTCTGCTGGTCCTTGGTAGTGCTTTGTAGCACAGGTACCTCCTGCTTAGTAACCGGGTTCCAGCACCGTCAGCTGGTCCTCGGTTGTGCCATTGGCTCTTATTCCTTCTGCTGCCCCTCCGGGTGCCAGCACTGTCAGCTGGTCCTCGCTATTTCCATTTGCTCTTGCAGCTTATGCTACCCCTCCGGGTTCCAGCACCGTCAGCTGGTTCTCGTCAGAGCCTTTGGCCTAGGTGCCTCCATCTCGGTATCCGAGTTCCGGCAACGTCTGCTGGTCCTTGGTAGTGCTTTGTAGCACAGGTACCTCCTGCTTAGTAACCGGGTTCCAGCACCGTCAGCTGGTCCTCGGTTGTGCCATTGGCTCTTATTCCTTCTGCTGCCCCTCCGGGTGCCAGCACTGTCAGCTGGTCCTCGCTATTTCCATTTGCTCTTGCAGCTTATGCTACCCCTCCGGGTTCCAGCACCGTCAGCTGGTTCTCGTCAGAGCCTTTGGCCTAGGTGCCTCCATCTCGGTATCCGAGTTCCGGCAACGTCTGCTGGTCCTTGGTAGTGCTTTGTAGCACAGGTACCTCCTGCTTAGTAACCGGGTTCCAGCACCGTCAGCTGGTCCTCGGTAGTGCCATTGGCTCTTGTTCCTTCTGCTGCCCCTCCGGGTGCCAGTACCGTCAGCTGGTTCAAGAGGACAAAGAACAGGAAGACAACCACCAAGATGCAGAACAACAAGAGAGAGAAGACAAAGAAGCATAAAAAAAACAAAGCAGAAGAACATTAAGCATAAGACTAATACTCTGAGCAAATGATATTATCTTATTTATAAGCAGAAGAAGACTAAGCAGTGTATGGGGGTGAGTCCGTTCCTCCTCGTGGTGCCCCTGGAAAAGGCCTGCTTCTGCAGGCCAAACTGAACGCGGACAAATCCTGTTGTAAATCTTTTGTGACAGGCAGAACGGAAGGTGTAAACTTCTAACTTTTCTAGATAACAACTACAGGAATGCCTGACACAAACAAGAATATGATGAAGAAGAATAGGAAGAAGATGAAGAAGCTGAATATGTAGAATAATAATTGTTGAATAAGAAGAATATGAAGAATGTAAGAAAAGGAAGAAGAAGAAGAAGAAGAAGAAGAAGAAGAAGAAGAAGAAGAAGAAGAAGAATGTAAAAAAAGGAAGTAGAAGAAGAAGAAGAAGAATGTAAAAAAAGGAATAAGAAGAAGAATGTAAAAAAAGGAAGTAGAAGAAGAAGAAGAAGAATGTAAAAAAAGGAAGTAGAAGAAGAAGAAGAAGAATGTAAAAAAAGGAAGTAGAAGAAGAAGACATACATGTCTGGCAAAATATAAATGAGGCTAACATAGTCAATATCTTTGTAACTCCTAACATCTTTAAAAAAAAAAGTTTAATTCCTGCTATTCCATTTGATTGGGCTAAACCTCTATGGCTTTAATGTCTCCTCCACCTCCCACAATACATTCTACATTATTCTTAGTTGTTTTTCTTCATGTAGAATTAACCTACAAGGAAAGAAAGGTTTTTTTTTAATTCCGATATTTTGGCCCCATTGACTTGCATTGGTTCCCGGTATCGGAATCGGCGATACCGATACTTTTTTTTAAGATCGGCCGATCCATTCCGATCCGATATTTTCAAGTATCGGCTGGTATCGCTCAACTCTACTCATAAGAAATGTAGAGGCCAGTGAGGGGGGCCCAGACACATTTCTTGCGCAGGGGCCCCAAGCTGTCAGTGTCCGTCTCTGCTGCAGTTGATATGTGTTTGATCCCTTTTAGGTGTTTGTATACATTATACTACCATGTTATACATTTGGAAGTTATTACTATATTTTATATGTGCATATAAAAAGGTTACCTTTCACCATCAAACATTTCATTTCATGGTCTAATAACACCTTTTCCAGTAATGTGCTCCTGACATCACAGTGAACACAATGCAAGTCGTAGCGAGGTTTCGGCACATGCGTTGCTTGATTGCATAGCTTTCATCCATTGACTGACAGCTGTATTTTGGACTATTGCCTTTTTGATGACGCAACCCCCAGATGAAGGCAGAATGCAGAAAGGCATGTTGGAGTAGGTACAATCCAAGCAGGCGAAACAACATCATCAGTATATATTTATTATCATCTAGTCTTGATTTAATGCCTGATAGGTTATGTGATATATGCTTTGACAAAAGGACCCACAGTCTCTTTATAGGGAAATAATGGAGCATTACTATTATATATACAGGTATATCATTGGTCCTTACGATTTAAGCAATTCATTCATCTATGTATGTCATTTCCAGATATACATTTTTCCTGTTCATTTGTATTTTCCACTGCATATGAGTTTATACATTTCATAAACTTTGTTATTTTCTCTTTTCCCCTACTTGAGATTGTGTCCTCCTCCTCACTGTTTGCAAGCCCATCTTTTTACCATTCTTGATTCTCTATAAAGGTTGCAGATTTTTAACACCTTAGATACTTTATTTATAGACTTTGTGGTCAGATTTCTTTTTTGCTTTTATAGATTTTATTACTGGTAAGTCTACCTGGCATTACATTGTCCATTCATTTTTATTCCTAAGTTTATATGATGATTAATTATATATGTTATTATTTAACAGTTTATCCATCTGTTTATTCATTGAGGCATTATTTTCATTTGTTACATTTAAAATAAAAGAAAGTACAATGAAAAAAAAAATAGGCTCTAGTTTATGTAAACATTTTTCATTATACGCGTATTGGAAATATATTCAGTATTGAGGTCTTGATGTTAATACCAATCTAAGAGCTGCCTTAGAGAACTAATGAAGGCAATATCTCAGGAGGATTTGTATCCAAAGCTCTTAGAGAACACCTTGGGGACTCATTCTATGTCTGTCACCTTTCTAGTCTCATTGACACTCCACTTCTTAACCACCATTGCACTGTGCAACCATTTCACTTTACACCTCACGATTAGAATATTAAAAAGAAAGAACACCACACTAGCCAGTCCTTATATTAGACTTGTTTTTGACACGTACTATATAAATTGCCGCTGGAGTATTGAAAAGACAAGACTCTGTTCATTTGAGGAGCACATTCTATTTTACAGCTTATGAAAGCCTTTCGAAAATCATTCTTCATGGCACATGATTCTTTTAAAGCGCAGTATTTTGCAGCAATAATTCTTGATGAATTTTCCTCGGTAAAGCACTAAACTCTTTCTGAGGTATAATATCATTTACATTTTCCTTTGATTCACTAATCTTGCTCTCATGGTAAATGAATGGTGATATTTAATAATTGCAAGACAATTAATCTCTTTTATACCAAAGGGGTAAGAAACTGTATTGTAATAAAGCAATGAGTGTTCTTCGCCTTTTAAATTCCAACAGGTGATTCTCTACTATTAAAAAGGCAACGCTTACCGTTTGAGGTGCAGTATAAAGCGGCAAGTGAAGGAATTGTTAAATGCGTAGAAGGTGTTCTTTCACCAGCTGAAATTGATACTTGTCTTGATGGTGGAAAATAGACTAAAGGGAGTCTATCACCAGATTAATACTACCCGATCTGTGGACAAGCTAATGACCGAGATGTTAACGTCATTGGTGTATCACTTACTGGGCTCCCTGTGGGTAAGATTTTAACTTTTAACAGAATTCTCAATAGGAGACATTGTGGGAAAATGAAATGTTTTACATGGGACATGCAAACAATGGAACAACCATCTGCATCATCACAATATTAAAAATTACAGAAGGTATCAAAAGTCATGTCCACAGTTAGGCGGTACACTGAGAACAGAAATCCTTCTTTATCATCAAAGAATCTTTCGAAGAAAATTCAGGTTTTGTTTCATCTCTGATTATTCTGTTTAAGACTGTCAATGTCTCTTTGAGAGGACAAATGAGTGGTTTTGCCTCACATGCCAAAAAGTTTAGAAACAACAGGATAAACCACTCAACGGTTACAACTCAAAACAGCAGATAGAGGAAGTAAAAGCATCCCTCTCCTCAACTTGAATCCAAAGTTGATGCCTTGGAAATTATTAATAATTATTATTATTTCCTTATATAGTGCCATTAATTCCATGGTGCTGTACATGAGAAGGGGGAACTTGCGGACTTACATTCTATGGTATAGTGGGGAAGAGACAGAAGGTCGGGGGTGCAGCAGCTCTGGTGGTGGTGAGGCGGCGGCTCGGGCGGTGGTGAGGCAGCAGAATGGTTATTGCAGGCTGTAAGCTTTCCTGAAAAGATAGGTTTTCAGGTTCCGTTTGAAGGAAATTCAGCTTAACGTTTTGTCAAATGACAATGTAAAAAAACATAATTGCTGGACTGTAATAAGCCAGGCCCATTATTAGCAAAGCAGCTTAAATGTGACTGTAAAACAATTTCCCCCTTAACCCTAAAAGTCACTAGTGATTGCACCATTACAGCTATTCTAGTAAGGATGCAATTTTTATTTTAATGTTTACATTTTTTCCTTCCTTTTTTTTAAAGAGCCCTAAGTTTTTTTATTTTTCCAAATGAGGGTTTGTCTTTTGGGGGGGTCAAGTTATACTTTTGAAAGGCACCATTTATTTTGCCATATAGTATAGGGGAAAATGGGAAAAGAATTCCAAGTTAGATGAAATAATAACAAAAAAAGTCATCATTGATTTGTGAGTTTCATTTACTTTACACAGCGTTAAAAGCTATCAATCAGTAGGTTTTTTTTGTCACCTAGACTGGGAGCATCATAATGTAGAGACAGAGATCCTGATTCCAGCAAGGTGTCACTTACTGGGCTGTTTACCATAGTTTCAATAAAGTCACTGATTTATTGGCAGCATCTTTTAACTAAAGTACTATTATTATTTACACGTCTTTATTTTTCACTGGGGAAAAGAGGGTAATTCAAAATGTTTATGCTTTGTTACTTTGTTATTTTTTTAGATTTTTCAAAAGTTATGTTTTTTTTACTTTTTTTCAGTTCTTATAGGTGACATGAATCCACAAAAGTTTAGTCATTGTACTACAGTGGCATGTAAAAGGTTGGTCACCATTAGTCAAAATTACTGTGAACAGTTAAACAAGTTTAAGATGAAATGATCTCTAAAAGGCCTAAATTATAGGTGGCACATTTCCGTTGTATTTTTTACATTTTAACAATAAAATGGAAATTGGGCCAATGCAATAGTTTGGGCACTCTTGAAGATTTGTGTGCTCAGATAACTTTAACCAAGGTTTCAGATCTTAATTAGCCTGTCTGGATTATGGCTTGTTCACTAGCATAGGTAGGATAGGCCAGGTGATACAAAATTCCCAGCTTTATAAAAACCTAGCCTCCACTAACCTTATTGCAAAAGACAGAAGTTATGGGTTCTTCTAAGGAGCTGCCAAGCACTCTGAAAATGAAAATGGTGGAGGCTTGCAAAGCAGGAGAAGGTTATAAGAAGATAGCAAAGAGTTTTCAAGTTGCCCTTTTCTCAGTTCATGGAAGAGTCATCAGAAGAAAACCTCTCGTGAATCCTCACCATAAAATTCAGCTTCAGAAGTAAGCAAAAGAACAAACCTGATGCATTTTGGAAACAAGTCCTGTGGACCGATGAGATTAAAATAGAACACTTTGACCACAATGATCAAAAGGTATGTGTGGAGTAAAAAGGCCACATAATTTTAGGAAAAGAGCATCTTGCCAACCATGAAGCATCGGGCTTTATCAATCATGCTTTGGGGTTGTGTTGCAGGCAATGGCAAGGGGGAACATTTCAAGGGTAGAGAGAAGACTGGATTCAATTAAATTTCAACAAATTCTTGATGAAAACACATAATACCATCTGTAAAAAAGCTGAAGCTGAAAAGAGGATGGCTTCTACAAATGGATAATGAAGATCCTAAACACATGTCAAAATCCACAATAGACTGCCTCAAAAGGTGCAAGCTGAAGGTTTTACATTGGCCATCACAGTCCCCTGATCTGAACATCATTGAAAATCTGTGGCTAGACCTTAAAATTGCAGTGCATGCAAGATGACCCAGGAATCTCAAAGAACTGGAAGAATTTCCTAAGGAAGAATTCATGAAAATCCATCAAACAAGAATTGAAAGACTCTTGGCTTGTTACAAAAAGTATTTATAAGCTCTGATACTTTCAAAAGGGGGTGCTACTAGATAATAACCAGGGTGCCCAAACTTTTGCATCAGCCCATTTTCCTTTTTGAAATTTTTAAAATGTAAAAAATGAAAAAAATATATATTTTCACCTAAAATACAAAGGAACTGTGTCATCTATAACTTTAGGCCTTGTAGAGATCCTTTTATCTTCAACTTCAACTTGCATAACTGTTCACAATAGCAGTAATTTTGACCAGGGGTGCACAAACTTTTACATGCCACTCTATATACTGCTTAAAGTCACCAACAGACCCTATAAATAGTATGATGTCCCCCACAGCCTCATTGCATATAGTATGATGGTCCTCAGACCTTCTATATTTAACATGATGGCCCCTCTATATATAATATAATTGCCTCAAAACCCCTCTGTATATCATAAAATGACCCTTCAGTTCCTGAACAAAGAATATGATGGCTCCTTTGTCTCTCTATATATAATATGACAGCCCCTCATATCCTCTATATATAATAATATGGCACCATAACCTTTCTGCATATAGCATGATGGCTCCACAGCCCTTCTATATATAATATGATGGCCATTCTATATATACTAGGATGGCCTCAAGCCTCTCTTCATATAGTGTGATCACCCCCAACCCCTTTTTATATATAGCAAGACGGTCCCTCAGCCCCCTGTATATAATAAGATAGCCCCTTGGCCCCTTTATATAGATATGATGGCCTCTTAGCTCGTTTATATATATACAGTATTATGACTCCACAACCCTTTGGCATATAATATTATGGCCTAATAGCCAATTATATAGAGTATCATAGCCCATTTTTTGTAGTATGATGGCATCACAGCCCATTATTTATAGTATGATGGCCACACAGCCCCTTGGAATATATTATGATGTACCCACAGCCCATTATATACAGAATGATGGCCCCACAACCCATTATATATGGTATGATGGCACCTACAGCTCCTTATGTATAGTTTGTTGTCCCTTTGTATATGTAGGTATGATGGCACCTTAGCCCCACTATTCTATGAAGGCCCTACAGACCATTATATATAGTATGATGTCCCCACAGCCAATTATATATAATACTAGCTGAAGAGCCCGGCGTTGCCTGGGCATAGTAACCAACTGTGGTTAGTTATAACAAATTATAATGATTATATTGCACATAAAAACATTTCACATCATATATTCAACACTACAGATTTCCAACACAAATTAACTAAACGATAACCCAAGTATTGATAGTGTTTTATTTTCAACTTATTCAAGAGCCTTTTGTTAAACAACATTTTTGGTTATTCCATTCGGTGCAAAGATGAACAGATTTTTGGCAGTTCCAACCTCTGGTGAAAGGTAAGTGGGGCATGTAGCAACTGTATGACCTGGATATGATACCGCCGACCACACATGGACGGAGCCTATTAAGGGGGTTGATTAAACAGGGGTTATTCAAATCCCCCTTGTGTCACCGCCGGCTATGCCCAACATCATCATGGCATCCGGCATCTGTATCACCCATTCCTCCTGATGAACCGTGTAAACGGGGAAACGCGTCGGGGTGGCCTGAACATACGTTAAGTTCTAATTATCTATGCCAATGTATTTTGCTTTATTCAAAAGCTTTGGTGTTTCTATGGCTGAGGAGTTATCTTTTGGAGACGCTCAAATATGATTAAGGTTTATTGATTAATGGGGGACACTGTTACCCATGGCTATGAGTATGCTGATGTATCTTTAAGACTATTTTATCAGAGATTTGCCATTGATGCAATTGGTGGCTTTTTTTTGTGTGTTTTGGTTTTTGTTTTTGTTGTTGTCTGCCAATCCCAGGTAGTGAACCTACCGTATGAAATGTTTTATATTATATAAGGATCTATTCCTTTCATTTCTTTTCTTTGCTATATTGTTTTCCCACCTATATTTATAGGGTGAAATCAGGGGAGAGAGGGATAGTCCACGTTGAGTGGGGGCGCCAAAAAATCGTTTCTTTAGGGTACCAACCTCCACGGCAAGGAAGGAGTCAGTTTAGGTATAGTGTAGGGTCCTGGCAGGCAGTTTTTCTATTTTTTGTATTTTTGGGGGTTTTTCTAATACCCTATACATTGGGTTAGGTGCTTTTTATAAAGAAGAATTAAAAAAATGTTGCTTTTAAGGGAAATATATGTTCACTACATGATTGAATTTTCCCAAACAAATTTTGTTCAAGTGAGTCTTTTTGATAATGTCTGCTGAGCTGTGTACCTAATCCTCTCCTGTGTGATACTTTATGCTGAGCTGTGTATGTAATCCTATCGTGTTTTACTGACTGCTCAGCCATGTATCTAATCATATCCTGTGTGATACTGACTGCTGAGCAGTGTATCTAATCCTATCCTGTGTGATACCGTCTGCTGAGCCGTGTATCTAACCCTATCCTGTGTGATATTGACTGCTGAGCCGTGTACCTATTCCTATCATGTGTGTTACTGACTGCTCAGCAGTGTATCTAATCCTATCCTGTGTGATACTGACTGCTGAGCCGTGTATCTATTCCTATCCTGTGTGATACTGACTGCTGAGCTGTGTATCTAATCCTATCTTGTGTGATACTGACTGCTGAGCCATGTGTCTAATCCTCTCCTGTGTGATACTGACTGCTGAGCTGTGTATGTAATCCAATCCTGTGTGATACTGACTGCTGAGCCATGTATCTAACCCTATCCTGTGTGATAATGTCTGCTGAGCTGTGTACCTAATCCTCTCCTGTGTGATACTTTCTGCTGAGCTGTGTATCTAATCCTATCCTGTGTGATACTGACTGCTGAGCAGTGTGTCTAATCCTATCCTGTGTGATACCGTCTGCTGAGCTGTGTATCTAACCCTATCCTGTGTGATACTGACTGCTGAGCCGTGTACCTAATCCTATCATGTGTGTTACTGACTGCTCAGCCGTGTATCTAATCCTATCCTGTGTGATATTGACTACTGAGTCGTGTATCTAATCCTATCCTTTGTGATACTGACTGCTGAGCAGTGTATCTAATCCTGTTCTGTGTAATACCGTCTGCTGAGCTGTGTATCTAATACTATTCTATGTGATACTGTGTGCTGAGCTGTGTGTCTAATCCTATCCTGTGTAATACTGTCTGCTGAGCCATGTATCTATCCCTATCCTGTGTGATACTGACTGCTGAGCTGTGTATATAATCCTATCCTGTGTGATACTGACTGCTGAGCTGTGTATCTAATCCTATCCTGTGTGATACTGACTCCTGAGCCATGTGTCTAATCCTCTCCTGTGTGATACTGACTGCTGAGCTGCTGTGTATGTAATCCTATCCTGTGTGATACTGACTGCTGAGCCGTGTATCTAATCCTATCCTGTGTGATACTGGGCTCCCCCTGCAGTCTGTGTCAGAGGGTGGTCTGTGTCTCGTAATAAATTGTGTTATTTCCAGCTGTACAGAAGGACGATAACACCATAGAAATGATAATAATAATAGGCCTCAGTTACCACAACTATCTACAGAGAAAACTGTTGCTGATAGCAACACAGCTCCTGTTTCATCTTTTAAACAGCTCTGGGACAGCGTGGTGAGTTTTGAGTGGCGACTTTTGTGTTTCGACTTTTATGTGGCGAGGTTGGTGTATGTGTGGTGAAATGTGTGCTGAGGGTGGTATATATGTGTTGAAGCATGTGGTAGTGTGTGGCACATTTTGTGTGTGTTCATATCTCCGTGTGTGGTGAGTATCCCATCTCAGGGCCCCACCTTAGCAACTGTACGGTATATACTCTTTGGCGCCATCGCTCTCATTCTTTAAGTCCCCCTTGTTCACACCTGGCAGCTGTCAATTTGCCTCCAACACTTTTCCTTTCACTTTTTCCCCATTATGTAGATAGGGGCAAAATTGTTTGGTGAATTGGAATGCGCGGGGTTAAAATTTTGCCTCAAAGCATAGCCTATGACGCTCTCGGGGTCCAGACGTGTGACTGTTCACAATTTTGTGGCTGTAGCTATGACGGTGCAGATGCCAATCCTGGACATACACACATACATCCACACATTGAGCTTTATATATTAGATGATGGCCCCTCAGCCCATTATATATAGCATGATGGTCCCAGAGTCCATTATACATAGCATCATGACTCAACAGCCCATTATATATGGTATGATACCCCCCCGCAGCCCTTTATACATAGCACGATGACCCCATAGCCCATTATAAATAGTATGATGGCCACACAGCCCAATCTACTGTATATAGTATGATAGCCCCATCTTATATCGTATGACGGTCTCACACCCCCTTAATATACAGTTGTGCTCAAAAGTTTACATACCCTGGCAACATTTTTGCTTTCTTGGACTTTTTTCAGAGAATATGAATGATAACACCAAAATTTTTTCTCCACTCATGGTTAGTGTTTGGGTGAAGCCATTTATTGTCAAACTACAGTCATGGCCAAAAGTTTTGAGAATGACACAAATATTAATTTTTACAAAGTCTACTGCCTTATTTTTTCTTAATGGCAATTTGCATATACTCCAGAATGTTATAAAGAGTGATCAGCTTAACAGCAATTACTTGCAAAGTAAATATTTGCCTAGAAAATGAACTTTTTCCCCCAAAACACATTTCAACATCATTGCAGCCCTGCCTTAAAAGGACCAGCTAACATCGTTTCAGTGATTGCTCCATTAACACAGGTGTGGGTGTTGATGAGGACAGGGCTGGAGATCAACCTGTCATGATTAAGTAAGAATGACACCACTGGACACTTTAAAAGGAGGCTGGTGCTTGGCATCATTGTTTCTCTTCTGTTAACCATGGTTATCTCTAAAGAAACACGTGCAGTCATCATTGCACTGCACAAAAATGGCCTAACAGGGAAGAATATCGCAGCTAGAAAGATTGCACCTCAGTCAACAATCTATCGCATCATCAAGAACTTTAAGGAGAGAGGTTCCCTTGTTGCCAAAAAGGCTCCAGGGTGCCCAAGAAAGACCAGCAAGCGCCAGGACCGTCTCTTAAAAGTGTTTCAGCTGCGGGATCGGGCTACCAGCAGTGCAGAGCTTGCTCAGGAATGGCAGCAGGCAGGTGTGAGTGCATCTGCACGCACTGTGAGGCAGAGACTCTTGGAGCAAGGCCTGGTCTCAAGGAGGGCAGCAAAGAAGCCACTTCTCTCCAGGAAAAACATCATGGACAGACTGATATTCTGCAAGAGGTACAGGGAGTGGACTGCTGAGGACTGGGGTAAAGTCATTTTCTCTGATGAATCCCCTTTTCGATTGTTTAGGACATCTGGAAAACGGCTTATTCGGAGAAGACCAGGTGAGCGCTACCACCAGTCTTGTCTCATGCCAACTGTCAAGCATCCTGAAACCATTCATGTGTGGGGTTGCTTCTCAGCCAAGGGAATGGGCTCTCTCTCAGTCTTGCCTAAAAACACAGCCATGAATAAAGAATGGTACCAGAATGTCCTCCAAGAGCAACTTCTCCCAACCGTCCAAGAGCAGTTTGGCGATCAACAATGCCTTTTTCAACATGATGGAGCACCTTGCCATAAAGCATCGGTGATAACTAAATGGCTCAGGGAACAAAACATAGAGATTTTGGGACCATGGTCTGGAAACTCCCCAGATCTTAATCCCATTGAGAACTTGTGGTCAATCATCAAGAGACGGGTGGACAAACAAAAACCTTCAAATTCGGACAAAATAAAAGCATTGGTTTTGCAAGAATGGACTGCTATCAGTCAGGATTTGATCCAGAAGTTGATTGAGAGCATGCCAGGGAGAATTGCTGAGGTCCTGAAGAAGAAGGGTCAACACTGCAAATATTGACTTGCTGCATTAACTCATTCTAACTGTCAATATAACCTTTTGCTACTCATAATATGATTGCAATTATATTTCTGTATGTGATAAAAACATCTGACAAACACACATAAAAACCAGAGGGCAGCAGATCATGTGAAAATATAATATTTGTGTCATTCTCAAAACTTTTGGCCATGACTGTACTGTGTTTTCTCTTTTTAAACCATAATGACAACCCAAAACATCTAAATGACCCTGATCAAAAGTTTTCATACGCCATTTCTTAATACTGTGTATTACCCCCTCTAACATCAATGATAACTTGAAGTCTTTTGTGGTAGTTGTGGATGAGTTTCTCTATTTTCTCAGATGGAAAAACTGCCCACTCTTCTTGGCAAAAAGCCTACAGCTCCTGTAAATTCCTGGGCTGCCTAGCATAAACTGAGCACTTGAGATCTCCCCAGAGTGGCTCAATGATATTGAGGTCAGGAGACTGAGATGGCCACTCCAGAACGTTCATTTTGTTCTGCTGTAGCCAATGACAGGTCAACTTGGCCTTGTGCTTTGGATCATGACACGTGCAGTCTTTAGAATCATGATCCAAATCGAAATGATCATAATGGGCATCAGAGATTGTCAAATATAAATGGCCAGAATAGTCCTAAATTAGCAATCCTCACTACTACAAACAGGTATAGGCAAAAAAGTAGCTTTACTTCATAAAGTGCGTGTGCTTATATTATAAATCTTATTAAGACCCATTAACTGCAGTGAAAGTTCCCAGTACAAAAGTGCCGAGTGCTTTATGAGGTAGAGTGCAGCATGTCACCACCCCAGAACATCATTTTAGTAGGCCATCATTTTGAATTTTAAAATCATTTTTCAAGCTGGTCTTATAAAGTATTCTAATTTACTGAGATAATGACTTTTGGATTTTCATTGGCTGTAAGCCATAATCATCAACATTAACAGAAATAAACACTTGAAATACATCACTCTGTTTGTAATGACTATATAATTTATGAGTTTCACTTTTTGTATTGAAGAACTGAAAGAAGTTAACTTTTCGATGATATTCTAATTTTGTGAGAAGCACCTGTATATGTATATATATTTTTTTTCTTTTTTAAATATGATTTTTGTAAAAAATATTTTTACAACTTTTTTTACCTTTTTACTTAGTTCCACAATGGGACTTTCACTTTTTGTAGTCTGATCAATAGTATATAGCCTTGCAATGTACAAGCATTGTCATTCTTTGTAACCTGTCAGCCCTGCAGATGCATGTTAGTTAGATCATGCACTGTGCATGATCATCTAACTATCTTGTTAATGCCTGGTGACCTGGATGTTATCATGACGTCATTGGGTCACCATAGCAAAGACTGGGCCCCTCACCATGATGTCACTGGGGCGCTAATCAGAGGTACAGGGGGCTCTCTCCATCCACTTGTCTTCTAAATGCTGTGATCGATATTGTTTAGGGAATAAAGTGCCTGGAGTGGTGCGGGCACCACTCCTGGCACTGGGTCCTGGGTGTCAGCTGTCAGAATCAGCTGACACACATCTGTGATCATCATGACATATCCATATATGCAAGCTCGGTAAGTACCAGCCAACCTGGACATATGGATACGTCCAAGGTCATGAAAGGGTTTAACCCCTTATCAACATCGGATGGAATAGTACGCCAATGTCGGTATCCCCCACTTTGATGAGGGCTTGGCAGTGAGCCCACATCTGTTCCAGGACATGTCAGCTGTTTTGAACAGCTGACATGTGCCCGTAATAGTCGCAGGTGCTATTAACTAGTTAAATGCCACTGTCAAATACTGACAGCAGCATTTAAATGGCGCTTCTGGCCAGAAATGTGCTCACGGTGACCTGCGTCACTTGATACTGGGTCACCGGTGCATCAGCATGACAACCCGAGGTCTCCTGGAGATCTTTATAGTTGTCAGTGCCGAATTGCTATGAGCGTCACCCAGTGGTCAGCACTAGTAGCAAGTCAGTAATTCTGCTACATACAGTAGAGGTGATCTGCTAGTCGCCTCTATGTAGCAGGACCGATCGAGTTGTGCCAGCTTCTAGTCTCCTATGGAGACTATTGAAGCATGGCAAAAGTAAAATAAAGTGTTTAAAAATATAAAAAAATAAGTTTAAATCACCCTCCTTTCACCCCATTCAAAATAAAACAATAAAAAAAATCACACATACACATATTAGGTATTGCCATGTTCAGAATCGTCCGATATAGGAATAAAAAAAATTAACCCGATCGCTAAACGGCGTAGTGAGAAAAAATTCAAAACGCCAGAATAACATTTTTTTGTGTCGCCACAACATTGCATTAAAATGCAATGGGCGATCAAAAGATTGTATCTGCACCAAAATGGTATCACTAAAAACGTCAGCTTGGTGAGCAAAAAATAAGCCCTCACCCAACCTGAGATCATGAAAAATGGAGACGCTACGGGTATCGGAAAATGGAGCATTTTTTTAGCAAAGTTTGGAATTTTTTTTCACCACTTTGATAAAAAAGAACCTAGACAAGTTTGGTGTATATGAACTCGCAATGAACTGGAGAATCATATAGGCAGATCAGTTTTATTATTTAGTGAATGTACAAAAAGCCAAACAAAAAACAAGTGTGAGATTGCACTTTTTTGCAATTTCATCGCACTTGGAATTTTTTTCCCGTTTTCTAGTATGTGATATGGTAAAACCAATGGTGTCGTACAACTCGTCCCACAAAAAACAAGCCCTCACATGGCCATATTGACGGAAAAATATAAAAGTTATGGCTCTGGGAAGAAGGGGAGTTTAAAACGAAAGCTCAAAACCAAAGAAAGCTCCGGTCATGAAGGGGTCAAACTGCCTATAAGCCTGCTCTAAAATTAGCTCTCCCACCTATGTCAATTATCCCTGAACTGCTTCCAGAGGAAAGTATGCCAAGCATCAGATCACCCTGTCTTATTTACTGAAAGATCCGATGACACAAAGCGGCCGTGAATTCCCAGTAATGCTAGTAGACGTGCATGGCAGGCAATCCACGATGGTTATCGACTGTTTAACAGCCGCGAAACATGTGGGGCCGGGGCTCCAGCATGGTGCTCGAACACCCACAATGCTCAATTGAGTAACGAGCGTAATCGAGCACCCCAATGCTTGATAGAGAATTGAGTGTTAGGCTGTACTAGCTTTAGCATATACTTCAGGCTTATTTAATCTAAGACATGTTATGTACAATTTCAGTGTTTGTCTATAGAATAAACATAATAAGACTTTTATTGCACATATTACTAGCATTAGGTTTTAAGGCCCTGTCACACTAAGCGATATCGCTAGTAATATCGCTATAACGTCACTGATTTTGTGACGTTATAGCGATATTGCTAGAGATATCGCTGTGTCTGATACTTACCTCTGACCGGCTCCCCCGCTGGTTATCACTGATCGCGCGAGAACGTCCTGGGCCATTTCTCGTCGTCAACTTCCTGCTGGGCTTCCTGTGGCGCCGACGAGCGATGCGTGGACGCGGGCGGGAGGGCGTCAGGATCGCCTCGTCTGACAGGTAAGTAGCGACCCCCGACCCCTGCTATGTCGCTGGTGAGATCTGCCTGTGTGGCAGCTCACTAGCGACCACTTAGCGATGCACCAGCGATCCTGACCGCGTCATATCGCTGGTCGGGATCGCTGGTACATCGCTAAGTGTGACAGTACCTTTAGTTAGAAATGTATTAATGAATGATGTTAATGTTAGATAACACGGACAACAATGAATAATATCATTATAATGGGAGTAAATAACTGCTAGTCTTCTAATATGTATTGTTCAAAGCAAGTTGTCAGGATCCTAGGACTTTCCGGTCTGTTTTGAATGAACTTTTGCCCTTGGTTAAGATGGAGTTTTCAGTCCTGTCGCATCACTTCCTCTTAGCTGCCCTTAGTTAAGATGGAGTTTTTGTTTACATCACTTCCTCCCCAGCTGCATAAAAACCCGCCCCTAAGCACAAGCAAATCGCTTGAGTATATTGATTCCTGGTGTGCTCCTGCCCTGCCACTCTCCCAGATCTTGTGACTCTGGAACAACCCTGCTTCCTGCTTGAAACTTCACCTCTCTGGACCTCTGGATACCGCTGGACTTCTGGCTACCGTACCCGGTTAGGCTACTTTCACACATCAGGTTTTCGGCGTCAGGCGCGATCCGGCGTCGTGCCGGAATGCCGGATCCGGCAAATGTTTTGTAAAACCTGATGTGCCGGATCCGGTTTTCTGCCGGATCCGTCTTGTTCTTGACAGACAAAACCGGATCCGTCTCATCCGGTTCATCCGTTTTTCGACGGATTACGCTGGATCTGGTTTTTAAAATTGACCCTTGTGGCCTTCTGAACGGGATTGGCTACTGGAAAACTATATATAGCATGTTCCTACAGCCCTTCTTTGACAGGTTGTAGAGGAGAAAGTGCAGGTTGGAGAGAAGAGCAAGTTACTGGCGAAGATGGATGTTGTCATTGGAAATATTACCACTAGAAGTTCTGTGACGGTTTCAGTAATGAGGGACAATTTTGCACTATACTTTATGTCACCTCAAGGCAGAGTACACTGGGATGACAGAGTGTGAAAGATTTGTGCCCTAACCAAACTTGTGTACCTTCTGGACCAACAGTATATACCTTTGCCAACCAAAGTTGGCTATCTTGTCATGGTCTTATTATTTTTAGCTTTAGGCCACAGGTGTGTTCCTTGGTTGTGTTTTATGCAAAGTATTTCACCTTTTAACAAAAGTTGTGTTCATTGTTAGGAAATCACCAACAATAAACACAACTTTTCAGGTGAAATACTTTGCTTCAAACACAACCAGGAACACAACTGTGGCAAAAAGCTAAAATTTACCCACAGTTATATACCTGGTTTTGAATACCTTTTTACCCTTTAAATACCCTGTATTTAACCTTTTTTAAACATATTTTTCCGCAGAAAGAAATGACAGACAACCAGTGTAAACAATAATTTAACTTTTATTTAAAATATTGTTTTTTGTGTAAACTGTTTTTAAAGTTAAAAAACTTTTTTAATAAAGGTTTGAAACCAACCAAATGGGCATTTTTATTACAAAAAAAACATTATAACTCGGTGTAGTGTGGGGTGGCAATACTGCTGGAGGGGCTGCGGGACACTTCGACAATGGGAGTGTGGAGAGAGGACTGGGATCCTGGTGGGGAAGGTACAGTTAGAGGTGATGGTGTGGAAAAAGCTACAGAATGGGTGGACATGTGGGAGGCAGAAGAGGTGGTGGGCGGTGGAGTGGAGGGTTGGGCAGGGACTGTAGGAGCAGATGATGTTGATGGAAAGTTGTATGGGGAAGGAGTTTGGTACGGGGAAGGAGTTTGGTACGGGGAAGGAGTTTGGTACGGGGCAGGTTGCTGGAAGTGGGGAGATGTCTGGTACTGGGGAGGTTGCTGGTACTGGGAAGGTTGCTGGTACTGGTGAGGTTGCTGGTATGTAATAGGAGGGGGAGGATGGAAAGTGGCTGGAGGGGGTGCAGATGTAATAGGAGGGGGAGGATGGAAAGTGGCTGGAGGGGGTGCAGATGTAATAGGAGGGGGAGGATGGAAAGTGGCTGGAGGGGGTGCAGATGTAATAGGAGGGGGAGGATGGAAAGTGGCTGGAGGGGGTGCAGGTGGAGGAACTACAGTGGTGGGAGGTGGAGGTTGGGATGTAACCTGCTGTAGAGCACCGTGGCACGAATGCATTACATGCATCTGCTGGGTAGGAGATAGTGTTGCCATGCGCTCCACAACAGACCTGAAAAAGGTGTGGTTTGGCGAAGATCTTGCTTCTGAATGCATGGTTTGCAGAAGTGTCTTCACCTCCAGAATGCTGGAGTTGATCTGCTGAAAGCCTGCGGAGATTTGCTCTGACAATACTTTTAGACAGTTCTGGAAAGATGCATTCAGATGCAAGAACTCTGGCGCATAACTCTTTTCCTGACCCATCTGCCACTGCCGCCCAGTACCCGCAGGTGTACTAGAGGTGGCAGGGGCAGAAGGGTGGGGTAAAGGGAAAGCGATCTCCTCACCAGCAGCTTCATGTAATGTAGGCGGCCACGATGCTCCTGTGCTGGTGGATGGGACAGATGGGTCGAATGTGTGGGAAGGCTGGGAAGGTGCAGATGTACCGGGGCGGTCGAAGTGTCCCTCGGTGCCGGTCTCCTCAGGGATCGCCTCAGAAGGGTCCAATCGTGCAGGCTCCCGAGTGCTGCTCACCGTGCTGTGGAATAAAGAGAAAAAAAAACAATTAAAATACTGACATGGTATGGCCCTGGCTGAAAAAAAAAAGTTACATCTAACATTTTTTTTCACATGTGGTGTGTAATATTTACCTTCTAGTGACCATTGTTTCCCGGAGGAACGACAGGGCTTGTGCGTACTTGTACTTGCTCCTGCGTCCTCCAGATCCACTCGGGGCCCGCATCTCTTTATTGAACTCCTTCTTGAAACGATCCCTCACAGACCGCCACCGATTCACAATTCTGTTCCCTGAAACGAGAAAGGAGTGGTTAGTATACAACATCAGTGTTTCACAAACTCCAGTCCTCATGGTCCCCAGGGGTCATGTTTTCAGGATTTCCATAGTAAATAGAAATCCTGAACACATGATCCGTGGGGACCACGAGGACTGGAGTTCGGGAAACACTGGTTTACATCAAGCAACCGGTACTGTATATACTTACGCTCTTTAATCTGGGCCCGAACATCGAGGTCCTCCCAGCGGCCCACAAGGAGCGAACAGATTTCCTCCCAGAGTCGTCGGGTAATGATAAGGTCAGCGTGGCGGCGGTCAGCCATATTCCAGAGCGGCTCCCTTTCTCTGACGAGATTGATGAGGTGGTCCACATCGAGTCCTCCATCCTCACCGTCAGAGTCGGGAGCACGCTGTGAAGGCTGTTAAAGAAAAAGACAAAAATAACATAATTAGCCTCCACAAAAGAAATGAAATAAAAAGTGCCAAAAAACAAAGCAAAAATATTTATACTTACACGCTGGTGACCGCCGCGTTGCTGTCGCCGACGACCCTGGGAGGCACTGCGAGGACCTCTTGGCCGAGCACCAGATTGGGAAGACTAGAGAAGAAAACAAAAAATGTTATGTCTTTGGATGTAGGCATTTGTTTGCTGTGTGTGGTCTGCAGAACATTGTTTTCTATGTGTTGTGTGTAGTGTGATGTTGTGTTTGATGCAAAAAACTTACCAATTGTGAGCCCACTCCAAGTGTCTGTCCACCCCTTCCTTCTTCTTCTGGGAGCTCCTCTTCATCTTGTGAATCCTGTTTTGAAATAAAAGGCAATGAATAGACATATATTACAGAGATGATGGATTTTGGAAATAAAAACTTACCGTCAAACGCTGACGATGCGAGGGAGGGCTCCCAGAAGATGATGTGCTGTCTTCCTGGTGGCCACACTCCATGCCTGTGGGTGGTGTACCAGCTGCTGCCATTGCTGCTGCTGCTGCTGCTGCATCTATTGGGCGGCTGTTGAATAAAGAGAAACAAAGGGCCAATGAATATCTTGATATTCAATAGCCCTAGTTTGGAGGAATGGGGGATTTGATAATTACCATCTCTCATCTGCTGCTGGCCTCCCCTCCTCAGCATGTTCCATTTGCTGCTCTATTTGGGGTGGTGGTGGTGCTGATGGTGCTGCAGTGGTCTCCTGCCTTCTCCTGCTGCGCTTGGTTGCTTTCTTGGGTGGCATGTTGGGTGTGGCTGTGGGTCCCGCTGTCTTGCTTTTATATATGTCTTGTGGGCAGAGCTACTGAGCATGCTCAGACCAAAAAAACCGGATCCGGCCACCGGATCCGGCTTTCGCTGGATCAGGCGCATTGCGGCGCTCATAGGCTTTCATTGTGTGAAAAAGCCGGACGCGCCGGATCCGGCGTGTCCTGCTTTTTCGCCGGAGACAAAAAACGTTACAGTAGCCGTTTTTTCCAGACGCCGGATCGCGACACATTGCCGGATCCGGCGAAAACCGGATGAAACGCATGGCCATCCGGCGCGATCCGGCGCAAATGCAAGTCAATGGGGGGGAAACCGGATCCGGCATTGCATTTCGCCGGATCCGGTTTCTGTCAAAAGCGCCGGATCGCGCCTGACGGCGAAAACCTGATGTGTGAAAGAGGCCTTAGTGTTTGTGCCCACTGAAGGTCCCCTTACTGGATCTCCACCGGACTCATCATACCAGAGGCTCGCTACAACTGGACTTCTGTTTGCTATACTGGTTAGTAGCTGTTACCCGGTGCCCGCTGAACATTATCCTGCTGGACATTTGTTATACTCTGGACTTTGCCTGCAATACCCAGTTATATTCCGTACTCAGTGACTCTTAATAACTTACCATCCTTGCTGAACCTTTTGCTATGTGCTGCTGTATGTCTGTGCTCTGAACCCGTTACATATTTCCACATTTATTGTGCACAATTATATATAAATCACTTGCTTCACTAAGCGTGTCTCTGCCGTCATTGCCCTACGCCATTGAAGTCCTTATACCATACATAAGTATTATACAAGTTCTCATTTACAACTGAAATGTTTAAGTTATGGCTTTACTATGATTATTCAACAAATATATACAATGGAAAAGCATTTTCTATAGACATAGCTGTGTTCTGTTTTGTCTTGTTTTTTTTTTTTTAATTCAACCAAGTATTTTTTTTTAACACGTGGAATGTTTTAGAAAACCTTTTAGGATTGCAAGTCTGGGTTTTTACTATTCAAAACACAATGATTTACCGATGACTGAAAATAAAACAATTTCTATATTTAATCTTTCTTGTCATTTATGTAACTAAAATATATTTAATTACAACATTTAGTTGTAATCTTTTTTACATCTGCCTCCTGCCTCTCACTTGCACTTCTGCATGAAGAGGATGAAGCATGCAAGGTCACTTTATTTCCCTCCCTAGTCATCCTGGTGGAGTGATTGAGGTTGCCCTTGTTTATCTTGTGATCCTTTTTCACTTTTGTTATGGCCCCTAAGGCACCCTGTTTAGCAAACGGTGCTAAGAATGAAAGTTGACAGTTATTACTGTGATAAAAGTAGTGTACCCACAAAAAAAATAAGAACATTGTTTTAGGGTCTAAGGCTTCACTGAGGTGATAGCAACAGAGGCACATAGCACTATGTAGGTAGATCTATCCCATTAGCATCATATGTGTTGATGTTGTCATGTAAATAAAGGCTAAGGGGGAAAGATAGGATGTTGAGCAGATGGAAATATGCCCCTTGGGCCTATTCCCAAACATCTGCTTAGGGTCACCGAGGGTCTGTACTGTGGTTCTAGACATATTTACATGCTGGATTAACCACATCACAGTTTGCAAATGCCCCCACACTGCATGCTGTGAAGCCATGCTGATTCCATGTCACATAGCACACCTGGTGATGCTTCTGCCTGACAGAGAGGAGATTGTGGGCAGGACAGGAAGGAGATACCATTGGGTTGTTGTGATGTAAGCTCAGCATATGGGTCGTTCTCACACCCAGGGCAGCGGGGTACCCGGTACCGGGCCAGTGTCAGGGGGATGTGTCAAAGCAGCAGTGGCCCGGTCCGTAGCCCTGGGCGCCCAATATCAATGGCGGTGATGTTAAAAGTATAGTTTATATGGATAGTTCGTGACGCTACCCGTGGTGTTTGGCAAGTAAGATGTTGAGCCAACGCTGCATGCAGATCCACTGAGACTGATGGTGTGGTGCAGCAAAGATGGTGTAGCTCCCCACAGGTGGAGCTGTAGTTCCAGGGCACTGTAGGTGCAATGGACGAGGAGAGGCGCAGAATGGTATAGATGCTGTTACCCAGATGTAGCAGTGCTGGAGGTGCTAGCGATGAATGAATGTAGGACACCAGGGCTTGCAGTTTCAAAGCTTTACTCACAGTTCATGGTACCAACTGGTGCCCACCTCCGTGCCGTGTCCTCCGGGGTCGAGACTCAATCAACCTCCCGGGCAAGTCAGGGTTCTCCTCTCCAACACTCCGCCAACATGTGCCTTTCCTGAACGACTCCTCTATTGCGCCTTTTTATTGTGAAGAACTCCAGTGCCATGGTTACTCTGAAGCTCCTCCTGTCAGATGTTCCTAGAACCTTACTTGTATGACAGACAGCTGTAGCCCGATCAGGGACCTCATGGATCCCGGCTCTCTATCGTGTTGCTGTTGTGTCCCAAGTCTTAGATGGGAGTAGTGCATTTACAGCCAACTACTCCACCGGTGTCTGCTGCAGAACCATAAGTGTCCATACAACCTCGGGGACCGGGCCCCGGCCTTGCGCTGAGAACCTATAGGCAGGGTTCCTCTTCCAACCCACAACTCCTCTCTGTTCTCCTACTCCTTCGTTCCACGCTGTTCCTTCTCTCTATAATGGAAGCTTAGGTTGCAGTTCTACGTCTTTCTCCTTCTCTTCTCTTTCCCGTGCCAGCTAGCTCAGATCACTGAGGCAGCTGCAGCACTCTTTCTAAACTGAACTCAAAACTAACTTCAGAACTGAACTCCTCTCGCCTGACCTCCCGTCAGACTGACCTGCAATTCTAAACCTTCCCACTGTTTTACATGGATCTCAACTCCATCCACCTCCCAGCACATCTCGTGTTACGAAGCAAGGAATCACCAGAGGTGCTCTGCTACCCTCTAAGCATGAGCCGCAATGTGATCAGTGCTGAACTATCCTGTGTGTGGGATGCAGGTGCTGGAGTGTGGAAAGGAATTCCCAACTTACGTAGTTGGTGGGCACTACACCTTAGGAGAAGTTGCAGTACCTCTGTGGTGACTGAGCCTCAGGGGCACCACATACCCCCCCGTTAAACACAGCATGTCCGCTGGCTGCAAGATAACAAAGTAGGCAGCAAAGAAACATACAAAAATTTCGTAATGCATAAACATTTCTTATACTAACCTTCCTAGTATAGGAGGTACTCATCTTGAACGTTACAAACAATTCTATCTAAAATTCTATCTAAAATTTTTAATTCTAAGTGCAATTCTCAATTCAAAGTGCTATTCTCTGTAACACATTTTCTCTCATTTTTCTCTCTCTCTTCTAGACACAAGACACTGACTGCAAATATCTGGTCTGTCACCTGTTTACTTTCAGTTCTTTATTCACAGTCATCTTTAAATCAGACATTCCTAATTCTTCTATAAAAGCCATTTCTCAGTTACTAATACTCTTGTAAAACACATTATCAAATACTTCACAGTAAAACATTCAACAGTTATTCTTGTAAGGTGCTGGACACCGCTCCCAGCCGGGATCTCTTGCAGTGTCCTTTGAGGTAGACATCATCTTCGAAAAGTGTCCATGCAGAAACATTATCTTCGCAAAGTGTCTCTATATGTAAAACCAAAAAGGGCACCTAAAGAGGTGCAACTATTTACAAGAAAAGTTTTTGGATCACTCCAGTTCATGATCGCTAGTTCAAATTGGGAAAAACGCTGCCAATCAAAACAGGGCAACAAAAGTGCTACCAGAAAAACAAAAACATGATAGCAAAAATAGAAAAAGGCACTACTGGTGCAAACAAACCCTCCTGAGTAACGAGATTTTGAAAATTGTTTTCTTAATTGTGGTCCCCTCCTGGGGTTCTGGAAGAACTGGAACTGTTCTCAGAGGTGGCATCATCTTGGTTCTGGTTTCTTGTAAAAGGGCCTTGAAGCTGTGGCAAATGGAACCCATGATGTATCTCAATACCCATCAACTGTTCTTCCTCAATAGATGATTCCACTGTTCTGGTATGAGGTCTAGCTCATAGGGCTTCTGCAGCTTGGCTGGGCTGACAAGCAACTACCTGGGGACTGGGCAGTGAAGGAATCCCGAAATAACCATCCAAAATGATCCAGACCCTCCTCTGGCCTGTAGATGTTGAATCGGGCGTGCCTGCTCCAACCATACTCCCAACAGCAGAGTCCCCCTCCACCTCCCCATCAACCCATTAAGAAGATCGGGGTAGATACCTGGGAGTTCCCACCGGTGCGGCCTCTGCTCCGGTTCAGGCGTGGTGGCAATAGGCGCTGTCCGGTGAGACACCGGGGATGGCGGTGGAGCCAATAGCAGCTCCGGTTCCGCTGGGGTCGCTGGCGGGACCTGCGCTGCCGCGCCAGGTCCTGGCAGGGGCTTCTCTTCCTCCACTTCAGCTCCATGGGCTGCGTACAACTCCTCCGGTATCAGCGGCAAAGAGGGGACAGAGTACGCTGCTGGTGGCATGGCAGCGGCTCCAAGCTCCGCAAGGTCTGCCAGGAGGAGATGCGGTGCAGCAGCAGCGGGTACCGGTGTCGCGGGTACCGCAGATGTAGGCCCCTCCGCGGCACGCTGCCAGCTCAGTCTCCTCAAGGCCTCCTGCCTCAGCCGCAGCCGGGTGGTCAGCTTGACTATTTCTTCTTCCAAATGCCGGCGGTTCATCTCGTAGATCGGGTTGGAGCCGTCAGCCATGGTGCCAGGGAGATCCGTTTCCCCGCGTTCCACAGCCCTCCTTCCCTCACTCTCCAAAATGGCGGTCTGGCGTTCTTCTTCCTGCCTCGGCCCCTTTCCCGCCACTGGCTTCTTCTGCCCCTCCTTCTAGGGGCGGCGTCTTCTTCCAGCGCCTCCATACCAAGACAGTATACGAACCCCTCGGGGGGGTGGGCCATGTCGCTGTCACATAGTAATTCAGGCAGGGAGGGCCCAATACTCTTCGCAGTCTTTTCTAAGGACCACACATCTCTTCACGCCCTTCTTCTCCACGCCAGCGGCCATTTCAAAAGTCCATTTTACAGTCTATTAAATTAGGTCTTCTGCACATTCTGAAAAGTTCAAAGTCTCACAAATTTCAGGCGCACAGAACCCGATGGCATCGGGTCTCGTCATCCTGTTTGTGATGCCAAAATTGGGTCGCCCTCACACCCAGGGAAGTGGGGTACCCGGTACCGGGCCGGTGTCAGGGGGATGTGTCACAGCAGCAGTGAACCGGTCCATAGCCCTGGGCGCCCAATATCAATGGCGGTGATGTTAATAGTATAGTTTATATGGATAGTTCGTGACGCCACCCGTGGTGTTTGGCAAGTAAGATGTTGAGCCAACGCTGCATGCAGATCCACTGAGACTGATGGTGTGGTGCAGCAAAGATGGTGTAGCTCCCCACAGGTGGAGATGTAGTCCCAGTGCAGTGTAGGTGCAATGGATGAGGAGAATGGTATAGATGCTGTTACCCAGATGTAGCGGTGCTGGAGGTGCTAGCGACGAATGAATGGAGGACACCAGGGCTTGCAGTTTCAAAGCTTTACTCACAGTTTGTGGTACCCACTGGTGCCCGCCTCCATGCCGTGTCCTCCGGGGTAGAGACTCAATCAACCTCCTGGGCAAGTCAGGGTTCTCCTCTCCATCACTCCGCCAACATGTGCCTTTCCTGAACAACTCCTCTATTGCGCCTTTTAGTGTGAAGAACTCCAGTACCGTGGTTACTCTGAAGTTCATCCTGTCAGATGTTCCTAGAACCTTACTTGTATGACAGACAGCTGTAGCCTGATCAGGGACCTCATGGATCCCGGCTCTCTATCCGTGTTGCTGTTGTGTCCCAAGTCTTAGATGGGAGTAGTGCATTTACAGCCAACTACTCCACCGGTGTCTGCTGCAGAACCATAAGTGTCCATACAACCTCGGGAACCGGGCCCCGGCCTTGCACTGAGAACCTATAGGCAGGGTTCCTCTTCCAACCCTCAACTCTCTGTTCTCCTACTCCTTCATTCCACGCTGTTCCTTCTCTCTCTTATGGAAGCTTAGGTTGCAGTTCTACATCTTTCTCCTTCTCTTCTCTTTCCCGTGCCAGCTAGCTCAGATCACTGAGGCAGCTGCAGCACTCTTTCTAAACTGAACTCAAACTGAACTCAAAAATAACTTCAGAACGGAACTCCTCTCGCCTGACCTCCCATCAGACTGACCTGCAATTCTAAACCTTCCCACTCTTTTATATGGATCTCAACTCCACCCACCTCCCAGCACATCTCGTGTTACGAAGCAAGGAATCACCAGAGGTGCTCTGCTACCCTCTAAGCATGAGCCGCAATGTGATCAGTGCTGAACTATCCTGTGTGTGGGATGCAGGTGTTGGAGTGTGGAAAGGAGTTCCCAACTGACCTAGTTGGTGGGCAATACACCTTAGGATAAGGTGCAGTACCTCTGGCGACTGAGCCTCAGGGGCACCACACATAGTGTTGAGGGCAGGATGTTTCTGATATTTGTACAGTGAGGACATTACAGGAAGATGCTCACTTCCTAATAAGTTCAGGCCAGGATCATGTATTGTGCATGTTTTGCTCTGCCAGAGATTTAGTGTCAGTTATGGCAGCCATTTCAAGTTTCATACAGATCAAGTTGTGCTGTCAGTGTGAGTTCATTGCCTTCAACATGACCTGATCTGCACAAACATTTAAAGGAGTTGTCTGGTCCAAATCAATACATCTGCAGTCATGCACTGTGTGCTGTGGGGGTTCACCGGTTTCTGACCCGGGACCTGAGGGTATGCATGATTTATACATAGTCCCAGCTAGTGGGCATGTCCTTGCTCTCATACATTGTGTGGAGCAAAGCCACGCCCTCTAGTCAGATACGCCCACTGGCCTGGAGTATGAATAATTCATACATACTCATTGGTCCCGGGTTGGAAACCGGCAAATCCCCACAGTGCACAGCAATGGGGTGATTCATAAGTCTGCATTCACACAGAGTGACTGCGAACTTATTGTTTTGGACCGGACAACCCCTTTAAGCTGCTGCTAGAAATCACACTGATCCTCATCAGAGCACCCACAGACCTGACAACGCAGAATCGTGCACTGGACTGATTAGGAAGCTAAAACTGGCTGCAGGACTTCACATACAATATACTAATCCATTTCTATAATAGATAATTTTATTGTGACACTAGTCACTTCTCACGGTTAAGCCATGAGTCAGAGTGGTCAAGGAGTCTAAGGTCAGAAACCAGGAGGGTGCATCATAAACAGAAGTAAGAGACAAAAGCGTAGTCAGGTAATGTTCTGAGGTCAGAGTCCCGGGAGGGTAACGAATCAAAACTGAAGGGGTTAAACAGGCGGATAGTCCGAACAAAGTCCAAGGTCAGGTAACAGACCAAGCATGTAGAAATCAAGGCACAATAAAGCAGAAAGCATAAACCTCACAAGATGAAAGTACGTCTGGCAGTGGTCTGGGAGAAGCTGCTCAGTTAAGTAAGCATGGCATTTACCCGGGATAGTGAACTGCTGGAGACTGCTGATGCCTCCCAGTTACAGATTGGCTAGTTAAGCTGTCTATAAACACACTGACAGTTCAGCATGCCTCTGAACCAGACTGGATGACCATGCTGTCAGTATCTGCATCCCAGACACCCTGAGGGTTGGAACCATGATGGTACCCCCTCTTCTAGAGGGGCTACCGGACCCCCAGGCTTCCCAGGATATTTTAGATGGAAGGCCCTGACTAACCTTCACATCTCGAACAGGGACCCAGGATCTCTCCTCTGGTCCATATCCCCTTCAGTGGATGAGGTACTGGAGGGAATTACAGACCCACCAAGAATCCACAACCCTCTGAACATCATATTCCAGGCCACTGTCTGCTGAAATCGGAGGAGGCAGTGATGAGGCAGACAATGTAGAAGGGACATAGTCCTTGAATATGGATATATAGAATATGTTAGGAATGCAAAGGGTTGGAGGAAGCTTTAAAATAAATGCCACAGTATTGACCACCTCTAGGATCTCATATGGCCCAATAGACTTTGGACACAACTTCGCTGTCGGCACTTTAAGTTTAATGCTCCTAGATGACAACCAAACTTTATCCCCAATCTTAAAAGCAGGACCCACTGACCGTCTTCTATTGGCCTTTTGTTTTTGGTGAATCTGGGCAGTCCCAATATTCTCTTGAACTTCCCTCCAGACATCCCTTGGCTCTGCACGGCAACCTCCTCTTCAGGGCATTCAGAACTAATCCTAGAAAATGTGCCAAAATGGGGATGGAAACCATAATTACAGAAGAATGGTGAGGTTCCGGTAGATTGATTTACTCGACTGTTGAAAGCAAACTCAGCGAGAGTTAAAAACGAATACCAGTCCTCCTGTCGAACTGCCACAAAGCACATTAAAATCTGTTCCAAAGATTGATTTGTCTTCTAAATTTGACCATTGGTTTCAGGGTGATAAGCAGATGAAAATGATAAGTCAATCCCTAGTTTATTGCAAAAAGCTCTCCAAAATTTTGACACAAATTGTACTCCCCTATCAGACACAATGTTCAGAGGGATCCCATGTAATATGAGAGATGAACAACCTGGAGTGTCTCTGCATTAGGTAATCCTGACAAAGGAACAAATTGAGCTTGTTTGCTGAATCGATCAGTCGTTGGCTCCTTCTACATCCCTAGGGTCCAAATTATTTGTGCCTGTGTAGCTAAGACTGCAGACACAGCACAGCACTGCCACCAGGACACAGTGCAGAATTGCCACTAGGACACAGCGCAGCACCGCCACGGACACCTGCAGTGGCGCGCTGATAAGGTATATCCGCATTATAAGATGTACCCTCATTTTACCCCCAAATTTTGGGGAAAAAGTGCATCTTAAAAAAATATGGTATTTATCTGACCCTGCAACTGATATTGTGATGACTCCAGACTCTGGCAATCCTTCAACAGATCCTGAGTCATCCGCATCAAGTTTTTCACCTGGTCACAAACCATGTGAACAGGATCCATACTGGTGAAAACCAAAAATGTAGTGGCCAGGCGTAATGTAACGCTAGTCACTTCTCATGGCCAAGCCGTGATTCAGAGTGGTCAAGGAGTCCAAGGTCAGAAGCCAGGAGGGTACATCATAATTGGAATGAAGAGACAAAAGTGTAGTCAGGTAATGTTCTGAGGTCAGAGTATCGGGAGGATAATGGATCAGAGCTGAAGGGGTTAAACAGGCGGATAGTCAGAACAAATTCCAAGGTCAGGCAACAGGTCAAGCATATAGAACTCAAGGCACAGGAAAGCACAAACCTCACAAGATGAATGTACGTCTAGGAGAAGCTGCTCAGTTAAGCAGGCATGGCATTTACCTGGGATAGTGAACATCTGGAGACTTCCGACGCCTCCCAGTCACAGATTGGCTAGTTGGACTGTCTATAAACACACTGACAGCTCAGCACGCCCCTAAACCAGACTGGATGGCCATGCTGTCAATCAAAGTACTGATTGCTTCAGCACGCCCCTGTACTGGGTTGGATGGCCGAGCTGACAGTAAAAGCATCCCAGACACCCTGAGGTGTGGAACTGTGACAATTATGTCATGTAACCAGAGTAACATTAAATTAGTTTAGTACATCTAACATTGTATACAGTATTTGGGCAATTAGTACCAGCCATAGATTATCCAGTAGCTAGTATATGATATACGGTGCATACAGACATCAAATGATACAATATACACATTGTTTATGCAATCACAAAAGCGAATACTGTACTCCTTGAAAAAGCCACTTGGCGAAACATATGTTGGAGCTATTCAGTATCTATATGTAGTAATTTATCTTTATTTATATCTGCTGGGTGTTTTGTGTGTAATTATTTACTCTCTCTGCCCATGTGAATTTACTTAGAAATTTAATATTTTATTATTTATAAGATTAACCCTGCTGCTATATTTATACTATTCTTCATATTTAAAAGCATACCATATTATTATTAGAAAAAAAACACAAAAATTGAGCTTGGTTTAAGTTGGTATACATGCAGCACATAAACGCATGTTCACATTGGCCATAAAGCATACAAAACCTACAAAAGACAAAATAAGAAAAACCCTGCTGTAATTAAATAAATAAAAAGCAAAAGTGCATTTAAATTATTCAGAGTTCTTAGTAATACTGTATTTGATCAAATATAGCATAAAAGCCGTCCCACCATCGACAAGGTGACTCTGATCGAGGCGGTCCTACACTGTCTAATATTAAAAACCTTATCATGTAGGATAGGAAAAAAGTGGTCAGGCAATCCGCGCTGCGAATCACTATGAACAATTATTATTACAGTGGTCTTTACTTTACGCGTTTTGAAGTATCACAAAACTCCTTCCTCATGAAAAAACCTTATCATATGTCAAAGTTGACGTCAGTGTGTGAATAAGGGCAGACAAAAGGACCTGGTCCCAACCAGTGGACACCAGTCAGGGGAAGCCTTTAAATACAATTTCCAGCTCAGGAGAGGGAGGCCACACCCCAGCTTGCACAGAATGCAAAAATACAAAGAAAAAAACAAAAATTGAGCTTGGTTTAAGTTGGTATAAGAAAAACTCTGCTTTAATTAAATGAATAAAAAGAAAAAGTGCATTTAAGTAATTCAGAGCTCTTACTAATACTTTATTTGATCAAATATAGCATAAAAGCCGTCCCACCGTTGACAAGGTGACTCTGATCGGGGCGGTCCTACACTGTCTAATATTAAAAACCTTATCATGTAGGATAGGAAAAAAGTGGTAAGACAATCCGCGCTGCGAATCACTATGAACAATTATTATTACAGTGGTCTTTACTTGACGCGTTTCAAAGTATCACAAAACTCCTTCCTCAGGAAAAAAACCTTATCATGTGTCAAAGTTGACGTCAGTGTGTGAATAAGGGCAGACAAAAGGACTGGGTCCCAACCAGTGTACACCAGTCAGGGGAAGCCTTTAAATACAATTTCCAGCTCAGGAGAGGGAGGCCTCACCCGGCTTGCACAGAATGCAAAAATACAAAGAAAAAAACAAAAATTGAGCTTGGTTTAAGTTGGTATATTAATTAAATGAATAAAAAGCAAAAGTGCATTTAAGTAATTCAGAGCTCTTAGTAATACTGTATTTGATCAAATATAGCATAAAAGCCGTCCCACCGTTGACAAGGTGACTCTGATCGGGGCGGTCCTACACTGTCTTATATTGAAAACCTTATCATGTATCAAAGTTGACATCAATTTTGTGAATAAGGGCAGACAAAAAGACGGGGTTCCAACCAATGGACACCAGTCAGTTGAAGTCTTTAAATACAATTTCCAACTCAGGAGAGGGAGGCCACACCCCGGCTTGCATAGAATGCAAGCATAGAAAGAAAAAAAACACAAAAATTGAGCTTGGTTTATGTTGGTATACATGAAGCACATAGAATCATAGAATCGTAGAGTTGGAAGGGACCTCCTGGGCCATCTGGTCCAACCCCCTGCTCAAAGCAGGATTCGCTAAATCATCCCAGTTAGATGTCTGTCCAGCCTCTGTTTGAAGACTTCCATTGAAGGAGAACTCACCACTTCTCGTGGCAGCCTGTTCCACTCATTGATCACTCTAACTGTCAAAAAGTTTTTTCTAATATCTAATCTGTGTCTCCTCCCATTCAGTTTCATCCCATTGCTTCTAGTCTTTCCTTGTGCAAATGAGAATAAAGTTGATCCTTCTACAATGTGACAGCCCTTTAAATATTTGTAGACAGCTATTAAGTCTCCTCTCAGTCTTCTCTTTTGCAAACTAAACATTCCCAAATCCTGCAACCTTCCCTCATAAGACAGGGTTTGCAGACCGGTCACCATTCTGGTCGCTCTTTTCTGAACTTGCTCGCATGTTCAAATTGGCCATAAAGCATATTATTATTAGACCCATTTTCTACGTGTTTTTCCCTGTGATTTCCCTGTGTTAGATTAATTCCCCTCTATATGTATTTTTATCCTCTCTGCTAAAGTGCAGTTGCTTTTATAGTGATGCATTAATAAAAATTTACATTTTATTAATTATTCTAGTGTCTATTTGCTTTTGTGGTTGCATAAATACAGTATATTCAATTTGGTGAATACTCACTAGGATTATTTATCCATAATGGATTATATTATGTTGGTTGTTGTTCAAATACACAGATTGTTGTATAACATCTGATGTCTGATTTCACACAATATATACCAGCCATGTATTTACTGTTTACTGAATGTGGTGTACCGTGCACACAGACATCCAATGTTATACAGACTTGGTTGAAAGTGTTGGCACCATTGAAATTGTTCCAGAAAATGAAAATATTTCTTACAAAAAAATTATTGGAATTACACATTTTGTTATACATATGTTTATTTACTTTGTGTGTGTTAGAACAGCACTAAAAAAAAGAGAAAAGTCAAATTAGACATAATTTCCACACTAAACAACAAAAATAGGCTGGACAAAATTGTTGCCACCCTCAACTTCATGTTTGGTTGCACACCCTTTGGAATAATTAATTGCAATCAATCAATTCCTATAACCATCAGCAAGCTTCTTACACCTCTCAACTGGACTTTTGGAATACGCTTTTTTGCAAACAGCTCCAGGTTGCTCATATTTGAAGGGTGCCTCCTTCAAACAGAAATTTTAAGATCTCTCCACAGATGTTCAATGGGATTTAGATCTCTGGCCTCATTGCTGGTCACTTCAAAACTCTCCAGTGCTTTGTTTCCATCCATGTCTGAATGCTTCTTGAAGTACATTTGGGGTCACTGTTCTGCTGGAAGACCCATGACATAGGATGCAAATCTAGCTTTCTGACACTGGGCACTACATTGCCACCCAAAATCTTTGGTAATCTTCAGATTTCATGAAGTCTTGCACAAAGTCAAAGCAACCAGTGTCAGAGGCAATAAAACAACCCTAAAACATATCTTTCACACATCAGTTTTTTCCAATCAGTTGCAATCCGGCAAAGTGTGAAAAAAATGGATCCAGCCCAGATTGGGAAAAAGTGATGAGAGAGAGAAATTTTTATGTGCCAGAATGGAAAAAGCAGCTGTAGGGGTTAAATTAAAGGAAAGTTAATTATTCTGAGCATGCTCGGTTTTAACAAACGGATTCCGTCGCCGGATTCCATCTTTTGACGGACAGTGACGGATCCTGCACCATAGACTTATAGACTTCCATTATAGCCAACGACGGATGGGGCTGGATCCATCGCTGTCTGATTTTTCGACGCAGACAAAAAACGTTCCTATGTCCGTTGTCTCCGTCTGACGGACAAAAAACTTCCGAAGGATCCATCGATTGACGGATGAAACGTGTGGCCATCCGTCGCAATCCGTCGCTAATACAAGTTTATGAGAAAAAAACGGATCCAGCAGTTGCTGCATCCGTTTTTCTCACAAAACGACGGATTGTGATTGATGGCAAAAATCTGATGTGTGAAAGAGGCCTTACTGAGTCTCCTGCCATAGCGTTTCATTCCATTCAAATGTCAACGCATAATTAGCACTTACACTTATACACACTGAGTCTTCAAGACAAGCTTGAATTTCTTTGGAACTTGATTAGGGCAGCTTATCCAACATACAGACTATCCTGCATTGCAACCTTTCATCAATTTTTCTCTGCCTTCCATGTCCAGGGAGATGAGCTACAGTACAATTTGTTGTAAACTTCTTGAGTATGTTGCGCACCAAGGACAAATGAACATTAAGATCTCTAGAGATGTATTTAGCACCATGAGATAGTTGACGTTGTTCAACAGTTTTGGTTATCAAATCCTAAGACTGTTAGAAATGTGTCATCTTTAACTTCAACCTTTTAAGAGGTAATTTCATCTTCAACTTGCTTAACTGTTCACAATAGGAGTAATTTTGACCAGGGGTGCCCAAACTTTTACATGCCACTGTATATGTTAAGGAATTGTAGAGTTATGCCTTATACACAACCTGTAAAAATTATGAATGAGGGCATCATACACATCCTGGTCTAATGATGATCCTCTAAATATTTGGAGCAAGGGTCGCATGATGACTTCTGATAGAGTGGAGGAGGAGGAAAATAAGAAATCATGAACCTTTTTGGGTGGGAAGGGGTGCATGGGAATATACCAGAAAAGAAGAAACATTTAACTTGACAATATGTTCTGCAGCTTTCCAAACTTCGGAACTGCAGCCAGGTTATGGCCGTTATCACACACGACCATGCCTGGTTGTAGTTTCAGCAGCCAGAGCCACAGATCTGACTGGTCTGTTATACCTTTCCATATTCCACATCTCTGCTGTTTGTCACCTAAAGAAATAAGTTTCAGCAGAGTCTGTTGTACTGAGGCAATGCTGCAGTGCTTCCAGCTTGCAACGGATGTGGACCAAGTGATCCGAGATATCATTTCGGAGACAGAAGATGAGGAAGAGGAGGGGGTGTAGGAACTGGTGGAGGAGGTGGAGGAAACCCTGATGGAACTATGGCCCGCAATCCTCAGCATCGGTAACATGTGTACATTCACTGTGTCCAAATCAGACCCGGCCTCCATAAGGTTCACTTGTGCCATCATTAAAATGTAGCATTCCTAACCACAAGCATTTGTCCACGTGTTGGTCATTAGGTGGACTTTTCCGGTAAGTGCATTGGCCAGGGCACGGATGATGTTATGGGACACATGCTGGTGTAAGGTGGGGACGGCACACCAGGAAAAATAGTGGTGGTAGGAAACCGAGTTTCAATGGACGGCGGCTGCCATGAGGTTGCGGAAAGCCTCAGTGTCAAGAAGACCAAATGGAAACATTTCCAGAGCAAGCAGCCTGGAAATGTGCCCGTTTAGTGTTTAGGCCTGTGGGTGGCTGCGTATTTGCCTTTGTGTTAAAAAGCCTGTGGTAGGCACAGCTGAAGAATTCACTGGGACAAACAATTGGACATGGCTCCTAATGGTGCTAGCAAATGTGCAATGACAGGTGCAGGGCAGAAGTCTTGTGTTCCTGTATCTGTGGACAGGGGATTGGCAAGCAGGTAGCACAGGGGAAGCAGCAATGGTGTCACCCACAGACACTGATTATGGACCCAGATGTTCGGCCCATGTTGCTTTGATGTCATGCCCCTGAGCATGCTGGTTGGTCAGGCTGTTAGTGGTCAGGCCCCTGCTGATCTTGGTATGGCACAGGTTGCAACTGACCATTCTTTTATTGTCTGCACTTTTTTAAAAAAGCACAAAACTCGGGAACACCTAGCCCTTGGCCTGGGAACTTGCCACTTGTGGGTGCTCTGGGGAACAGTTGCCCACCTTCTCCCTCTGGTCACCCCACTGCCTCTTTCTGCCTGTTGCGGCAGTGCGATGTGTGATGGGTATATGGGCACTCGACTTTGGGATGGAGGATATGTATGATGGGTATATGTGCACGGGACTATGGGATGGAGGATAATTATAATTTTCTATAACTAACCACAGTTAGTTACTATGCCCGGGCAGCGCCGGGCTCTTCAGCTAGTATATCAATATACCGTGTTTCCCCGAAAGTAAGACCCTGTCTTACATTAATTTTACCCCAAAAAGTCCCACCCTGTCTTACTTTCGGGGGAGGTCTTACATTAGCCGAAAAAAAATGACAATTTCTTTTTAACCAATAAATTAACATTTATTAACATGCTGTTATACCCCATAACAGTGCCGTATCCCACTGCACACAGCCCCACGCCCCATAACAGTGCCGTATCCCACTGCACACAGCCCCACACCCCATAACAGTGCCGTATCCCACTGCACACAGCCCCACACCCCATAACAGTGCCGTATCCCACTGCACACAGCCCCATACCCTATACAGTACATGTTTCCCTACTTGGTTTTTAAATGCTGGACGTTTTCCTCTGCGGTGCGGCTGTGGGTGCGGAAGGCCTGTGCTGCAGGGAACGCTGTGCCAATCAGCAGGGAAACAGCGGTGACGTGGGGCTGGGGCGGCCAATTACAGCCCGAGCTGCTGGACCAATCAGTGCTCGAGCCGGGGGCCGGCGGTGACGTGGGGAACAGGGGCGGCCAATGAGCTGTTGAGCTGGGCGGATTGCGGGGTTAACACGGCGAGTTAACCCCATGAGCGCTGGACCCACCCAGCTGCACCTGAGGACGCCTCTGGAGCCTGGGGACCCAATGGGGGACAGCGGCGGCCCAAAGGTAAGGGCCTTACATTTCACAGTGGCCCCCAACCCTGCCTTACATTCGGGGGAGGCCTTACATTGAAGGACCCACCCGTAACCCCCACCCTGTCTTACTTTCGGGGGGGTCCTACTTTCGGGGAAACACGGTATATGAAAAACATATATATATATGTAATACCAAGCCTGAGGTTTAGTAATGAACAGGTTTCAGCCAGATACCCTCATTAAAAAAATAGTACATAAAGAGTTAAATAAAGACACACACAATCACCACCCTATGTGGAAGCATTAACATTATAAACCTACATATGCTGTAACAAAACAAAACGCCCCCAGGAAAAAGCACTTGAGGTGCGAAACGCACTTCGGGGTCTGAGAGTTCAGCGTGTCACTTGACACTGTATTTGTGGGGAACACCATTCAGGTAATATGCATTATTCATGGGTCTATGTGCTTGAATCTGTGTAATATACATGGGTCACTCTTTTGTCTGGACATGTGCAATATGTGTGTGAATTTGTGCAATATACATGGGTCATTTTTGTCTGGATATATGCAAATGCAATATCATTAGGAGCAGGACTCCATTGAAGGGATAAGGTTAAAATGGCAGCGTGATTTGTTATGTTTTTGCACAAATAGACATTTTTCTGTATGGGTCTGCATGAACGCGGCTCTCTTTTCTATATACATGCACTTTACTTTAGGAGTACTCTCCAGTATTGGATTGCATGAGGGTGTTTAATATTAAAAAACGCAGTAAGTGTATGAATCCATATTGATGTGAATTGCTCATTATGTTGAACTTTTATTGAGATACCTCGTTTTGTGTCTAGACCTTGTTTTCCTGAATTAATTTTGTGTGTTCCTTAATTTGTCTGTACTCTTTTTTTCTATTTGTCTGATTTGAGGCACCAACATTTATTTATTTTTTAATTATGGATTATTTCAATAAAAATTTATTTTAAATGATTTTTGAGTAGACACTTCTTGGTCATAGTGTTAGCTCAGTAGCTACCTAATTAATATGTTTGATTATTCTGTGAAATGTTGCCCTTCCTGTGTTTAGGGAAATGGGCTTGGGTAGTATGTTTATCAAAAGAGCAACTGTCAGAAATCTGCGTGAAACACAATATCTGTTTATTTTTGAATTTTTTTTTAAAAAAAACTGCATGGGGTCCCGCATAATTTTCATAACCAGCAAATGATAAGCCATGGCTGAGGGATGATGTTAATATTCTGGGAAGGAGCCAATAGCCATAAAGATTCCCAGGCTATTAATATCAGCTTACAGCTGTTTACTTAACCTTTACTGGCTAGTTTACAGGGAAACCCCAGAAAAAAATTGACATGGGGTCCCCCTATAAAATCGAACTAGCAAAGGTCAGGCAGACAGCTGCGGGCTGATTTTAATAGCCTGGGAAGAGGCCATGGATATTGGCACCCCCCAGGCTGAAAACATCAGCTCTCAGCCACCCCAGAAATGGTGCTTCTTATAGATGCGCCTATTCTGGCACTTAGCCTTGCTTTTCACACTTGCCCTGTAGCGGTGGCAAGTGGGTTTTATATTTGTGGGGTTGATGTCACCTTTGTCACCACAGGTTAGTAATGGAGAGGCATCTATAAGACACCTATACATTTACTAACTCCATAGCGATAGTGTATAAAACACAGACACCCAGAGTAAAGTCCTTTATTTGAAATAATCACACAGACTCCTTTATTGAATTTAAATGTACCAAACGTACTGAACGCCTAATCCCCAACGCCTTCATCTCCTGCAAACAATCAAAAAATAATAAACCAACATATAATACTGTTAGGCGCCGGATTCCTGCAGCTACACAACAGGAATCCAGAGCCTCACATGCTACTCCGCAGCAAGTCATTCCTGAGACTAAGTTCCTCTGCCGCTCCACTGAGCATGCTTACGAGACGATCTCCCATTGGAGGTCGGGAGTCACGTGCTCAGGTCCTTCTCCAGATCTGATTGGTCCATCTCAGAGATCTGGAAGGTCCCGGCAACGCACGGCTATAAAAGACCCACATGGCCACTCGGCCATGCACTAGTATAGACTCTACTTGCTAGATGTGTGAATGGTGATGGATGTATGATTCTGGTGACTGACTTATTAAGATTCCCCTCCTTCTGATATTACGCATGTGGATAGGGATCTATAGAAAGAGTCAGCGCCAGTCAGTGGCAAGCCATAGGCCACTGTGCACACCGCACCTCTACACTAGCGTCCGGTGGTGTCTCGTCTCTCACAGCACTATCGCATAGTGGCTGTGTCTGCTGCCACGCTGCATTCAGCAGCACTTACCGGCGTCCGCAGTAGCAACGCCGCATGCATGATAGGTCTAGACGGACACCGTCCCCTGTCTTGGACCCGTGTCCTGTGACCTGATACCGTGCATGCAATTTCGCTAAGACCTGTGAGTCTAACAGGCTCGGTGTTTATGTTTATGTTACAGCGCCTCTGTTAGTTAACAGAGTCCGCCTGCACACATCGGGTGACGTTAAACCCGTGCGCATTATACTGCCATATAGTGCGTCTGCCATTAATTAGCAGCAGTGTTAAAACCCTTTGTACCGTGGACCCCGAGCGGCAAATGCAATTTATTATTTATTTAATGCGTTCTGACGTTCCTAACATAATACTATCCTGTCCGACGTAGTCCATTTAATATCAAGCGTCCCATGGTGATCTCACGTGTAGCACAGCCTCATTGGGAGATGTAACTGCTCTACCCTGTCTCCGATGATACACTGACAGGAGGTAATCGCTCCCACAGTGTATCACTGCGCTGCTGTCAGAGTTCACCAGAGTGCTCCTGTGCTCTCACTTATGTCACCGTTTCGTGAGAACCAGAGCTGATCAGCTGATGAACTCTGGTGAACTCTCACGGCAGCACAGTGATACCCTGCGGGAGCGATTATCTCAAAGATGTAGCCGGATGGGAGTAGTAGTCCCATCAGATAATGCCTAAGTACAATCACTATGGGCTGTTCATCGCATGGGTGAACACACACAGACAGACAGATACACAGACACATGCAGACACACACAGACACACACAGACAGATACAGAGAGACACACAGACAAACACAGACAAATACAGACAGACACAGACACACGCACATATTCTCCGCTCACACACATATTCTCCGCCCACACACATATTTTCCACCCTCACACATATTCTCCATCCACACACATATTCTCCACTCACACACATATTCTCCGCCCACACACTCTTCCTCCTACTGACATCATTTCCTTTGATAATTCGCAGCATTTTTGGCAGCAAATATGCAAACCTTTTTACATCTGTCTTTTTGCTGCATATTTGTCTGACTTAAAGGGAATCTGTCACCCCATTTTAGCGCTATAAGCTGCAGCCACCACCATCAGGGGCTTATCTACAGCATTCTGTAATGCTATAGATAAGCCCCCGATGAAACCTGAAAGATAAGAAAAACACGTTAGATTATACTCACCGGGGGGGCGTGGTAGTGTGCGGTGGGTGTCGCGGTCCGGTCCGGCGCCTCCCATCTTCATCCGATGATGTCCTCCTCCTTGCTTCTCCCTCAGCTCCTATTGAGGGCAGAGTAAAGTACTGCAGTGCACAGGCACTGGGAAAGGTCAGAGAGGTCCGGCGCCTGCGCACTGCAGTATTCTGCTCTGTCCTCAACAGGGCAGATAAAGTATGCGTGCGCAGGAGCCAAGGGAGAAGCAAGGAGGAGGACATCATCGTATGAAGATGGGAGGCGCTGGACGGGACAGCGATATCCATCGGACCGGACCGAGCGACAGGGTGAGTATAATCTAACTCTTTTTTCTTATCTTTCAGAATACATCGGGGGGCTTATCTACAGCATTACAGAATGCTGTAGATAAGCCCCTGATGGCTGTGGCTGCAGCTGATAGGAGTTAAATAGGGAGACAGACTCCATTTAATTGAAGTCAATGAGTCAAAAACGCTGGAGAAACGCAAAATGAATTGACATGCTGCAGAAAATAAAAAGCTGCAAATAAGGACGGAAATTTACTGATCATGTGCACAACACTTCAGGATTGTCATTGAATTACCTTGCATAAGTATTCCATTACGTTTTTGGACCATAAAAACAGCTGTGAAAATGCATCAAATGCGCTTCGTGTGCACATAGCCTTATAGTGAACCAAGTTCAATATTAAAGGTAGTTATTAATGCAAAAACAAATAATTAAATATATGCTCACCTAACCTTGAGTTCCTCGCCCCACAGGAGTCCTATTCTACTCAATTAGCTGGCAAGCACAGATGTGAGTGATTCAAGTTATTCCATATTAATAAAGTGTTCCTTATTATGCAATGAAGTATTTTCTGACCCTACAGCTTAATTAACATGATATGTAAAATTTGAAAACAATACTTATAATTATACTCACCTTAACACTCACGCCTCAGGCCACTTCTCTCCTTGCCAACCCTGGTCTGTTCTCATTGTATTTACTTACTGTCACTTTGAGTGCTGAAATCCCAGGCCTCTTCAAACTAGGCTGGGACTTCTGGCACTTACAGTATGAGGACCGGGTCACTTCTGCATATGTGTGGCAAAGGTCATGGCGCATGTCGTTATGTCATAACCCTAAGTGAGCATGTGAGATTTCAGTGCTTATGGCAACAGAAAGAAGATGCAATGAAAGCTGGAAGGGAGATGAGAAGAGGCAAGAAATGTGATTGATATGGTGAGTATAGGTATTTTTTTTTATTTTTAACTTTCCGATGGCCCTTTACATTTCAGTCAAATTTAATGTCACTGACATGTTTTATTGTCTACCACTTTGTGAGTGTTCCCAAGGGGGATGCCCCTTGCCTCCATGGTAGCTATTAGTGATGAGCGAGCATGTTCGCAACTACTCAGTACTCCCCTGAGTATCGCTGTACTCGCGGTACTCGGGGACCATTAAGTATTTCTGGGATTATTCGGCAGAAGCTCGGGTCTCTGCCACTTTAGAGCACCAATCAACATGCAGAGATTGTCTGCCATGCACTGTAATGCCACAGCCATCTTTGTTGTGGTATTACAGTGAATGGCTGGCTGCACAGCGTCATCAGGACTATATGAGACCTGGCTCTGCCCCGCTCCTCCCAGTCGCCACTGGAATCAGTGTAAAGAGAGCTGCTGCTGAGATAGGGAGAGATTTGTGCTTTTATTAGTTAGTGTGGGTATACCATCATTGAATCCACATATCCAGCTAAACCAACAGTCCTTCTAAGGACTAATTACCAGGTATATAGATTGCAGTGCTAGGTAGGCAGGGAGTGTATATGACTATATACACATCAATGCAAGGCATGTAGGCACTGTATGTGGGTATATAGATATCATTGCATACATCAAGAGGGTCCATTCCATTACTATCTGCTGCTGCGTATATATATTGACCCAGGTCTCAGAGGGCAGGAATAATTTTTTTGGCATCTTAATCCTGATTATATTACTCCAAAGCAATCCAGAGCTCCCTTTTTTTCTCCATTTGCTTGTTGACACAGCAGAATACAGCCAGAGCCTTTTCATAGTACAGCGTGAAAATCCAGCTATTTTAAATGGGGTTGCCTATCCCAGCCATCACATCTGAGTGCGCGGAAATTTCTGACATTTTTGTGGTACTGTTAAATTTTCTTGGAGTGTCTTATAGAATTTCTTGACACCATTTTGCTGCCCCAAAAATACTTAGCTGCCAAAACAATATCTAGTTACAGAGCAGATATTTTACACCCTGTTTTGTCCACCACAAGGATCTCATATTATTGCACTCAAAATTGTGCCATTTCAGGCCTCCATAGAATTTCTTTGTTGTGTCTTATCTTAGATGACTTATTGACACAATTTAGCTGGGCAAAAAAAGAAAAAAATCCAGGCCACATATTGAACAGTCTGGTATCTCCGTCAGACACCTGATCTATCTGTGGGCTACAAATTGTTGCATTTCAGGCCTCCATTCTACTGTATTTGCTGTCTGTTACCCTAGGTCTATACACTATTTTGGGGTAAAAAATAAATAAATACAGGCCACATATTGAACAGTCTTGTTTCTCCATCAGAAACCTGATCTATCTGTGGGCTACAAATTGTCGCTTTTCAGGCCTCCATTCTACTGTATTTGCTTTCTGTTACCCTAGGTCTACACACTATTTTGGTGTAAAAAATACATAAACACAGGTCACATATTGAACAGTCTTGTATCTCCGGCAGACACCTGATTTATCTGTGGGCTGCAAATTGTGGCATTTCAGGCCTCCATTCTACTGTATTTGCTGTCTGTTACCCTAGTTCTATACACTATTTTGGGGTAAAAAATAAATAAATACAGGCCACATATTGAACAGTCTTGTATCTCCGTCAGACATCTGATCTATTTGTGGGCAACAAATTGTGGCATTTCAGGCATACATTCTACTGTTTTTGCTGTGTATTACCCTAGATATTGACACCAGTTTGATAACCAAAAATAAATTTTTACCTACAGTTTAGATACTTTAAAGTGTAGTTTTCCTGCACATTGATCACATACAAGTTCGATACCAATTCAGCCATTTGTAGTGAACTTGGAATATATTGTAGTCCGTTTAACCCCTTAATGTTTATGGACGTGCACAGTCCGTCATGGCAGGAGGTAACTTCCAGCACCATGACGAACTCTGCACATCCTGCCTTTGAACTGTCACTACACGCAGTTTCAGTTCAGTGACGACAGTCGGTCTCTGCACCCACAGCACTGTGATTGGTCAGTCAATCTGATAGACCAAACACAGCAGCGATGAGCAGGAAAGGCTGAAATTTGAGCTTCCCCTGCCCGATATCAATGCAGGAGCTCAGCACTGCAGTAGCTGCTTGGAGCGGAGCCCCCACCGCCCCTGCCTGTTAACCCCCTCACTGCTGCGATCGCAGCGTTCAGAGGGGGAGGCAGAGGGTAGGGGGCTCCCTCTGCCTCAGGTCGGCGTCCCCGTGATGTAATCGCGGGGCCCAACCTGTGCCATGATGACCCGGAGGTGTCTTGACAACCTCCGGGTCATTTACCTATGGAAAGCTGGTGAGACCATGCTCACAGCATGGTCTCACCAGCTTTCAGCATTGGTATAATGCATTACAATGCTGGAGTATTGTAATGTATTATACCTGAAAGTGAAAGTGAAAGTAAAAGTCCCATGAAGGGACAAGGAAAAAAAAAACATTTAAAAAAAATATGTAAAAAAAAAGTATTAAAAAATAATAAAAGAATTCTCTAAAAAATCCCCTAAAAATTGCACATTTTTATGTAAAAAAAATAAAATAAACAAAAAAATACACGTTTGGTATCTCCACGTCCATAAAAATCCCATCTATAAAAGTGTCACCCTAGTTAACCCCTTCAGTGAACACCATAAAAAAACACAAAAAGGTAGCAAATTATACTTTTTCCAAGCGGTATCATCATACCGCTTGGAAAAAGTACAATAACACGTGATCAAAAAGACAGATATAAATAAACATGGTACCTCTGAAAGCGTCATCTTGTTCTGCAAAAAACGAGCTGCCATACAGCTCCATCAGCAAAAAAATAAAAAAGTTATAGTTCGCCAAATAAAGTGCAAAAATAATTATTTTTTCTATAAAAGTTTTTATTGTTTAAAAAACACCAAAACATAAAAAAACGATATAAATGAGGTATATCATAGTGACCCGAAGAATAAAGCTGCCATACTAATTTTACCACACGCGGAACGAAGAGGAAAAAAAAAACATTCCTAAATTGCTGGGTTTTGTTCATTCACAAAATGAACAGAAAAATCAGAATAGAAAGCGATCAAAAAACGTTATGTGCCCGAAAATGGTGCCAATAAAAACGTCAGCTCTTCACACAAAAATCAAACCTGCACACGACTCTGTTGGACGAATTTGTTCATATTTGTGGAAAAAAAATATGATTTTTTTAGTTTTCACAGCTCTGCGTTATAAACTTCTGTGAAGCACTTGGAGGTTCAAAGTGCTCACTACACATCTAGATAAGCTCCATGGGGGGGTCTAGTTTCCAAAATGGGGTCACTTGTGGGGGGTTTCTACTGTTTTGGCACATCAGGGGCGCTGCAAATGCAACATGACGCCCGCAGAACATTCCATCAAAGTCTGCATTCCAAAACAGCGCTCCTTCCCTTCTGAGCTCTGCCATGCGTCCAAACAGTGGATCCACCCCACATATGGGGTATCAGAGTACTCAGTACAAATTGCACCACAACTGTTAGGGCCTTATTTCTCCTTTTACCCTTGTGAAAATAAAAATTGGGGGCAAAGAGTTCATTCTTGTGGAAAAAAATGATTTTTTTTATTTTCACGGCTCTACGTTATAAACTTCTGTGAAACATTTGGGGGTTCAAAGTGCTCACTACACATCCAGATAAGCTCCATGGGGGGTCAAGTTTCCAAAATGGGGTCACTTGTGGGGGTTTCTACTGTTTTGCACATCAGGGGCTCTGCAAACGCAACATGACGCCCGCGAACATTCCATCAAAGTCTGCATTCCAAAACAGCGCTCCTTCCCTTCTGAGCTCTGCCATGCGTCCAAACAGTGGATCCACACCACATATGGGGTATCAGAGTACTCAGGACAAATTGCACCACAACTGTTAGGGCCCTATTTCTCCTTTTACCCTTGTGAAAATAAAAATTGGGGGCAAAGAGTTCATTCTAGTGGAAAAAAATGATTTTTTTATTTTCACGGCTCTACGTTATAAACTTCTGTGAAACATTTGGGGGTTCAAGGTGCTCACTACACATCTACATAAGCTCCATGGGAGTCTAGTTTCCAAAATGGCATCACTTGTGGTGGTTTCTACTGTTTTGCACATCAGGGGCTCTGCAAACGCAACATGACGCCCGCGAACATTCCATCAAAGTCTGCATTCCAAAACAGCGCTCCTTCCCTTCTGAGCTCTGCCATATGCCCGAACAGTGGATCCACCCCACATATGGGGTATCAGCATACTCAGGACAAATTGCACCACAACTGTTGGGGCTCTATTTCTCCTTTTACCCTTGTGAAAATAAAAATTGAGGGCAAAAAGATCATTCTTGTGGAAAAAAATAATTTTTTTTTCATGGCTCTACGTTATAAACTTCTGTGAAGCATTTGGGGGTTCAAAGTGCTCACTACTAGAGTTGAGTGACTTTGGTCGGATCGGGTTTCATGAAACAAAATTTGTTTCAGATGAAACTGGTCCGACTATGGCAAAAAAAGTTGGAGTTTCGTCCGAAACCCGACCCCAATGCAAGTCAATGGGGATTAAAAGTCGGCATTGAGTGGATGAATGTCCTTGGGGGGTCTAGTTTCCAAAATAGGGTCACTTGTGGAGGGTTTCCACTGTTTAGGCACATCATGGGCTCTCCAAATGCGACATGGCGTCCTATCTCAATTCCAGCCAAAAAAGTCAAATGGCGCTCGTTCCCTTCTGAGCTCTGCCATGCACCCAAATAGTAATTTATCCCCACATATGGGGTATCAGCGTACTCAGGACAAATTGCACGATAACTTTTGGGGTCCTGATACCCTTGGGAAACTAAAATTTGGGGGTGAAAAGATCTTTTTTGTGGAAAAAATATTATTTTTTAATTTTACGGCTCTACGTTATAACCTTCTGTGAAGCTCTTGGCGGTTCAAAGTGCCCAACACACTTTTAGATAAGTTCCTTGGGGGGTCTAGTTTCCAAAATGGGGTCACTTATGGGGTTTCCACTGTTTAGTTACTCCAAACGCGACATGGCGTCCGCTCTTGATTCCAGCCAATTTGACATTCAAAATCTCAAATGATGCTCCTTCCCTTCTGAGCACTGCCATGCTCCTAAAGATTGCTCTTCCTCCACACATGGGGTGTCAGTGTACTAAGGAGAAATGGCACACCAAATATTGTGGTTCATTTTCTCCTGAAACCCTTGACAAAATAAAAAAAATTGTGTCCAAACAAAAAAAGTTAAAATGTTCATTTTTTCCTTCCACATTGCTTCAAACCTTGTGAAGTACCTAAAGGGTTAATAATAGAGTTGAGCGAAACGGGTCGAACAATTTCAAAAGTCGCCGACTTTTGGCAAAGTCGGGTTTCATGAAACAAAACCCGACCCTAGGATGAGGTCGGCCACGAGGTCGGCGACTTACGCGCCAAAGTCGCGTTTCAAAAGTTTGTTTAGCGCTCTTTTTCAGCCAATCAGGATCCACGGACACTGTGGGCAACGTGATGACATAGGCAGGGGTCGCCACCATCTTTCAGAAGGGCATGCAAGTGATTGGCTTGCTTTGGTGGGTGTCACAGGGGTTATAAAAGGGCGTGCACGCCGACCGCCATCTTACTTCTGCCGATCTTAGAATAGGGAGAGGTTGCTGATTCTGTAGGGAGAGCGTTAGGCAGGGAAGAAGACAAAAAAACTGCTTCTGCTGCTAGCGATTTTGCTTGTGCAACACACCAGTCACTGTGTGTGCAGTGCAAGGGGAGGCTATATTGTGGTGGATCAGCGGTGTTGGTTGTTAGGCTGCCTTCTAAGGCTTCCTGACAGCTGCATTGCTGTTTCCCCACTGCTCTGCAAACTGCTTTTTTAAAAGCAATCCCAATTTTTTTTTGTCCTGCTAAGGTACTGAGCGTGCATTTATTCACACCATACAGCGGTGTACGCTCCTCACACAGTACCGTGTAACGGCTGTTATCACAGCCACAGTGAAGCTATCTGTGTGTCACTGTGGAGGACTTGTTCCGTTCTTACAGACCTACACTCTAGGGAGATTCCTATTCTGCCCAATTCTACAATTCACTTTTTTCACACCTGTGCCATTGAGCCTGTGACATAGCGCTCTGATATTCAGTGGGCCTCACACAATCCAAAAGTGTCCAGTGTCCACAAGTGTCTGCAGAAATTCAAAATCTCCCTTATCCTGTAGTCACTTTTTTCACACCTGCTGCATCGAGCCTGTGACATAGCGCTCTGATATTCATTGGGCCTCACACAATCCAAAAGTGTCCAGTGTCTGCAGAAATTCAAAATCTCCCTTATCCTGTAGTCACTTTTTTCACACCTGCTGCATCGAGCCTGTGACATAGCGCTCTGATATTCATTGGGCCTCACACAATCCAAAAGTGTCCAGTGTCCACAAGTGTCTGCAGAAATTCAAAATCTCCCTTATCCTGTAGTCACTTTTTTCACACCTGTGCCATCGAGCCTGTGACATAGCGCTGTGATATTCAGTGGGCCTCACACAATCCAAGTGTCCAGTGTCCACAAGTGTCTGCAGAAATTAAAAATCTCCCTTATCCTGTAGTCACTTTTTTCACACCTGTGCCATCGAGCCTGTGACATAGCACTGTGATATTCAGTGGGCCTCACACAATCCAAGTGTCCAGTGTCCACAAGTGTCTGCAGAAATTCAAAATCTCACAGAAATTCAAAATCTCCCTTATCCTGTAGTCACTTTTTTCACACCTGCTGCATCGAGCCTGTGACATAGCGCTGTGATATTCAGTGGGCCTCACACAATCCAAAAGTGTCCAGTGTCCACTAGTGTGTGCAGAAATTCAAAATCTCCCCTGTCCTATAGACACCTTGTACCTTGTTTTACATTACTATATAGTTTGTTGGATTTTGTCTACATTTCTACCAAAAATGAGGAAGGCTGGTGGAAGAGGCCGTGGAATTGGGCGGGGGTTGGCAGCTGGTAATGATGGTGTTGGTGGAGGATCTGATGGTAGTGGCAAAAGCAAAATAGGACCGAATGCAGGAGGTGTTGAGCCTGCGTCATCGTCTGGCTCCATAAGGCTTCGAAGGCTTAGTTTTCTAGGAGTTGGCAAACCGCTTTTAACGCCAGAGCATCAGGAAAAAGTTTTGTTTTACATTGCTGACTCAGCCTCCAGCTCTATCGCCTCCTCTTCTGAAGTTGTAAAAAGTAAAAGCACTGAGTCGTCATTGGAGGCTCATGTTCATAAACCACACCTTTCCTTGTGTCCTTCACCACAACCAAGATTGAAGGATGACGCAGGCCATACTACTGATTACTCCATGGAGCTGTTTTCACATACCATGCCTGGATTATCAAGTGAAATGGTGAATTACCCAGGCCAAGATGAATCTGACATGGAGTGCACTGATGCACAGCCGCTGATAGATGATTCTGCTGGTACATTCACTCAGAGCACTACATTGTCCTCGCAGTGTACAGAGCCTGATTCTGACCCTAATGAGACTCAGGTGCCCCTTCCCGCACACTATACCACCATACACTGTGACACAGAGGAAGGTGCACATGACATTGAAGAGGAGGTGATGGATGACCCAGTTGTTGACCCAGATTGGCATCCATTGGGGGAAGAGGGTGCTGCTTCCAATAGCTCAGATGAGGAGCATCCACAGCAGACATCAACATCGCAACAGCTGTTATCTGGCAGGCCCGGAGCACTCCAAAGACAGGTTCCAAAAATCAAAAGAGTTGCTGGACAGCTTGTCCAGACGGTCAAAAGATCACAGCGTGCTAGGCCGCAAAATGTCTGCCAAAGTAGGAAGAGTGCAGTGTGGCACTTTTTTGAACAAAATCCTCATGATCAGGCCAAGGTTATCTGTAAGAAGTGCGCAAAGACCTTTAGCCGAGGGAAAAATCTGAAAAATTTGAATACCAGTTGCATGCTTAGACATTTAACCAGCATGCACTTGCAAGCGTGGACACAACACCAAACCTCAAGTGCCACATGTGCAACTGATCACAAAGAAGGTAGTCAGCAACGCTACATTGTTTCCCCCACTGTAAGCCCACCGGTTAGCACAGCAGCAAATGTTGAGGTGTCGTTGCAAGGCCACAGCAGTCAGGGAATCCCACTGTTATATCAACGAAATACTGAATCTAGGCCATCAGAAAGAACACCAACTCCATCACCATCATCAACCCTCTCTCAGTCCGCCCTGTCCACCGCTACTTCTACCATATGCAGCTCTCAAGTCCAGCTCACCCTCCCAGACACTATGAGTAGGTCAAGAAAGTACTCAGTCTCTCATCCGCGTACACTGGGTTTGAACGCCCACATTGCCAAACTAATCTCGTTTGAGATGATGCCCTATCGGTTGGTGGAAAGCGCAGCTTTCCGCGAACTCATGGCCTATGCAGTACCACGCTATGACCTACCCAGTCGCCACTTCTTCTCTCGCAAAGCCATCCCAGCCCTCCACCATCATGTGAAAGACCGCATTGTCCATGCACTCAAGAAGTCAGTGAGTGGAAAGGTGCACCTCACAACTGATGCATGGTCCAGTCGGCATGGCCAGGGCCGTTACGTGTCCATCACTGCGCACTGGGTTAATGTGGTGGATGCAGGGTCCACAGGGGACAGCGGTGGTGGGACAGTGCTGCCTAGCCCACGGTATAGGAAACAGTTGGCTGTAGGCATTCCACCCTCCTCCTCCTCCTCCTCCAGAAGCGAAAGCTCGTCCACAGAGCGCAGTCGTACGAGCACTCCATCTGCAGCTGCCACTGTTGCACACGAGGTGTCCCCCTATCGAGCAGCTAGTGGAAAGCGTCAGCAGGCTGTGTTGCAGATGATGTGTTTGGGCGACAGACACACCGCCGAGGTGCTGGCCGAGTACTTGAAGCGACAAACTGAGTCATGGCTGGGCAGTGTACATCTTGAGGCAGGCAAGGTAGTTAGTGATAACGGCCGTAATTTTGTGGCAGCCAAAGCCCTTTCAAAACTCAGCCACATACCTTGCTTGGCTCACACCTTGAACCTGGTGGTGCAGTGCTTCCTCAAAAATTATCCAGAGTTAACAGCCCTGCTCCATAAGGTGCGAAGACTGTGCGCGCACATCCGCCGGTCGCCTGTACACTCCGTTCGTATGCAGAAACTGCAGCGATTGCTCCACCTTCCCAACCACCGCCTCATTATCGACATTGCAACAAGGTGGAACTCCACCCTGCACATGGTGGAGCGGCTGTGCGAGCAGAGGCAGGCCATAATGCATTTGTGGGAGAATACACGGCCAGGCACTTTGAGAGCAGACATGGAATTGACAGGTGTGCAGTGGTCGAAGCTGAAAGACCTCTGTAAAGTCCTTCAGTGTTTTGAGGAATGCACACGGCTGGTAAGCGCAGACGACGCCATCCTAAGCATGAGCATTCCACTTATGCGTCTGCTCATGCAAACTTTGACGCACCTTAAGGAGCAGGCGTCTGCAGCCAATGTTGACGAGGAGGAAGAGGTGGAGGGAATCCTTGATGACATTCAGCCATTGTCTGCTCAGGGACCTCTCCTGGACGAGTTGGAGGAAGAAGAGGAGGAGGAGGATGATGATGGGGATGATTACTTAGGGGAGGAGGATGCATCTCATGGGGCAAGTGAAAATGTTGGCGTGGCAAGGTCTGGTACAGGGTTTGTGCGTGACTGGAGGGATGTGGATTTGCCAGAAAGTGCTCCTCCAACCAGCATTCGCAGTGCATCATTGACACCGGGAACATTGGCCCACATGTCAGATTATGCCTTGCGGATCCTAAAAAGGGACCCCCGCATTGCCAAAATGATGAACGATGACGACTACTGGTTGGCCAGCATCCTGGATCCACGCTATAAAGGCAAATTACAAAACATCATGCCACAGGAGAACCTTGACCTAATATTGGCTAATAAACAAGCAACTCTGGTAAATCGGTTGCTTGAGGCATTCCCAGCACACAGCATCCACATCTTCTCGTCCGACCTTCATGACCCAATTACTAGGGGCCTGCAGCAGGACATTACTATTGAATCCAGAGCAGTGTGAAACGGTTGTTGGTTGGTTAGCGGATAATGCTCCCGGTAAGCTTGGCACCTCTACCACCCTTTCTTCCACATGGTCAAGTCTGAGTAGCTGTGAGTCTGTACTGCATATTCCTCACCCTGATCCTCCTTCCTCCCACCATGCCAAGTGCCCAGAGAAAACTGATCCCACACTTGGACACTCTGAAGAGCTGTTCACTTTTCCATTTATAGATTTGGGCCTTTCGCCCGGTCCACTTGAAGAGGGGCAAGATGAGATCGCATGTAGTGATGCCCAAATATTTGAGCAGCCACGGTCACAAGAAGACGACGCTGGGAATATGTCACAAGAGGTGGACGATGATGAGACACAATTACCAGAAAGTCAGGATGAGGACCAGGGTGCAGAAGTGGAAGCCGAGGTGGTGGATGATATAGTAACTGACCCAACCTGGCAGGAGGACATGCAGAGTGAGGACAGCAGCAAACAAGGGGAGGGATTCTTAGCACCCCAGCAGGCAGGAAGAAGCAGTGTGGTGGCCGCAGACAGATGGCGAGCAACCATTCCTCGTAACACCAACATGACGGAAGTTGGCAATACAACTGTTCGGTCTTCCCGAGTCTGGTTGTTTTTTAAAGACTCTGCCAATAACCCAACAAAGGCCATTTGCACCATCTGCCATGCCCACATCAGCAGGGGTAGCAAAACTAACAGTCTGACCACCACCAGCAAGATCAGGCACATGGCAACAAAGCACCCGACTTTGTGGGCCAAACCCCAGGCTCCAGGAACAGTGTCTGTGGGTGAAAACACTGCTTCTTCCACTGTTGTGTGTGCAAGCCAATCCCCAGTCCACAGTGCATGCAAAGATGCCTCCTGCCCTGCACCTGTCATTGCCCGCACTCAACTGCCACCATCATCAATCACGTCCACGTCCTTGTCCCAGGGCAGCCTTCAATTGTCCATACCCCAGTCATTGGAATGCAAGCATAAATATGCAGTCAACGCTCCACAGACCACAGTACTAAATTCACACATTTGTCATCTGCTTACAGTCGAAATGTTACCTTTCAGGCTTGTAGAGACAAAAGCTTTCCACAACCTGATGGTGGCAGCTGTCCCAAGGTACTTGGTCCCCAGCCGCCACTATTTCTCTTGGTGTGCAGTCCCAGCATTACGCAAGCACATATCCCTCAACATTACCTGTGCCCTGAACAATACTGTTACTGGGAAAGTCCACCTAACCACAGACACGTGGACTGGTGCTTGTGGGCAGGGAAGCTACATCTCGCTGATGGCACATTGGGTTAACATAGTGGAAGCTGGGACCCAGACGAAACTTGGAATGGAACACGTCCTCCCGATGCTGAGGATTGCGGGCCCTACATCAATAATGGTTGCACCCACAGTCTACAGCTCCTGCACCTCCTGCTCTTCAGCCTCCATCTCTGAAATGACCACATCAGTCACAAGCTGGAAGCACTGCAGCACTGCCTCAGCCAAGCATCAACAGGGTGTACTGAAGCTAATATGCTTAGGTGACAAACCGCACAATGCTGAAGAGTTGTGGACAGCTCTGAAAGAGCAGGCAGATGTGTGGTTGACATTGCTGAACCTACAGCCAGGCATGGTCATGTGTGACAATGGCCGGAACCTGCTGATGTCTCTGAGGTGAGGCAAGCTCACACACATACCATGCTTGGCCCATGTGCTTAACCTCGTTGTTCAATGGGTTCTCAAAAGCTACCTGGAGTTTCTGGATCTGATTGTCAAAGTACGCCGCCTGTGTGCCCATTTTAGTAGGTCAACTCCAGCTTCCACCACCCTTGCCGCGCTTCAGCAGCATTTGCAGCTTCTGGCTCACCAACTGGTGTATGACGTCTCCACGCATTGGAACTCAACACTGCACATGTTGGAAAGGATTTGTGAGCAGAAGAAGGAAGAGTAGTTGTTCACTACCAGCATCAACAAGGCCATCGGTATTTAGTTCAGAATCCACACAAAAGACCTCAGGAGTGGACATAGATGTCAGACCTATGTACCATCCTACAAAACTTTGAGGAGTCCACCAAGATGGTGAGGGGCGTTGATGCCATAACTAGCATCACCATCCCGCTTCTCAGTATTTTGAAATGCTCTCTGCTCACAATCAAAGAGGTGGCTTGCAGGCTGAGCATGATGAGATGGAGCAAGGAAGCATACAAGGTGATTACACACAGCCCAGCCTCATGTCATCCCAACGTGGATTGGATGACAACGAGGAAGAGGAGGAGGAGGAAGAACAGGAGCTACATTCATGTGCTATAGAAGGTACATGCTGAAGAGTATTCATCAGGGGCCAAACACCGTTGTGTGTTTGAGTGTAAGGCATCACAGTTAGATAATGTAACCTCTGTTGCTTGAGGTACAGGACAATGAGTTACCTGTCATCATGGCTACGTTGCTGGCCTGGAATCTTTCCTGTTGGGAAGAAGAGGGAAAAAGTAACATGTAATGGCACCAGCAACACTATAGCACCCCTAATGGGAATGGAAGGACACTTTCCCAGAAGTTTTATCTGGTAGTATCTTTCCTGAATATTGAATTGCACAAATCTGCCTTTCTAAAGTAAGAATTATAGTTGAGGCCCAAATTGTTGATAACCTGCAGGCTGATTCACTGATGAATATTGCCCTGTAATGCTATGTGCACACATTGAATGTTTACAGCAGATTTTTCTGCCTCAAATGCCAGAATGTTGGCAGGAAAAACTCTGTATAAAATTCAAACATTTTTGCATGTTTTGTTACACTTTTGCGTGCATTTTTTATGTGGATTTAAATTACTTTTTACCTATTCATTTATGAAAAAATAAAAATTACTACAAAATGCTGAAATAATTGACATACTGCATATTTAAAAAATGCTTTGATGGTTCAAATCTGCAAGGAAAAAAGCAGCTTGTGTTTGAGACTTCATAAATCTCATTCACTTTCTTGATATTATAAAATGGTGAATTTTTTTCCACAGCAAAAATGCACTGAAAAGTGAAGCAAAAACTGAGCTTGTGAACAAGCCCTTAAATTATGGATGTGACAATTGCAATTATTTTGTCAAATTATCAGCCAGGCTAATTGAGTTGAGTCTTAAGGGGGTTTTACACATAGCGATATCGCTAGCAATATCGCTAAAGCATCACTGATTTGGTGACGCAGTAGCGATATCGCTATGTGTGATACTTACCTCCGACCCGACCGGCTCCCTCGCTGTCTGTCGCTGATCGCACGAGACGCGTGGACGCGGACGGGAGGACGTCAGGATTGCCGCGTCTGAAAGGTAAGTAATGACCGCTGTATCGCTGCTGCATCGCTGTGAGATCTGCCTGTGTGGCAGCTGACTAGCGACCATTTAGAGATGCACCAGCGATCCTGACAGGGTCGCATCATGGTTGGAATCGCTGGTACATCGCTAAATGTAAAGGGGCCTTTAGGAGGTATATTCCCATTTACTGTGGGCTTTAAAATATTATCAACAAGTCGTTGAATTTGGAAACAGTTAAATGTATCCCTTGTTGTGTCAAATAGGTATGCCATTCATAATATATTCATTATTCTAATTGAAGGGTGTAATTCCATGAAATTATCTATGGAGGAGCCAAAGGTTACAGAAAGTGTCTCTGAATTAATGCCGCTGCAAACAATCAACTGGTGGATACCTCTGCAACCCACAGATGGAAGCCTTCCCATTGCAATTGGTCCATGAGAATCAGATTTAAAGAGGTTGTCTACTACTTGGACAATTTCTATGTTTCCCCTTATAGAATAATAACACTTATATTCACTTCCGATGCCGATGCTGTTCAAAGTGTGTTGCCACTGGAAATCTCAGAAATTGCATTACATTGCTTTGTCATGCTATCCTTTTGCCCAGTCAGTGCTGGTTTCTAGAGTTGAGTGAAACGGGTCGGTCATATTCAAAAGTCGGCAACTTTCGATGAAGTCGGGTTTCATGAAACGAAACCCGACCATAGCATGAGGTCGGCCACGAGGTCGGTGACCAGAGCGCCAAAGTCGCGTTTCAAAAGATGCATCCAGCGCCCTTTTTCAGCCAATGATGAAGGACGCACACTGTGGGCAATGCGATGACATAGGCATCGGTCACCAACATCTTTGAGAAGGGCATGCAAGTGATTGGCTGGCTTTGTGTGGCATCACAGGGGCTATAAAAGGGCGTAAACGCCGACCGCCATCTTACTTCTGCCGATATTAGCATTAGGGAGAGGTTGCTGCTGCTGATTCAGAATAAGGGAGAGCGTTAGGCAGGGAAGAAGAACCAAAAACTGCTTCTGCTGTTAGCGATTTCCACTTACAACACAACACTTTGTGTGCAGTGACAGGGGAGGCTCTATTTTTGTGCATCAGCTCTGTTGTTCATTAGGCTGCCTTATAAGGCTCCCTGATAGCTGCATTGCTGTTTGCACACTGCTGTGCAAACTGCTTTTTTAAAAGCAAAAATACTTTTCTTCCTCTTTTCTGCACAGTTACCAAACGTTCATTTTTCCACCCTTTTGTGTGTGCAGCAGTCCTGCTTATTAGGCTGCCTGCGTCCATACTTGGACTGAGAGCATCATTGTCAGCGTCCTCAAATCTCTAGTGAGATCCAAATTCTCACCAATCCTATAGACACCCTCCACCTTGTCATAGACCATCCAATTTCAGCCTGTTACATTGAGGTGTAATCTCTTCTGGGCCTGAGACAATAGTTCAGTGTCCTCAAATCTATAGTGAGATTCAAATTCTCACCAATCCTTTAGACACCCTCCACCTTGTCATACACCATCCAATTTCAGCCTGTTACATTGAGGTGTAATCTCTCCTGGGCCTGAGACAATAGTTCTGCGTCCTCAAATCTATACTGAGATTCAAATTCTCACCAATACTATAGACACCCTCCACCTTGTCATACATCATCCAATTTCAGCCTGTTACATTGAGGTGTAATCTCTCCTGGGCCTGAGACAATAGTTCAGCATCCTCAAATCAATAGTAAGATTCAAATACTGACCAATCCTATAGACACCCTCCACCTTGTCACATACCATCCAATTTCAGCCTGTTACATTGAGGTGTAATCTCTCCTGGGCCTGAGACAATAGTTCTGCCTCCTCAAATCTATAGTGAGATTCAAATTCTCACCAAACCTATAGACACCCTACACCTTGCCATACACCATCCAATTTCAGCCTGTTACATTGAGGTGTAATCTCTACTGGGCCTGGGACAATAGTTCAGCGTCCTCAAATCTATAGTGAGATTCAAATTCTCACCCATCCTATAGACACCCTCCATCTTTTCATACACCATCCAATTTCAGCCTGTTCCATTGAGGTGTAATCTCTCTTGGGCCTGAGACAATAGTTCTGCATCCTCAAATCTATAGTGAGATTCAATTTCTCACCAATCCTATAGACACCCTCCACCTTGTCATACACCATCCAATTTCAGCCTGTTACATTGAGGTGTAATCTCTCCTGGGCCTGAGACAATAGTTCTGCGTCCTCAAATCTATAGTGAGATTCAAATTCTCACCAATCCTATATACACCCTCCATCTTGTCATACACCATCCAATTTCAGCCTGTTACATTGAGGTGTTATCGCTACTGGGCCTGAGACAATAGTTCCGTTTCCTCAAATCTATAGTGAGATTCAAATTCTCACCAATCCTATAGACACCCTCCACCTTGTCATACACCATCCAATTTCAGCCTGTTACATTGAGGTGTAAGCTCTCCTGGGCCTGAGACAATAGTTCAGCGTCCTCAAATCTATAGTGAGATTCAAATTCTCACCAATCCTATAGACACCCTCCACCTTGTCATACACCATCCAATTTCAGCCTGTTACATTGAGGTGTAATCTCTACTGGGCCTGAGACAATAGTTCTGCATCCTCAAATCTATAGTGAGATTCAATTTCTCACCAATCCTATAGACACCCTCCACCTTGTCATACACCATCCAATTTCAGCCTGTTACATTGAGGTGTAATCTCTCCTGGGCCTGAGACAATAGTTCTGCGTCCTCAAATCCATAGTGAGATTCAAATTCTCACCAGTCCTATAGACACCCTCCATCTTGTCATACAAAATCCAATTTCAGCCTGTTACATTGAGGTGTAATCTCTACTGGGCCTGAGACAATAGTTCTGCCTCCTCAAATCTATAGTGAGATTCAAATTCTCACCAATCCTATAGACACCTTCCACCTTGTCATACACCATCCAATTTCAGCCTGTTACATTGAGGTGTAATCTCTCCTGGGCCTGAGACAATAGTTCTGCGTCCTCAAATCTATAGTGAGATTCAAATTCTCACCAATCCTATAGACACCCTCCACCTTGTCATACGCCATCCAATTTCAGCCTGTTACATTGAGGTGTAATTTCTCCTGGGCCCGAGACAATAGTTTTGCATCCTCAAATCTATAGTGAGATTAAAATTCTCACTAATCCTATAGACAACCTCCACCTTGTTATACACCATCCAATTTCAGCCTGTTACATTGAGGTATAATCTCTACTGGGCCTGAGACAATAGTTCAGCGTCCTCAAATCTGTAGTGAGATTCAAATTCTCACCAATCCTATAGACACCCTCCACCTTGTCATACACCATGCAATTTCAGCCTGTTAAATTGAGGGGTAATCTCTCCTGGGCCTGAGATTATAGGTCAGCGTCCTCAAATCTATAGTGAGATTCAAAATCTCACCAATCCTATAGACATCCTCCACCTTGTCATACACCATCCAACTTCAGCCTGTTACATTGAGGTGTTATCTCTACTGGGCCTGAGACAATAGTTCTGCGTCCTCAAATCTATAGTGAGATTCAAATTCTCACCAATAGTAGATACACCTTCTATCTTGTTTTACAGTACCATATAGCTGGTGGTATTTTGGGTACATTTTCACAAAAATGAGGACGTATGGTGGAAGACGCCATGGAAGTGGCAGGGGTTGCCATCTGGTCCCGATGGTAGTGGTGGTGGTGGTGTTGCATCTGTTGGTAGTGGCAAAAGCACAATAGCACCTAAGGCAGGATGTGTTGAGCCTGCATCATCGTCTGGCTCCACAAGACCTCGAAGCCTCTCTTTTCTGGGAGTAGGTAAACCACTTTTAAAGCCGGAGCTTCAGGAACTAGTTTTGGCTTACATTGCTGACACAGCCTCCAGCTCTCTCGCCTCCTCTTCTGAAGTTTCAAAAAATAAAAGCACTGACTCGTCAGTGGAGGCTCCTGGTCAGGAGCAACACCTTTCCTTGTGTCCTTCACCCCTACCAAAAGTGAAGTATGTGGCAGGCCACACTACCGATTACTCCATGGAGCTGTTTTCACATACCATGCCTGGGTTAGCAAGTCAAATCGTGAATTCCCCAGTCCAAGATGAATCTGACATGGAGTGCACTGATGCACAGCCACTGCTAGATTTTTCTGCTGGTACATTCACTCAGAGCACTACATTGTCCTCGCAGTGTACTGAGGCAGAATCAGACCCTGATGAAACTCAGGTGCCCCTTCCCACATACTATACCACCTTACACGGTGACACAGAGGAAGGTGCACATGAAATTGAAGAGGAGGTGATGGATGAGCCAGTTGTTGACCCAGATTGGCATCCATTGGGGGAAGAGGGTGCCGCTGCCAATAGTTCAGAAGAGGAGGAGGAGGATCCGCAGCAGGCAACGACATCGCAACAGCTGTTACCTGGCATGACCGCTGCAGTCCAAAAACGTGTTACAAAAACCAAAAGAGTTGCAGGACAGCTTGGCCAGACGGTCAAATTAGCACGGCGTGCAAGGTCTCAAATTGTCTTCCATAGTAGGAAGAGTGCAGTGTGGCACTTTTTTAAACAAAATCCTAATGATCAGGCAAAAGTTATCTGTAAGAAGTGAGCAAAGACCTTTAGCCAAGGGAAAAATCTGAGAAATTTGAATACCAGTTGCATGCTTAGACATTTAACCACCATGCACTTGCAAGCGTGGACGGACTACCAAACCTCATGTACCACATGTGCACCTGCTCCGAATGAAGGTAGTCAGCAACGCTACATCGCTTCCCCACTGTAAGCCCACCGGTTAGCACACCACCAGCAGCAAATGTCAAGGTGTTGTCGCAAGGGCAAAGCAGTCATGGAATCACAATGTTATTGCTACAAAAGACTGAATCTAGGCCATCAGCAACACCACCAACACGATCACCAACCCTCTCAGTCCGCCATGTCCACCGCTAGTTCCACCATATGCAGCTCTCAAGTCCAGCTCACCCTACCAGAGACTCTGAGTAGGTCAAGAAAGTACTCATCCTCTCATCCGCGTACACTGGCTTTGAACGCCCACATTGCCAAACTAATCTCGTTAGAGATGATGCCCTACCGGTTGGTTGAAAGCAAAGCTTTCCGCGAGCTCATGGCCTACGCAGTACCATGCTATGACCTACCCAGTTGGCACTTCTTTTCACGAAAAGCCATCCCATCCTTCACGTGCATGTGAAAGACCGCATTGTCCATGCACTCAAGCAATCAGTGAGTGGAAAGTTACACCTCACAACAGATGCATGGTCCAGTAGGCATGGCCAGGGCCGTTATGTGTCCATCACTGCGCACTGGGTTAATGTGGTGGATGCAGGGTCCACAAGGGACAGCAGTGGTGGAACAGTGCTGCCTAGCCCACGGTATAGGAAACAGTTGGCTTTAGGCATTCGACCCTCCTCCTCCAGTAGCGAAAGCTTGTCCACAGAGCGCAGTCGCACAAGCACTCCATCCGCAGCTGCCAGTGTTGCACACAAGTTGTCCCACTATCGAACAGCTAGTGGTAAGAGTCAGCAGGCTGTGTTGAAGATTATGTGTTTGGGCGACAACAGACACACCGCGGAGGTACTGGCAGACTACTTGCAGCGACAAACTGAGTCATGGCTGGGCAGTCTACATCTTGAGGCAGGCAAAGTAGTTAGTGATAACGGCCGGAATTTTGTGGCAGCCATAGCCTTTTAAAACTCAGACACATACCTTGCCTGGCTCACACCTTGAACCTGGTGGTGCAGTGCTTCCTCAATAACTATCTGGAGTTAACAGCCCTGCTCCATAAGGTGCTAACACTGTGCTCGCACATCCGCCGGTCGCCCGTACACTCCAGTCGTATGCAGAAGCTGCAGCGATTGCTCCACCTTCCCAAGCACCGCCTATTTATCAACGTTGCAACAAGGTGGAACTCCTCCCTGCACATGGTTCAGAGGCTGTGCGAGCAGAGGCAGGCTGTAATTCATTTGTGGGAGGATACACAGGCAGGCAGTTTGCAGGCAGACATGGTGTTGTCTGGTGTGCAGTGGTCGAAGCTGAAAGACCTCTGTAAAGTCCTTCAGTGTTTTGAGGAATGCACACAGCTGGTAAGCGCAGATGACGCCATCACAAGCATGAGCATCCCACTTATGCGTCTGCTCATACAAACTTTGACGCACCTTAAGGAGCAGGTGTCTGCAGCCGAGGAGGAAAAGGAGGAGGGAAGCCTTGATGACAGTCAGCCATTGTCTGCTCAGGGAAGTCTCGTGGAGGAAGAAGAGGAAGACGAGGAGGAGGAGGATGATGGGGATGATTATTTTGGGGAGGAAGATGCTTCTCAGGGGGCAAGAAAAAATGTTGGCGTGGCAAGGTCTGGTACAGGGTTTGTGCATGACTGGAGGGATGTTGATTTGCCAGAAAGTGCTCCTCAACCCAGCACTCACAGTGCATCATTGACACCTGGAACATTGGCCCACATGTCTGATTATGCCTTGCAGATCCTAAAAAGGGACCCCCGCATTGCCAAAATGATGAACGATGAAGACTACTGGTTGGCCAGCATCCTGGATCCACGCTATAAAGGCAAATTCCAAAACATCATGCCACAGGAGAACCTAGAGCTAATATTGGCTAACAAACAAGCAACTCTGGTAAACCGTTTGTTTGAGGCATTCCCAGCACACAGCGGCGGTAATGTTTTTCCAACGAGCCGTAGGGGGCAAAATGGAAGAGGTGTTCATGGTGCACACAGCAGAAGTGGCATTGGACACAGGGGTTTCATGACCATGTTTTGGACTGATTTTTCAAGTACCGCTCACACGACTGGTAATACTGCATCGATCGAAAGTGACAGGAGACAGCAGTTGTCAACTATGGTAACAAACTGCTTCTACTCCCATATCGATGTTCTCCCTCACCGGTCATTTCCCTTTGACTATTGGGCCAGTAAACTTGACACCTGGCCTGAATTGGCACAATATGCCTTACAGGAGCTCGCTTGTGTGTTATCTGAACGAGTCTTCAGTGCTGCTGGATCAATCCTGACAGAAAAAAGGACCCGTCTGTCGACCCAAAATATTGATGATCTAACCTTCATTAAAATGAACCATGCATGGGTTACAAAGGATTTTGTCCCACCCTCCCCTGCTGACACGTAGGTTGCCAGAAAAATGGTTTGCTTTTGTCCTCTTCCAAGGACTTCTCCAATTACTCCATTTGCAGCTGCTGAATGTCCAACATCAACATATGCCATTTTTTCCACCTCCCTAACTGGGCTGCCTCCCCCCACAGGGCCGGGGTCACCACCTGGCGCACGCACCCGTGCGAATGCAGTTGCCCTGGACAGGTAGGTGGGCACACTCTTTGGCAATGGCACTGGCACAAGGTCCCTCATAGTAGAATCAAGTGTCTCTGATGGTGGGGGTGCACACCCGCCGTCAGACACACCGGCGTACTATGAGGGGCCCTGTGCCAGTACAGCCGCCCATGAGTGGGCCCCCCCTGCTTGCTCCGGGCACCAGCACTTGCAATACTTACCTCTCCCTGCTCCACCACTGTGTAGTCTGGCCTGTTAAATACTTCACTGGGACTGCCAATACAAATTTGGTGAAATGATAGATGATGGTTAAGACGTAGCTATGCCCTGTCCTGCTGGGCTCTATCTTCAGATGATCAATGGCTTCCATTTGTTATGGACGTCGACTCACAATGAGATGCAGTGGTGGTTTATTATCAGCTTTCTCTGTTTTCCGACTCACAGACATGTGTCATTCCTGCCCACATTTTTAAATGTGTCCTCTCATGCCAATCCAAAAGAATCGCCTACAGCCTGTGGCTTGTGTCTTTTGCACTCCAAAGTTACCTGACAGATCATGATAGGCAGTGAAGACAATGTCTACATCTGTCCCTGTGATCACAATTTGATGGAGATGAGTAGCGGTAATGGGTTCCACGGTACTGCGATACAGCAAACCTTTCTTCACAAGAACTGTTTTCCCTGTCTCCACAGACAAAGTAATTGAGGGTCAGCATCGCCTCTGAGAATTCTCCTGGGAGTTTTTACCGTGATTAGTAATTCTAAAATTTCTGCAATCGACTTTCCGTCTGTACTTGTATCCATCTCGTTTCCTCTTGCGGAGAGTCTGGACTATCTTACTGAGACTGAAATATATATTGAGATTGAAAAATACCCCAACAGTGTATACTGGTGTACGCTTCGAATACATAATCCTTTTTCTACTTTTTAGATTCTTGTCTAATCCATACTGAGGCTGTGAGTGTCTTTGTCGGACTCCGGAAATATACACGCAGATTTTTAATGTTTAAACTATGCTATATATACCTGCTATCCGGTGATACTGTTCCCTTTCTCAACTTTCTACAATCACGTTGAATCCATACTGGGCCTGAGACCCTCTGGGTCTGCCTCCTGATATATAGACATATGTTTTTAATGTTTAAACTATGCTATGTATACCTGTTGTCTGGTGATACTGTACCCTTTCTCAACTTTGTACAATCACGTCAAATCCATACTGGGCCTGAGACCCTCTGAGCCTGCCTCCTGATATATAGACATAGGTTTTTAATGTTTAAACTATGCTATATATACCTGTTATCTGATGATACTGTACCCTTTCTCAACTTTGTACAATCACGTCAAATCCATACTGGGCCTGAGACCCTCTGAGCCTGCCTCCTGATATATAGACATAGGTTTTTAATGTTTAAACTATGCTATATATACCTGTTATCTGATGATACTGTACCCTTTCTCAACTTTGTACAATCACGTCAAATCCATACTGGGCCTGAGACCCTCTGAGTCTGCCTCCTGATATATAGACATAGGTTTTTCATGTGTAAACTATGCTACATATATACCTGTTATTGGGTGATACTGTACCCTTTCTCAACTTTCTACAATCTTGTCGAATCCATATTGGGCCTGAGAACATCTGAGTCTGCCTCCTGATTAGAGATGAGCGGTATTCGAGTCGACCTGTTCGCCAAGTTAAAATTCCAGCTGTTTTGGGCGGTGTTCGAGCAGTTCGTCGAACTCGAACACTTTGCTTAAAATTCGGCTTTTTTTGGTTCCGTTCGAGAATGGTTCGTCCACCAAAAGCGTAACTTCATTTTCACATTAATAATGGTTTTCAATGTTCATAGTAGCGGTGTGTGGTAGCAAGCGGTGTAGAACACCTGTCAACGAGCTACACCGTGTGTTTCTAATTATTTTTTACTGCACCTTGTCCAGAAAATCCTTTTGGGCCTTGTAGCACTGTCTGCTACTCAGCAGAGGAGCCCACCAGTGAACCAAGCTATGCTGCCTGTTTATGTAAGAACTGCGTGCTACTCAGCATAGGAGCCCAGCTGTTAAGCAAGCTACAGCACCTGTGGTTTGGACACTTAATTTTTTCATTTTTTCTGGAATGCCGGTTAGGCCTAATTCTGGAATTCCGGTTGACCTGCACTTACTGGGAAATCCTCGTTCATGGGGAAGAATTGTAATCCCAGATCCCCATCACTAACGGGGTTCAGCGGGTTATCTGCACCTGTAAGCGACACACGGTGGACCTTTCAGTGTAGCACGCATGCAGCCCCGTACATGTAAGGGAATGACAGACCTGTTATTGATCGATCTCGCGTGCCAGAGCCTCGCGTGTTCCTCTAGTAAGCTTGACGCGTACCGCGGGGGCATGCCAGAGTCTTGTTCGTTAACGGAATTAAGCTGACAAATCGCTAGCACAACTAAAAATGGACATCTACCACCACCCACAGAATCAACAAAGCTTGCAATCTGTCAATCTTTTCTGCAGCTAGCATGGTTGAGGTTTCCCGAGTGGAGTCGAATTAAGCCGCAGGCTCCACTCTTGGTGGTGCCCTTCTGGACATTCTTTTAAGGTTCTGCTTTGCAACCATACTGCCCCTGGAAACCAAACACTTTGCCTTCATGGACACTATTCGGAGGTTTGTGGGAATAACGCCGCCCGATCAGCAGTTGTCCTAATTTATGGTGAGAAGTCCGACAGTATATGATCGTCTTTGATTTCAGATTTTTACTGTTTTTTGGTATTTTACATTTTTATTCCAGCCTTTCTTGACTTCATAAGGGCATGACAAGCCTATATCTGTGTCTCCTCCTCCTTTTACTCCTCCACCTCTTTTCTATATGTAGTTGCCGTTTTCCATATGTTATTTTGTATTCTGAGCATTTTGTCTGCTTTGGGACACCTTTTAAGGTGTTTTGTAATTGTTTTCTATGTGTTTGTATGTGTTTGTGTTTGCCTGCCATTGTTTTCAATGGTGTTCGACGTTGTTCGTCGAACGTTCGACAAACATTTGATGAACTTGCCTCATGTTCGACGAACCAAAACGAACTGGAACACTAGCGGGGTGGCTCAACACTACTCCTGAATATATAGACGTACATTTTTAATGTTTAAACTATGCTATATATACCTGGTATCTGGTGATACTGTACCCTTTCTGCCAGGAAGTCCTCCTCCACCCACCACTCTAAGTGTATCATTGACACCTGGAACATTGTCCCACATGTGTGATTATTTCTTGCGGATCTCCTTGTTATATTGTGGTGTGATCCATCCTGAGCGTGTGACAGTCTGTGGGTTACTCCTGCAATTTAGATGTACATTTAAAAATTACCCCAACACTAGTGTATACAGCTCTACGCTTGTGATACATTACACATTTACTGCTTTTTATATTCTGGTCTAATCCAAACTGACCAAGTGAGAGTTATTTTCTGACTGTGGAAATAAATACTGAGATTGACAACAATGACCCCTACACTGTGCACAGCTGTACTCTTCAGATCCATTACTGTTTTACGGCTTTTTATATTGTGTTGTAATCCATGCTGAGCCTGAGAGCGTCTGTGTCTGCCTCCTGAAATATCTACGGAGATTTAGAATGTTTAAACTATACTATATATACCTGCTATCTGATGAAACTGTACACTTCCACTTTTTATATTCTTGTCTAATCCATACTGAGCCTGTGAGCGTCTCTGTGTGACTGATGGTATATATAGGGAGATTGACAATCACCCTTTGACTGTATAGAGCTTTACGCTTCTGATACAGTACCATATATCTGATGTTATTTTGGGTTCATGTTCTGCAACATTTTGAAGTTTGGTGGAAGAGGCCGTGGACATGGGTGTGGGGGGGGCCAGCTGGTGCTGATGGTGGTGGTGCATCTGCTGGTATTGGCAAAAGCACAATAGCAGCTAAGGCAGGAGGTGTTGAGCCTGCGTCATGGTCTGGCTCCGGAACGCCTGGAAGGCTACCTTTTCTGGGAATAGGTTATCCGCTTTTAAAACCGGAGCATCAGGTACTGGTTTTGGCTTACATTGCCGAAACAGACTCCAGCAAATATGCCCTCCTCTTCTGAAATTTCAAAAAAATGCAAGCACTGAGTCATCAAGTGGTCAGGAAGAACCCCTTTCCTTGTGTCCTTCACCCCCACCAAAAGTGAATGATGCAGCAAGCCACACTTCACATTAGTCCATGTAGCTCTTTCTATCATACCATGCATGGGTTATCAAGTCAAATCGTGAATTCTCCAGTCCAAGATGAATCTGACATGAAGTGTGGGTGGCCAGCCAGGGCAATGGGGTTAATCGTTACCGGGCCGGTGTCTCAGAGGGATGTGTCACTTTGGTGGTGATGACCCATTCCGTGGCCCTGGGCGTCCATGCAAAGGGGTGAATAACATTTATAGGTGAATGATACGTGACGCCACCTGTGGTTTCTTTTCAGATTGACCCGTGCTGCAGTGTCGCTTCTCTGGGACAGATGTTGTGGTGCAGCTAAGATGTAGAAGCCCTGCACAGGTAGGGTCGCAGTCACAGGACAGATGAAAGAGTTGGTAGACGGTGTGCAGTGCAGGATGTAGCAGAGCCGTGCACCAGGCGCAGGAGAAAGATGACAGACACAGTTGTGAAGTTCCTTTACTTGTGCTTGGTAAGTGCCGTCCAGGACCCAGAGTACAGATGGAGAAGGAGTTGGTCAGCCTGGTAGCAAATTTGGAATTCTCTCTCTGCAGATAGGTAGTGTGGCCTCCGTTCTAGCGCTTAACTGAGGTACTCGCAGTACTGAGTTCACTGAAGTTCCCCCTGTTGACTCTCTTTTGGAACTTTCTCGTATGGCAGGCAGCCATAGCCTTTTCCTTCTGGAACACACATGTTGCTGCTGGGGCCTCTGTGCATTAGTTGGGAACAGAGCATTTACAGCTGCTACTTCCTCCGGTTTCTGCTGCAGGACCGTCAGTGTCCCTACAAACTCGGAGACCGGAATCCCGACCATGCGCTCCAGCTAGGAGTGAGCCTTAACTCTGCTCATCCTCCAGCTCCCCTTCTCACGTCCACACACTTCTTCCCTTCACAGACTGCCCTAACTTACCTCCTTCCGACCACAGAGAGCAGCTCCTCAGCAGTCCGGTTCAGAGGTCTCCCTCCTAGCCTGGAGTGGGAACTGTGTTGTGTGTTGGTTTAACTGCTAGAGAGATCCTTCGTTGCTCCCAAGCATGACATCACACTCCCTAGGAGGAAGGTAATGCCACTGTGGTGACCCTACTCCTGGGGGCGCCACAAGTGCACTGATGCCCAGCCACTGCTAGATGATTCTGCTGGTACATTGACCCAGACCACTACATTCCCCTCGCACTCTACACAGCCAGAATCTGACCCTGATGAAACTCAGGTTCCCCTTCCCGCATACTATACCACCTTACAAGGTGACAAAGAGGAAGGTGCAGATGAAAGGGCAGGTTCCTTGAGCAGGTGGGGAGGTATACTCATGGGCGACGGCACTGGCACAGGGCCCTCATAGTACGCAAAAGTGTCTCTGCCGGTGGGAGGGCCCATCCGCCATCAGACACACCGCCGTACTATAAGGGGCCCTGTGCCAGTGCCGTCGCCAACGAGTAGGCCCCCCCTGCTTGCTCAGGATCACAGCACTTGCAAAGTTGAAATACTTACCTATCCCTGCTCCACCGCCGTGACGTCTTCCGCGTTTCCTGACAGTGACATTCTGGTCAGAGAGCGTGATGACATCACGTCTGTACGCCCTCTGCCTAAACAGTCCAAGTGCAGTGAGATGGAAGATGGGGACGACGAGGAGTCCAGACTAGTACAGGGATTCCCTAGCGAGGAGACTTATTTAATTGTTTTCAATGTTGGGACAGCTATTTTTGGGGAGCACTATACTCTGGAGAATGATATTTGAGGCCCACCATATACTGGAGCATTCCAAAGGTGGACATCAGACACTGGAGCAGCATTTACAGGGCCCATTATGCACTGGAGCATTAGAAATGGGGCCCATTATATATGGAGCATTATTTGGGCCCATAAGACAGTGGAGCTTCATCCATGGGGACCAACATATACTGTAGCATTATGTGGAGCTCATCATATACTGTTTCAAACATTATATGGCACCAATGATTTTGTATGGAGAAATATATGGGCCTTATTACTCTGTATAGCGCACTATGCGGTGGCCATAATACTATATGGAGTATACTGTCCGTTTTTGAAGCTATTTGAGAATTTAAAATGGATATCAGTCATGAGATGTAAGAAGTGAAGTATTTTTCATTGTACTATACCGCTATTTCTCTGCCGTATCAGAGGATCATGAATTGTGGCATGTGTTAAAAGAGCCCAGTGACACTCTTTGGCCCAGGGCCCACGAAAAACTGGAGCCAGCCCTACCCCCCCCACAACTTTAGCCAAATAACCCTCAGTTTTCAATGCCTAACTATTATTATAAAGTAAATTAAGGTTGACAAGCTTAAGTAATAAGAATTGATGTTTTTGGCATTAAAATGGGCACTCTAGGTGTGTTTCCTGTCCTCCACTCCTTGCTGACCTTGGTTCCCCATTGACTTGCATTGGGTTTCGTGTTTCAGTCGGCTTCGACGTTTCATGATAATCGGCCGATTTCGTTCGACCCGACTTTTGAGAAAGTCGGGTTTCATGAAACCTGACTCGACCCTAAATAAGGCAAAGTCGCTCATCTCTACTGGTTTCTCTCTCCCTGCCTTTGTATGAATGTATGAATCAGATATATCCAGAGGATGTGTGGAGAGCAGCTGTTCCCTGTGTCAGGTGATCCTTGTGGCCAATTAGCAGTGACTTCACTCTTTTCACCTACGAACAACACAGATACAGTACATCTGTAGGAATTGAGAGCTGTTACTCTCTCACTTCCTCCGGATGTATGTGATTTATCTAAAAGCAGGGAGAGTGACGACAATGCTGAGTGTTATGTCACGTGATCCCTGCTGCCAGTGTCACTGAATCCCCAGGAGTCCAAGTGCTGACACCGCTGGAATGGCTTAGGCATTGGAGGTGAGTATAAGTGTTAACATTTTACAAGAGGGAAACATAAGGATTGAGATGAGGTTGTCTGAGTAGCAGACAACCCCTTTAAGTAAGGGCAGTTTCAGGTGAGTGTAAAGAGCAGAAACCAGATTGGAAAGGGTCAAAATAAGAGTGATCTGAGAGATAGTGGATTATATGAGAGTGGAGAATGTGTTCCAGAAGTTTAGAGATAAAGAGAATAATAGAGACCAGTCTGTAGTTAGCAGTGCAGTTCTGGTCGAAGGATATTTTTAATTAATGGATTTATGATGGCGTGTTTGAATAATGAGGGAAACATACCAGATGAATGAGAGAGTTTCGTCATTTTAGTTAGGTAGGTAATGACAGCTAGGGAGAGGAACTGGAGGAGATGTGAGGGAATAGGGTCACTAGTGCAGGCTGAAGGGTGAGAAGAAGCAAGAAGCCTGATCATTTCTTCTTCGTCTTTGACATGTTTGAACATGGAAAGTGAGTTTGAGGTGCGGGAGGAAAGGGTATCCAGGCTCTCAGGGGATTGTGTCTGAGCAGCGGACAACCCCTTTAATTGTTCTCAGAAATGAGTGTAATTAATTGTTACAAATTTGTACAAGCAAAGATTGTCTTCTGTTGCAATGACAGGAACAGTTTAAACATGTCTAATTCTGGTACATTGATATTTCTACTGTTTGATAAAAATTAAGTTGGCAACTTTAAACTTGGGCAAGTCTTAATCTAAGAGATTCATCAGTTCAAAGAAATAAGTAAAAAAAACTTTTTATTTTGCATAATTCATTATGAACCTTTATATAAATTCAAATGTTTTACTGGAACTATGTGATAAATTTATATTTTCATTATTTGTCAAAATCTGGTTTCTGCCTTCTTTATTCATTTCAGCCAAATATCTATAATAATTTCTGATTATTTGGTTATATTGTACCTTGCTTACCCTTATTGCCTGTACTTGGCCAAGTGAATCCCTTAAATCACAAACATTGTTGGTTTTGTGGTGCTCTTTAGATAACATTTTACTAATCATTTGGGATAAATTAAAATTACATTTTAGATTTAACTTTGACAGAATTTAGCAAAAAAAGTCTACTACATTGTTTAGTCTAATACTTTTGTGTTAAATAGTACCTGATGAACTTTCATCAGACAGAAATTGCAGAAGATAGGAGGTAGGTAAGCCAGCACCATCTACCTTATGCTTACATCTTCCTTTCCTCTGCAGTCCATGTCTGAAGAAGGTCCATGTCTCAGATTCCGAACATATCTGTACATATTGTGCATAATGAATTGCCTTATAATAAAGCCATAACAAAATATCCATCACTTGGAATGCCGAGTACCCCCATATCTTTTGTTTCAACAAGGGGAAACTTTTCTTGAGGGCTAACCCTTTTGGAGTGCCATGTATCTTCTTTATATAAAATAACATGTCATATTACATTCTAAATGTTCCTGAAGCATATGAGATGCTTAAATTACCAATGAGCAATTTTTCCTGTGATACAGGACAATACTCTAAACTCCTGCTTCTAGACCTGTCCTCTGCATTCGACACAGTTGACCACTGCCTCCTACTACAGATCCTCTCCTCCTTTGGCATCAAAGGCCTTGCCCTATCCTGGATCGCCTCATACCTTTCCAACTGCACATTCAGCGTCTCCCACTCCCACACCAGCTCCTCATCCCACCCTCTCTCCGTTGGAGTCCCCCAAGGCTCTGTTTTAGGACCTCTACTCTTCTCAATCTATACACTTGGTCTGGGGCAACTCATAAAGTCCCAAGGATTCCAGTACCACCTTTATGCTGATGACACTCAGATCTATCGCTCTGGCCCAGATGTCACCTCTCTGCTGTCCAGAATCCCAGAGTGTCTATCAGCCATATCCTCCTTCTCCTCTCGCTTCCTCAAGCTCAAAGTGGACAAATGTGAACTCATCATCTTTCCCCCATCTCACAGATCTTCCTTACCCGACCTACTATAACAATTAATGACATCACACTTTCCCCAGTAGCGGAAGTCCGTTGCCTCGGAGTAACGTTTCACCCTGCCCTGCCCATCAAACCGCACATCCAAGCTCTTTCTACCTCCTGTCGCCTCCAGCTCAAAAATATTTCAAGAATCCGTCCTTTCCTCAACCCTCAATCTACTAAAATGCTTGTGCTTGCCCTCATCATCTCCCGCCTCAACTACTGCAACATCCTTTTCTGTGGTCTCCCTGCTAACACCCTTGCACCTCTCCAGTCCATCCTTAACTCTGCTCCCCGACTAATTCATCTCTCTCCTCGCTACCCTCCGCTTCTCCCCTCTGAAAATCTCTTCACTGGCTCCCATTCCCTCAGCGTATCCAGTTCAAATTACTAATACTGACCTACAAGGCCATCTATAACCTGTCTCCCCATATGTCTCTGAACTAATCTCTCGATACCTTCCCTCATGTAATCTCCGGTCCTCCCAAGACCTCTTTCTCTCCTCCACACTTATTCACTCCTCGCCCACCCGCCTCCAAGACTTCTCCCGAACTGCCCCTATTCTCTGGAATTCTTTGCCCCAACAAGTCCGACTATCAACCTCATTTGGATTCTTCAGATGAAACCTGAAAACTCACCTCTTCAAGAAAGCCTACAGCCTGCAATGACCCTGCTACCTCCTTCTCTCTCACCACTACCGGTGACATCACCTCAACCAGCACCAGAACTGCTGCAACCCACCAACCTACTGTCTCCTTCCCCACCATCCTGTAGCATGTAAGCCCGAAAGGGCAGGGTCCTCTCTCCCCTCTGTATCAGTCTGTCATTGTTAGTTTGTTTACTGTAAAGGGCCTGTCACACTAAGCGATATCGCTAGCAATATCGCTCTAACGTCACTGTTTTTTGTGACGTAGCAGCGATATTGCTAGCGATATCGCTATGTGTGATACTTACCTCTGACCGGCTCCCCCGCTGATTATTGCTGATCGCACGAGAGCGTCCTGGACCGTTTCTCGTCGTCAGCTTCCTGCTGGGCTTCCTATGGCACCGACGAGCGACCCATGGACGCAGGCGGGGGGACGTCAGGATCGCCTCATCTGATAGGTAAGTAACGACCCCCGACCGCTGCTATGTCGCTGGTGAGATCTGTCTGTGTGGCAGCTCACTAGCGACCACTTAGCGATGCACCAGCGATCCTGACCGCGTCATATCGCTGGTCAGGATCGTTGGTGCATCGCTAAGTGTGACAGTACCTTAAGTGATATCTGTAATTTGTATGTAGCCCCTTCTCAGGTACAGCACCATGGAATCAATGGTGCTATATAAATAAATAATAATACAGTATATACAATTACTTTAAAAATATAGGTATAATACCCAGTTTGAATACATTGTGTAATATTCTAATTAATAACATAATGAATCACTTTTTAATTGAAATTTAATTTGTATGACCAGCTTTGTCAGGGTATGTTGGTGAACTCTGCGTGGCATTTCTGCTGAATATATATGCCCCTAGCTCATGCAATACATGCTAACAAATTAATCTGAATACTAACATAGTTTAGGCTCAAAACAAACAATTGTTTCCTGCCAGGGGTATCTGTAAAAAATACACAGTGAAATAAAACATTGTCTTTGCAGCTCATTGTGTCTCTAATTAGAGTGGAAGGAGGCAGAAGCTTGCTAGTGTCAGTCCGTGTTTAGCATGCCCTGGAGCTTTAAGCTAGTCCTGTGGGTATCAAAGTGCACTAATTAAATGAGGGGTCCACAATACAGTACTAAACATCAGAGTGACAGAAAGAGTCCAGTGTCCTCAGTGCCTTTGAGAATCCATGGCCCACGCTAATTACCCATTGTTGAATTGACTTCCCATTTCACAAGCAATGAATGGCTTTTCTTAACCCCCTCCCCCTTTTTCTATTTTACCATCTTTGCCTTGGCCGCCTAATTAATCTTATGGAAATCTCCTGAAGCCAGATTCCAGCAAGGTTGCCCCTATGTTTATAATTTGATTTGTGATGATAAAAGTGAAGGCGCCTGGTGATGGAACAGTGTCATTTTCAAAACTCTTGAGAATCATAGAGGCTATCAATCTTACCCACGTGCACGGCAAACTGATATCCTAGAAAATTAACTTCAATTAATAACAGAAATCCCCAGACAATCAAGGAAGTGGAGCTGCTTTAGATGAAAACCTTCAAAGATATCTTTGGCTTGTCTTTTATATGCAGACATCATTTTTGTATGAATCTCAATAAGAGGCTCACTTTAGTCCACAATCATATGTAATTCCCATTTAGTTAACACAGCATTATTTATGTAGCAGCCTATTGTGTAACGGTTTCATCTGATAGAAAAATGGCAATAATATTCCGTTTTTGCTGAATTATTCATCTTGTCAATTAATTAAAATATTAATTAAGCAATTTATTTAAAAAAAATCCTGATCATATAAAATCCTTAAACATAAGCTAATAGTCTGTTTAGGCAACAAAATGGGAACCACTGTGCAACACGTTCTGAACTTATTCAGATTAAGTAGCAGTCCAGGTAGAGCATTTTCAATCAAATGTCTTGAAACCTCCAGAGAGAATTGTTGAGAGCTTTAAATTCAATTGCAAATTCAAAGCTTAATGTTTACTTAAAGAGGTTGTCCAGTTAAAAAATGACCTTAAATTTACTTATAATACCAAGTTATAAAAGTTATTATTATATTTTTAACAAATTTGCCCTTCGCTAAAGGTATACATATCAGTTATAGGGTCCAGCAGGTCCATTTCAGACCTTTGATTGACATAATATAGCATTTTCTGTACATCACAAATGATGTCTATAAAGTGGCTGACTCACTGGCTTATTCCAAACCCTTCGGTAGTGATATCAACTGCAAGTACAGAGAAGGAGGGAAGCTACAGAGTAGGAGCCAGCCAGCCAGACACAACACTGATGATGTGTCTACGTAGGAAACGCTGTGACCAGAACAGTTGTCTTCAGGGTACAATGATAATTTGAAAACATACCTGAGGCATCAAAAAGTTGCTATTCCATTATCCACATTTGTATACGTAGCTCTAATATACAGATATTTTTTATATTTATTTATGGTACTTTGAAGATTTTGCCTGGCAATGTGGGCCATTGGCTAGTACTATTTTTATTATTATTATTATTATACAAGTATATAGCGCCATTTATCCCATGGCGCTTTACAGGGAAAAGGGGAAATATAGACAAGTACAATAAACATGTGCAAGATAAGGGACACACAAGTACAGAAGGAGAGAGGACCCTGCCCGCGAAGGCTCACAGTCTACAGGGATGGGTGAGGATACACTAGGAGAGGTTAGAGCTGGTTGTGCAGTGGTTCAACAGACCGAGGATCATTGCAGGCTGTAGGCTTGTCAGAACAGGTGGGTCTTCAGGTTCTTCTTGAAGGTTTCCGTTGTTGGTGAGAGTCTGATGTGTTGTGGCAGAGAGTTCCAGAGTATGGGGGAAGCATGGGAGAAGTCTTGAATGCAGTTGTGGGAAGAAGAGATGAGGGGGGAGTAGAGAAGGAGATCTTGAGAGGATCGAAGGTTGCTTGCGGATAGGTACCGGGAGACCATGTTACAGATGTATGGAGGAGACAGGTTGTGGATGGCTTTGTATGTCATGGTTAGGGTTTTGAACTGGAGCCTTTGGACAATAGGAAGCAAGTGAAGGGCCTTGCATAGGGGGAGGCAGGAGAATAGCGGGGAGACAGGTGAATTAGTCTGGCAGCAGAGTGTAGGATAGACTGGAGTGGTGCCAGAGTGCTGGAGGGGAGGCCAGAGAGTAGGAGGTTGCAGTAGTTGAGGCGGGAGATGATAAGGGTGTGCGCTAGTGTTTTTGTGGTTTCATGGTTGATGAATGAGCGGATTCAGGAAATATTTTTGAGTCTGAGGTGGCAGGAGGAGGCAGGGGCTTGGATATGTGGTTTGAAAGAGAGGGCAGAGTCGACGATCACCTCAAGGCACCATGCGTGCGGGACTGGGGAAAGAGAGCAGCCATTGACATTGATGGATAGGTCTGGTGGAGGGGTAGAGTGCGATGGGGGAAAGATGATGAATTCTGTTTTGTCCATGTTCAGTTAGAGAAAGTGAGCAGATAAGAAGGCTGAAATAGCAGACAGACATTGTGGGATTTTGGTCAGTAAGGAGGTGAGGTCAGGTCCAGATAGGTAGATCTGCGTGTCATTGGCGTAGAGGTGGTACTGCAAGCCGTGGGATTCTATGAGCTGTCCCAGGCCGAAGGTGTAGATGGAGAAGAGTAGGGGTCCGAGAACTGAGCCTTGAGGAACACCGACAGACAGGGGGCGAGGTGAGGAGGTGGTGTGTGAGAGGGAGACAATAAATGTTCAGTCTGTTAGGTATGATGAGATCCAGGATAGGGCCAAATCTGTGATTCCAAGAGATGAGAGAATCTGCAGCAGGAGGGAATGGTCCACGGTGTCGAAGGCAGAAGACAGGTCCAGGAGAAGGAGGACAGAGTAGTGTCGCTTGCTCTTGGCGCTTAGTAGGTCGTTAGTGACTTTAGTTAGGGCAGTTTCAATTGAGTGATGCAGTTGGAAGCCAGATTGTAACCGGTCAAAGAGGGAACAGGAGGAGAGGTGGGAAGGCAGTTCATGATATACATGCTGTTCCAGTAGTTTTGAGGCGTAAGGGAGAAGAGATATCGGGCGATAGTTAGACACAGAAGATGGGTCGAGGGATGGCTTTTTGAGGATAGGTGTGATTGATGCATGTTTGAAGGATGAGGGAAAGACACCTTTTTTAAGTGAAAGGTTGAAGAGGTGTGTTAGAGTTGGGATGAATACTGTGGCAAAGTTAGTACTAGGGACGTAATGTGGCTGACACAGGAATCAGTAAGCTACTTAGCAATTACTTTTTTAGCACTCAAATTGAGGAACGTTCACTGGCAATGAAGACATAACTTGTACATAGTCTGGTCTTTTCTGATGTAACAAGAGAGAAGAAGAATTGACACCTTTGAAGTGTGGTTATGGAGAAGTATGTTTTCAATACCATTGATGGCAAAAAGAACAAACATATAAATCTTGGAATAAATCAAGCCTGACATGTCACTCGAAGCAAGGCTCACCAAGTTACGACTTGCCTACTTTGGACACATATGAAGAGAGCAATCACTGGAGAAGGACATCATGGTTGGAAGAATAGAAATAACAAGGAGAAGAGGAAGACCAGCAACCCGATGACTTGATAAGTCAAATTTACAGTGGAGAAGACCCTGGTGGACCTATCTAGACTTGAACAAGATCAATCTTCCTACTTTTATGCATGAAGTCACCCTAGCTAGAGATCGATCTGAAGGTCGTTAAATAATAATACATTATTTTTGTACATTATATATTGACTGACGTGAAGCTATGCATTTTTCCAATAGCCAATTCTGCAGCAGTTGAGATATGTTTTATAATATCCAATTCTGCACCAGTTCAGATATGTTTTATAAGGTTAGCACATACTAAAAAACTATTTAGAATATTAGAAGAAAACTTAGCTGCATGACCTGTGATCTCATGAATTTACATGATCACAGGACTCCTTGATGACTTCTGATATTATTAAAATCTATAGTTGCGATACATTTCAAGATACTTAAAGCTATAAAAAGGAGTGTGCAGAAGACTAATATGTTTCAAATAAAGTTATTTATACAAAATTTCTCCATAACAGACCAGTTACTTAGATAAATCAAAGAATGTAATAAACTTCATTGTCCTTAAGTTCTACCCTGCAGATCAGAGTCTGTATACAATTGTTCAGCTAGTTGATAATACCAACAAACTAAAAGTTTAATTGCCATTAATGGTTGATTAAAGTAGATCTGAGTGAGCAGCATGGACTGAAGGCAATAGTGCAGTGGAGCAGATCTTGAAGGGCAACACTTGGATCAGCAAGAATCTAAACAGCAGGGTATGCAGAACTGCAGACAAACAATTAACCCCTTCACCCCCAAGGGTGGTTTGCACGTTCATGACCGGGCCAATTTTTATAATTCTGACCACTGTCCCTTTATGAGGTAATAACTCTGAAATGTTTCCATGGATCCCGGTCATTCTGACATTGCTTTCTTATGACATATTGCACTATATGTTAGTGGTAAAATTTCATTCAAATAACTTGCGTTTATTTGTGAAAAAAATGGAAATTTGGTGAAAATTTTGAAAATTTTGCAATTTTCCACATTTGAATTTTTATGCCCTTAAATCACAGAAATATGGCATGCAAATAACTTAATAAGTAACATTTCCCACATGTTTACTTTACATCAGCACAATTTTGGAACCAAAATTTTTTTTTTTTAGGAAGTTATAAGGGTTAAAAGTTGACCAGCGATTTCTCATTTTTGCAACTCCATTTTATTTTTACGGGCCACATCACATTTGAAGCCACTTTGAGGGGTCTATATGATAGAAAATACCCAAAAGTGACACCATTCTAAAAACTGCACCCCTTAAGGTGCTCAAAACCACATTCAAGAAGCTTATTAACCCTTCAGGTGCGTCACAGGAATTTTTTGAATATTTAAAAAAAATTTACATTTAACTTTTTTTCACAAAAAAATACTTCAGGTTCAATTTTTTTTATTTTACCAAGGGTAACAGGAGAAATTGGATGCAAAAGTTATTGTGCAATTTGTCCATAGTAAGCTGATACCTGATATGTGGGGGGAGCCACTGTTTCGGTGCATGGCAGAGCTCAGAAGGGAAGGAGTGCCGTTTGACTTTTTCAATGCAAAATTGGCTGGAATTGAGATCGGACACCATGTCGCGATTGGAATAACCCTGATGTACCAAAACAGTAGAAACCCCCACAAATGACACCATTTTGGAAACTAGACCCACAAGGAACTTATATAGATGTGTGTTGAGCACTTTGAACCCCCAAGGGCTTCACAGAAGTTTATAATGAACAGCTGAACAATTAAAAAATCATATTTTTTCCACAAAAATGATCTTTTCACCCTCAATTTTTATTTTTCCAAGGGTAACAGGACCTTAAAAGTTATTGTGCAATTTGTTCTGAGTACGCTGATACCCCACATGTGGGGGTAAACCACTATTTGGGCGCATGACAGAGCTCGGAAGGGAAGCAGCGCCATTTGATGTTTTTGGCTGGAATTGAGATCGGACACCATGTCGCGTTTGGAAAGCCCCTGATGTACCAAAACTGTGAAACTCCCCACAAATGACACCATTTTGGAAACTAGACACCCCAAGGAACTAGATGTGTGGTGAGCACTTTGAACCCCCCAGTGCTTCACAGAAGTTTATAACGCTCGGGCGTGAAAATAAAAAATTCGTATTTTTTCAACAAACATGATCTTTTAGTCACCAATTTTTTTATTTTCCCAAGGGTACCAGGAGAAATTGAACCCCAAAAGTTGTTGTGCAATTTGTCCTGAGTATGCTGATACCCCATAGGTGGGAGAAAACTACTGTGTGGGTACACGTCGGGGCTCGGAAGGGAAGTAGTGACGTTTTGGAATGCAGACTTTGATGAAATGCTCTGCGGGTGTCATGTTGCCTTTGGAGAGCCCCTAATGTACCTAAACAGTGGAAACCCCTCACAAATAACACCATTTTGGAAACTAGACCCTCTGAGGAACTTATCTACATGTGTGGTGAGCACTGTGAACCCCCAAGGGCTTCACAGAAGTTTATAATGCCCGGGCATGAAAATAAAAAAATCGTATTTTTTCCACAAACATGATCATTTAGTCCCCATTTTTTTTATTTTCCCAAGGGTATCAGGAGAAAATGGACCCCAAAAGTTGTTGTCCAATTTGTCCTGAGTACGCTGATACCTCATATGTGGGAGGAAACTACTGGATGGGCACAAGTCGGGGCTCGGAAGGGAAGTAGTGACGTTTTGGAATGCAGACTTTAATGGAATGGTCTGCGGGTGTCATGTGCATTTGAAGAGCCCCTGATGTACCTAAACTATTGAAACTCCCCACAAGTGACCCCATTTTGGAAACTAGACCCCCAAGGAACTTAAGGGTAACAGGAGAAATTGGACCCCAAAAGTTGTTTTGCAATTTGTCCTGAATAGGATGATACCCTATATGTGGGGGTAAAACACTGTTTGGGCGCATGGCAGAGCTTGGAAGGGAAGGAGCACCATTTGACTTTTTCAAAGCAGAATTGGCTGGAATTAAGATCAGACGCCATGTTGCATTTGGAGAGCACCTGATGTGCCCAAACAGTGGAAACCCCCCAATTATAACTCCAACCCTAACCCAACACACCCCTAACCCTAATCTCAGCCCTAACTCTAGCCCTTGCCCTAGCCCTAACTTTAGCCCTAGCCCTAGCCCTAACCCTAGCCCTAGCCCTAACCCTAGCCCTAATGGGAAAATGGAAATAAATACATTTTCTTTTAATTTTATTATTTTTCGCTCACTATGGGGGTGATACCGGGGGGGATTGATTTACTATTTATGGCGGTTTTTATGTTTGGCAGCTGTCGCACGCTAAAAGAAGTTTTTTATTGTAAAAATAGTTTTTGCATCACCACATATTTAGAGCTATAATTTTTCCATATTTTGACCCACCGAGTCATGTGTGGTCTTATTTGCGGGACGAGTTGACATTTTTATTGGTATCATTTTCGGGCACGTGACATCTTTTGATTGCTTTTTATTCCAATTTTTGGGACACAGAATGGACAAAAACCAGCGTTTCATGAATTTCTTTTGGGGGGTGCGTTTACACTGTGCGGTAAAATTGATAAGACGGTTTTATTCTTAGGGTCGGTACGGTTACAGCGATACCTCATTTAGATCGTTTTTTATGTTTTGGCGCTTTTATGCAATGAAAAAAATTTTATATAAAAAATAATTATTTTTGCATCGCTTTATTCTGCGAGCTATAACTTTTTTATTTTTTTGCTGATAATGCTGTATGGCAGCTCGTTTTTTGCGGGACAAGATGACATTTTCAGCGGTACCATGGATATTTATATGCGTCTTTTTGATTGCGCGTTATTGCACTTTTTGTTCGGCGGTATGATAATAAATCATTATTTTTTGCTTCGTTTTTTATTTTTTAAAGGGTTCGCTAAAGGGGTTAACTAATGGGACAGTTTTATAGGGCGGGTCGTTACGGATGCAGCGATACTAAATATGTGTACTTTTACTGTTTTCTTTTTTTATTTCCAAAAAATGAATTTATTAGGGAATATTTTTTTAAAATTTATTTAGCGATTTTTTTAAAATTAATTTTACACTTTTTTTTTAACTTTATTACATTGTCCCAGGGGGGACATCACTGTCCTGTGACAGATCGCTGATCTGTCACATCACAGATCACTGTGACAGATCGGTGATCAGCGATCTGTCACAGGCACTGCACTTGGCTTCCTCGTGCCTGCGCTTTGCAGGCACTGAGGAAGCCAGCTCCCTGCAGGCCCCCGAAGGTCCCCTTCGCCATCTTGGATTCGGGGACCTGCAGGGATGGAGCCCCCCGCAGCAGCGCTGCACATTGCGCTGCTGTGGGGGTCTCAGGGAAGCATGGAGGGAGCCCCCTCCCTGCCGATGCTTCCCTTTAACCCCCGGTACACCACGATCGTGTTTTATCGCGGTGTGCAAGGGGTTAACGTGTCGGGGGCGGTCCGTGACCGCCGCTGACACATTGTGCCAGGTGTCCGCTGTGATAATCAGTTGACACCCGGCCGCGATCAGCAGCGCTCACCACGTGAGCGCCGCTGATCGCGCTAGACGTACTATCCTGTCCATGGGCATAGGGGCCCGGGTCCCATGGACGGGATAGTACGTCTGATGTCAGAAAGGGGTTAAGCATAGCCAGATTTTCAGCTGTAAATTGGAATAGTAACTGTATAATAAACTGCTATCTGTCACGACACAGCTTGCCCTATTTCCCAGGATACTTCTGAAGACGAAGATGCCAGGGCCTCCACCCTTGCCTTATCTCCTGAATAAGCCCTCTGTCTGTTCTCTTACCCCACCCAGAGAAGAGGGGTGCTGCCTTTTACTGCAGTACACTGACTCGATGAACAAGTCAACATGAACAAGGGTAAGTTAAAATACCAGGCATACAAATATTCACTCACATATAACAGAAAAATGCACCGGAGAGTGGAGGATGGGAAAAAATCAAAGTAAGAGGAGAGGAGGGAATTATCACACTTACAAACCCACGCAACAGTCACAGTTATCTCCTCCAAACTCCTCCTATAACCACCAAAACACCTTTCCTCCAAGTGATGCAGAGTAATCGAGCTCTGACAATGTGTTTCTATCAAGATCAAGATTATAAAGAGAATAGGAGTGGCTAACCAAGCTCAGCTGAGAGATCAGACATCCAGAGCTCCCAACATGGCTGCTTAACACCTGTTCTGCCAAAATAAATTAACACCATTTAAAAGAAGGTGAAGTGCTTTTTTTTAGCGCAGGAGTAGGAGCAATCAGATGCTGCGGACTTCTGGCTACTCTCTGTTGCAGTATCCCCATGATAGTACCCCTCCCTTCTGGCACATACGTGTGCCACGTGAAAAGACCGGATCAGTCTGGCCACAAAGACGTCAGATGCTGCTACCCACATCCTCTCCTCAGGACCTTAACCCCTCCAATGTACCAGATACTGAAGTGAACTATGAACTAAACAAGAATCCGTGATTTTTTCTATCTGAAATTCTAAGCTTCCATCGACAATGATAGGAAATGGTGGTAGTGCTGATGGTAGCGAAGATGCAATGTATTTTTTGAGAAGGGATTGATGAAATACAATATGGATCCTAAAAGTAGGCAGCATAGCAAGGCAGAATGCTATGGTATTGATGATGGCTATGATCTTATAAGGACTGATAAACCTGGGACCCAGTTTCCAAGATAGAACCTTCAACTTAATGTTCCTAGAGGACAACCACACCAAGTCATCAACACACAGGTCCGGATCCACCAAACATCTCAGATCAGCCACACTCATATTTGGATGGCATCTTCCTCAAATTATTAGTAACCCCCTGCCATACAGACTGGTGATGAGCAAACGTGCTAGCCACTACTCGTTACTCACCTGAGTATCACGATGCTCGGTGTACTCGGCAAACACCGAGCATTTCTGGGATTACTCTGCGGGAACTCAGGTCTCCATCCAGCTTTTTTGGTGGACTTTACAGAACCAATCACAATGCAGGGATTGTCTGCCAGGCAATGAAACGCCACAGTCATCTTTGTTGTGGTAATGCAGTGATTGGCTAGTGCACAGCATCATCAGGGGTATAAAAGACCTGACACCGCCCTGCTCGGCGCATTCAGCTCCAGGCTGAGATAGTGTAGGGAGAGCTGCTGCCAAGATAGGGTCAGAATTGGGGATTTATTAGTTAGTGTGGGTTCTACCATCCTGAACTACTCAAATCCAGCTAAACCAATAGTCCTTCTAAGTACTAATTCCAGAGTTTATAGGTTCCAGTGTTATGTAGGCAGGGTAGTGTACGTCGCTCTTTACACATCAATGCAAGGCCTGCAGGCACTGTATGTGTGTATATACACTCACTGGCCACTTTATTAGGTACACCTGTCCAACTGTGTGTTAAGACTTAATTTCTAATCAGCCAATCACATGGCGGCAACTCAGTGCATTTAGGCATGTAGACATGGTCAAGACAATCTCCTGCAGTTCAAACCGAGCATCAGTATGGGGAAGAAAGGTGATTTGAGTGCCTTTGAACGTGGCATGATTGTTGGTGCCAGAAGGGCTGGTCTGAGTATTTCAGAAACTGCTGATCTACTGGGATTTTCACGCACAACCATCTCTAGGGTTTACAGAGAATGGTCCGAAAAAGAAAAAAAATCCAGTGAGCGGCAGTTCTGTGGCCGGAAATGCCTTGTTGATGCCAGAGGTCAGAGGAGAATGGGCATACTGGTTCGAGCTGATAGAAAGGCAACAGTGACTCAAATTGCCACCCGTTACAACCAAGGTAGGCAGAAGAGCATCTCTGAACGCACAGTGCGTCGAACTTTGAGGCAGATGGGCTACAGCAGCAGAAGACCACACTGGGTACCACTCCTCTCAGCTAAGAACAGGAAACTGAGGCTACAATTTGCACAAGCTCATCGAAATTGGACAGTAGAAGATTGGAAAAACGTTGCCTGGTCTGATGAGTCTCGATTTCTGCTGCGACATTCGGATGGTAGGGTCAGAATTTGGCGTAAACAACATGAAAGCATGGATCAATCCAGCCTTGTATCAACGGTTCAGGCTGGTGGTGGTGGTGTCATGGTGTGGGGAATTTTTTCTTGGCACTCTTTGGGCCCCTTGGTACCAATTGAGCATCGTTGCAACGCCACAGCCTACCTGAGTATTGTTGCTGACCATGTCCATCCCTTTATGACCACAATGTACCCAACATCTGATGGCTACTTTCAGCAGGATAATGCGCCATGTCATAAAGCTCGAATCATCTCAGATTGGTTTCTTGAACATGACAATGAGTTCACTGTACTCAAATGGCCTCCTCAGTCACCAGATCTCAATCCAATAGAGCATCTTTGTGATGTGGTGGAACGGGAGATTCGCATCAGGGATGTGCAGCCGACAAATCTGCGCCAACTGTGTGATGCCATCATGTCAATATGGTCCAAAATCTCTGAGGAATGCTTCCAGCACCTTGTTGAATCTCTGCCACGAAGAATTGAGGCAGTTCTGAAGGCAAAAGGGGGTCCAACCCGTTACTAGCATGGTGTACCTAATAAAGTGGCCAGTGAGTGTAGATCATTGCATACATCAAGAGGGTCCATTCCCTTCCTGTGTTCTGATGCTGCTGCTGCTTCATGTAGGATATATTGGCCATATATAGCTATCCCCAGGTGTAATTGGAATACATGCCACATATTTTTTGGTGTGGTATTTCCATGCCATCTCATATCTGTGCGTTCTCAAAGTTGGCCAGTTTACGGCGGTTTTCTTTTTTTGTCTTGGGTGTCACAGCAGCATTATGTACCCCCCCCCCTCAAAAAAAAAAGGAAAAATCCCACACATTTATTGTAGTGGTATCTCCATGGTAGCTCATATCTGTGTGTGTGCTCAAAGATTGGCCAGTTTATGGCGGTTTCCTTTTTTTTGTCCTTGCTGAAACTGTACTTATATACACCACTATTTAGCCTAAAAAGAAACAAAAAAACACATTTGTCATAGTGGTATCTCTGTGCTACCTCATATCTGTGCATGCTCAAAGTTTGGCCAGTTTACGGTAGTTTTCTTTTTTTGTGGTGGGTGTCACTGTACTTAAATACAGCAGTATTTAGCAAAAAAAAATACAGGCAACACATTTGTCATAGTGGTATCTCCGTGGCATATCATATCTGTGCGTGCTCAAAGTTGGCCAATTTACGGCGGTTTTCTTTTTTTGTCTTGGGTGTCACAGCAGCAGTATGTACCCCCCCAAAAAAAGAAAAATCCCACACATTTGTTGTAGTGGTATCTCCGTGGTAGCTCATATCTGTGTGTGCGCAAAGTTTGGCCAGTTTAGGCCAGTTTTCTTTTTTTTGTCCTGGGTGAAACTGTACTTATATACGGCACTATGTTGAATTATTTTAAAAAACAGGCCACATTTTACAGTGAGGTCTGTCTCTGACATGCCACATACATCCGTGTGCCAAAAATTGAGGCATTTTAGGCCTAAATTCCCTTTTTTGGGCAGTCTGTCACTCTCGTTATATCTAGCACTCTTTTTTGTAGAAAAAAAAAATATTACAGTGGGGTATGTCGGTAAAAAGATTTCTGTTTCTAGTTGTTATGGCAGCTTCACGACTGTGCTAAATGCTCCAACTACTACCACCATCATCATCTTCAGCCTAGAGGCAGATAGAAAGTCTGAGCAGCAGAGGGTGAACGCTTAGGCGGTGTTGTACTCTGTATTGTACTCTGTCTCTGTATTACGAAGGCTAAATCTTCTTGATGAAATCATGCCTGGAAGAGCCATAGCAAGATAACGCTGAAGATCATGGGGACAGGACTTGCACCTACTGAATAATTCTGACAAGACCTCACCTACTAATATTGAACTGGTTGGACGCTGATGTTTAAAAGGAGCCCATGTATTTTCTATAACTGAAGCTAGAGATTTTGACATTTCAGATGCATATTCAGAGATGTCAATTGGAAAGCATGGTGGCCAGAGATGTGACTTCTACATGACCACGCGAGCTGCCGCCTCTCCACCACCCGAGGTGCCGCACCCATCACCTTCTATCTCTTTCCCATTCTCCCCCAGAATGAAAATTGGCAAGGACAAGGTCCTCTTCCCTCTGTAACAGTCTGTCATTGTAATTTTTTTGGAGTAAACAATATCTATTACTATGTAACCCCTTGTCATGTACAGCACCATGTAATTAATGGCGCTATATAAATAGCTAAATAATAATAATACTATATGGGTGTTTCCACTAGACAATCTATCAAACATGATATTGAAGTGTTTTTTTTCTAAACACTCTGTTCAGCTGTGCACAAACTATGTCAACTTGGTAGCTATATCCCAGTGGGTGTTGGCACAGTGTCTGGTTGACTACAGTCCCCAGATGTTGTGCAGGTCCCTAATCTCACCTCTACTTCAGCAGCATGATGAATTAATAGGAAAAGCTTGTGGTATTGATGTAGCTGTTGTTTTCTTGACAAAGAAACTCAATAACATCAATGAGGTGGTTAGCCGCACACAGAATGGAGAAATAGTAAAGATGACAATTGACAAGTAGCTTCACATTTGAGATAAAACACACTTCAACAAGTTGCTTTAACTCTTACAACATTATATTCCAAAGCATTGAAGAAAAATATGAATATATTGTGAACCAAATATGTATAAATAATTAATCACACAAATGATGCAACATAACTCTAAACATACACAAGCTATCAGTGGGGAAATTATTTTCCACGAAAAAGTTAAAGTATGAGACTAGTGTCATCTTGTGGAATGATATGAGCCACAAAGTCCTTCAAATTGAAACTGTTCTGGATGCACTGTACAATTTTCTCTAGAAAATTGGAAGTACATGCCTTCTATGCTGCTTGCATTAAAGAACTGATTTGCTAGATATGTACGGAGTCAGTATGACAGGGCTGCAAGTACCTGTGCTGTGCTATTTCCGGAACTGTCAAGGCTGTATCCCCTGTTTCCCGGCGGTAGGAATAGAATAGCGGACAGGCCCCATTACACAGAAAGAGGGGTCGTGTTTAGACAGGTAACCTGGCTGGACGCTGAGGTAAAAAAAAAAGCAAAGCAGGAGTGAGTCCCCAGCTGTGACTGTGTGAGCAGCAAGGAGGCAGTGCACTATGCACCCGAAGTGCCGACACTGCGGCAAAATGCAGCAGACAGACCCTGTGACCTAGAGGCATGAGGTCAGCTTAAGAGAAAGCGGGCAAGACATCAAAGATTTTTGGCGTGGAGAAAGACGCTGAGTAGCGTGCTCCGTCCTTAGATCAGTGGCACTGCAAAGGACAGTTCCCATTGTATCCCGCCACTAAAAGCAGTACTGCCATTTACCAAGTAACCACCAGAGAGCAAGGCGCCGTGCGCTCCTTGACCATGAGTACAGCGCACGTGTGCAGTAGAGAGAGCCAGTTCATGCCACGTGTTCAGCGTGGATAACAAATAATTAGAATGCACAGAGGAAAGACAGAGGACATTGGTATGGTCAGCAAAGTACTCCCTCAGCATTTTCAAAAACTTGCACTCCATGTGAGAGTTCCCTGCACCTCAGGGACAGGGCGATGGGATGATCTGAGAAAACTCTCCCCAAACTTTGCCAGTGTTCCACTGCCTTTGCTGGCTTGGAGTTGTGTCTCTCTCACCTGTACTCCTTGCTTGGCCAACAAAATTTGACCTTTGCTGCCAGCGTTTTCAGATGTGTAATTTTTTAATAATTCCACAAGAAGGGACCCTCTTCCTCCAACATTTTAGTACACCTGTGCCTCTGGAATAAGAGATGTAAAATTCTCCTTGTAGTATGGGTGTACTAGTGTTGCCCATCACCCAAAATTTTGATAATGCGAGGGTGACGGGAAAGGCAGCATAACATAAACTCAACCATGCGTGCAAGACTGCTAACAGTCAATACTACCATGTCCTCACCAAGAGGATGACTGACCATGCTCTTCTCCTCCTCCTTGTCCTCACGACTCCAACACTTAGAACTAACCTCAGTAATATCATTGTACAAACATCATTGTAAATACCTTTTTGTAAATACACCCCTGAATTTTTTATCTCCCCCACCTCATTTTAGATTGTAAGTTGTCACGAGCAGGATTGTTTTGTTTGGGAATAATTATTGTTATCGTTGTTACTTAGTGTACAATGTAAGCTGTCACCAGCAGGGTAGTTTTGTTTTGGTTTAATTATTGGATTATTGTTATCTTTATTACTTAGGACTGTTGTATTTGAAACTGTTAAACTGTAAATTTGCTTTCACTCTATAATAACTCTCAAACTTGAAATTCGAACACAGGTAAGCAGGACAGAGACGTTAATTATGGTGTCATTGACGCTCACCCTCTTTGTGGATTCATCAAAATTTTGGAGGATGTTACATATGTCAGACAGCCATGTCCACTCCTCACATGTTATGTGTGAAAGCAGAACTGAATACCGACAACCTTGTTGATGCTGGTAGACTATTCATCAACTGCCCACTTCTGCTCACAAATCCTTTCCAACATCTGCAGTGTATAGTTCCAAGGCCTAGGGCATCACACACCAGTCAATGAGCCAGAAGCTGCAAGCGCTGCTGAATCACGGCCAGGGCGGATGATGCTGTAGCTGACTTTCTAAAATGGGTGTTTAGAGCGTTGCACTTTTCCGAGCAGATCTGCCATCTCCCTGTCACTTTATAAAAAAAAGTTAGCCAAGTTGGATAAGCGCATGAGCCAGGCATGGCACGTGTTGGAGCTTGACTCACCACAAAGCAGCCACCAGGTTCCAGCCATTGTCACACACAACCATGCCTGGCTGTGAGTTCAGACGTCTCAGCCACCGATCTGCCTGGTCTTTGAGAGCTGTCCACAACTCTTCAGCATTTTGGGGTTCGTCACAGAAGCATATGAGCTTCAACACAGCCTGTTCCCGCTTTCATTTGGCAGTGCTGCAGTGCTTCCAGCTTGTGACTGATGTGCTACCATTTGTAGCTGGAGGCTGAAGAGAAGGCGAAGGAGGAGGTACAGGAGCTGTAGACTGTGGGGGCAACCCAGATTGACGTAGGGCCCGCAATACTCAGGGTTTAGGAGGACGTGCACCATACCAAGGTCGGAGTGGGTCCCGGCTTCCACTATGTTAACCAAATGTGCCTTTAGTGAGATGTACTGTCCCTGACCACAAGCACTTCTCCATGTGTTTGTGATTAGGTGGACTTTCCAAGCTACAGCATTGTGGAGGGCACGGGTAATGTTTTTGGACACGTGCCTGTGTAATGCCGGGACCGCACACTGGGACAAATATTCCCGCATGTTCATGTCCTCGGGGTGATACTCAACTCTGCCCTCTCTTTCAAGCTAAGATCCAAGCCCTTGCCTCCTCCTGCCCATTACAACTCAAAAGCATTTACTGGATCTGTACATTCCAAGAAAATTCAAAAAATATATGATTTCCCGCCTCAACTATTGCAACCTTATACTCTCTAGCCTCCTCTCTAGCGCTCTTGCACCACTCAAATCTATCCAAAACTCTGCTGCCAGAGTAATCCAACTGTCCCTCCATTATTCAACAGCCTCTCCTCTCTGCGATGCCCTTCACTGCCTTCCTATTGCCCATAGGCTACAGTTGAAAGCCCTAAATATGACATACAAAGCCTTCCACAACCTTTCTCCTCCATACATCTGTGACATGGTTTCCCAATGACCGACTGGGTCATTACTTCTTCTACGCAAACCCACTGTGACATCAGCAAGATATACCATCCCTGCCCACAAGGACTTGTCCACGTTTCCATGGTTAGGTGCACTTTCCCTGTAACAGCATTATTGATGGCCCGGGTAATGTTGTGGGACACGTTGCTTGCTTGTGTAACATCGTGACAGCAGACCTGGAGAAATAATGGCAGGTGGGGACCGTGTACCTTGTTACTGTCACCGCCATCAGGTTGCAGAAAGCATCCATCTCCCAAGAGACTAAAATACAACATTTAGAGCGTAAGCAGATGAGAAATTTGTGAGTTTAGTACTGTGGCCTGTGTGCCATTGGCTGCCTCTTTCCGCTTACGTTCCAATGACTGGGGTATGGACAACTGAAGGCTGCGCTGGGACAAGGACATGGACGTGCTTGATGATGGTGCTATTTGACTGTGGCCAACGGCAGGTGCAGGGCAAGCGGCATCTTTGCATGCACTGTGGACAGGGGATTGGCTTTCATGCACAACAGTGGAAGAAGCAGTGGTATCACCCACAAACACTGTTCATGGAGCCTGGTGTTCAACCAACAAAGTCGAGTGCTTAGCTACCATGTGCCTGATCATGCTTGTGGTGGTAAGGCTGGTAGTTTTGCTATCCCTACTGATGCGACCACGGCCGGTGTTGCAAATGTGCTTTTTGGGGTTATCGGCAAAGTCTTTAAAAAACAACAAGACTGGTAGGGGGACACGCAGATCTACCTATCTGTACCTGACATCACATCCTTACTAACCAAAATCACACGTCTTCCCTCATAATCATCCTTCTTTTCTGCTCGCTTTCAAATCAGAATACATCATCTTTCAAGCATCTCACACTGAGTACACCTGAGAGCTGTGTATACCTCATTCGGTACCACTTTAGTAAGAGGTAAACTTTGCCAAAGAGAAAATGATTTTGCAGATATTCACTGCCTTTTTTGCACATTTTTTGCAGCTGTGATCTTCATCTTGTGGCGCCCCTGAGGCTCAGTCGCCACAGAGGTACTGTACCTTCTCCTAAAGTGTAGTGCCCCACCATCCTGGTAAGGAGGGGAGCTCCTTTCCACACTCCAACACTCGCACCCCACACAACAGGGTAGTCCTGCACAACCACATTCTGGCTCCTTTCTCAGAGGGTAGCAGAGCACCTTTGGTGGTTCCCTGCTTGGAACACTGGACGTGCTGGGAGGTGGGTGGAGTTGAGATTTATATAAGAGTGGGAAAGTGTAGGATGAGCGGTTCAGTCTGACAGAAGGTCAGTCGGGTAGGAAGTCACTCAGAAAGGAGTGAGGATCCCTGGAAGAAGGGATGGAGGAAGGAGTGCTGCAGCTGCCTCAGTGATCTGAGCCAGCTGGCACGGGAAAGGAAAAGAAGGAGAAAGACGTAGAACTGAAACCTAAGCTTCCATAAGAAAGAAAGACAAGTGCGGAACGAGGGAGCAGAGAGAACAGAGAGGACGTGGGTTAGAAGAGGAACCCTGCCTATAGGTTCTCAGTGCAAGGCCGGGGCCCTGTCCCCGAGGTTGTATGGACACTTATAGTTCTGCAGCAGACACCGGTGAAGTAGTTGGCTGTAAATGCACTACTCCCATCTAAGACTTGGGGCACAACAGCAATTGGATAGAGAGCTGGGACTCAGGAGAAAGGTGTCCCCGAAGCAGGCTACAGCTGTCTGCCGTACAAGTAGAGTTCTTGGGAACATTAGTCAGGAGGAACTCCAGTGTAACTCAGTACTAGGAGATCTTCACACTTTAAGGCGCTATAGAGGAGTCGTTCAGAAAGGTACATGTTGGCGGAGTGTTGGAGGGGAGAATCCTTACTTGCCCGAAGGTTGATTGAGTCTCTGACCCGGAGGACATGGCCCAGAGGCAGGCACCTGTGTGTGTGTACAATGGACTGTGAGTAAAGCTTTGGAACTACAAGCCCCGGTGTCCTCCATTCATTTGTGCGCTAACACATTCAGCACCGCTACAGCTGGGTACCATTCTCCACACCGCCTGCAACTCTCCTCTTTCATTGCCTCCACGCTGCCCTGGGGCTACAGCTTCACCTGTGGGGAGCTACACCATCTAGGCTGCAACACACCACCAGCCCCAGAGGATCTGCATGCAGCGTCGGCCTAACATTGGCCTAACATCCTACTTGCCGAACACCACAGTTGGCATCACAAACTATTCCACCATTTACATTCCCCCATTGATTTGGGCGCCCAGGGCCACGGACTGGGTCACCGCTGCTGTGACATATTCTGCTGACACCGTCCCGGTACCGAGTACGCCACAGCCCTGGGAGGGTGACCTAATCTTATTAGTGTGGATGTGGTGAATTTCTAAGTCGTCAAGAGGGAATCAGTTGCTTCCAAGGGTCGTGGTTATGTACATTTTGTGCCATTCGTTTAACAGTGTTCGTTACAATAGAACAATTAATTTTAGACTGGAACATTAGGATATTATTGGTAATATGTATGGGTGAAGATGAAGAAGCTTGTGCCACGGGTGTTTTTATAGTTACGGAAAGTGCACTCCTCTTTAAACTTAGTTTTTCACGATCATCGATTAGTTTGTTTGGTTTTCCTTCAGCACTGATCTGCTTTATCTAATTCAGCATCTCATGAACATGTTGCACTTTGACCTTTATACAGACACGTGTGCCTTTGGCAACATATTTTGGACAGGCATTTCTTAGGCTGAGTCTCACGCGTGCATCTGTTACACCGATATTAAAACGGACATGAAACCAATTCTGGTGATTGATGGTGGCTAAAAGACGAATCATTGTTGGCTGTATCCTGGATCTCATACCTCCTATAGCCACAGCTGTTATTAATCATGTACTTTCCCATTCCTATCATCACCATACCCCTTTTCCAGATCACTTCATCCAACGATTTTAGTAATGATTGTTACGAAAAACATGCACCTTTCCAGCAGCAACTGTGCAGGAAACCTCGCTACAGTTTTGCAAGGTGTTTATGATGCCCCTAAAAAAATGTACATTATATTGATATCTTCCCCCAGGGGGAAATGTTTGCCAGGCCATACACTTAGTGTATGGGCATTCCAAGACTAGGAGACCTACTCCTTTAAATTGGGCATAGTTTTAAATCAGGCCTTCCTCCTCGCCTCATCATTCGACGCCACTAGATCACCAGCGTTAACGTGTTCCGTGCTGCTACAGTCATTGTCAAATTCTGAACAGGGGTGGGTGGTTTTGTTGGGCATAAAATAATTGTTATGGAAAATGTGGAGGTGTACCCCACAGGGGAAAATGTTTGTCAGCCTAATACAGTTAGTGTATGGGCATTCCAAGTCTAGGAAACCCGCTCCTTTAAATTGGGCATAGTTTTTAATCAGGCTTTCCTCGACGTCTCATCATCCACCACCACTAGATCATCAGTGTAAACGTGTTTTGTGCTGCTACTGCCAGTGCCGGAATCCTAACAAGGGAGGGGGTTTTTGCTGTGCGTTAAAAACTTGTTATAGAAAAGGTTGAGATGTACCCCACAGGGGAAAATGTTTGCCAGCTCAAAACACTTAGTGTATGGCCATTACAAGTCTAGGTGACCCGCTACTTTTTAATGGGACATTTTTTGTTAAGAGGCCCTCCTACATGTTTCTTCCAAGGGGGATTGAGGTTATTTAGGTGCATATGACTTGGTAGCAGGGCAGGCCTTGCAGTCAATGCATAAGAAAACATAATGGGAGTACAAAATGAATAATGTAAAGTGGATTTTCTTGTGCCCATCCAGTACCTGGGTTCAAAGGCATATTGGGGTGCAGATGACTTGGTAGCAGGGCAGACCTTGCAGTCAATGCATAAGAAAACAGAATGGGAGTCCAAAATGAATAATGTGAAGGGGATTTTCCTGTGCCCATCCAGTATGTGTGTTCAAAGGCTTATTGTCGTGCATATGACTTGGTAGCAGGGCAGGCATTGCTGTCAATGCATAAGAAAACAGAGTGGGAGTCCAAAATGAATAACGTGAAGAGGATTTTCCTGAGCCCATCCAGTATATGGGTTCAAAGGCTTATTGGGGTGCATATGACTTGGTAGTAGGGCAGGCTTTGCAGTCAATGCATAAGAAAAAAGAATGGGAGTACAAAATGAATAATGTGAAGTGGATTTTCCTGTGCGCATCCAGTATGTGGATTCAAAGGCTTATTGGGGTGCATATGACTTGGTACCAGGGCAGGCCTTGCAGTCAATGCATAAGAAAATGGAATGGGAGTGCAAAATGAATAATGTGAAGAGGATTTTCCTGTGCGCATCCAGTACCTGTGTTCAAAGGCTTATTGGGGTACATATGACTTGGTAGCAGGGCAAGCCTTGCATTCAATGCAACATTTTTTATGGAAGCGATTCTGGTCATCTCGTAAAAGGGGTATTGGGGTGTGTCGTAATCCTTGGCAGCCCATCCACTCACTGCATAGGCTATAAAAGCTTAGGAGACCCACTGTTTAATAATGGCCCTTTAAGCAGATTAATGCTGCCTGATGCCCCTGTAAAAATAGGCTCTGTGACTTTAAGAGTCCTTCCTTCATGAATGAAGCAAGATATGTCTGCTTATGTGTCACACACCACATGGCCAGCTAGGGATGGTAAATGTTACAATGACATTTCCCAGTGAATGCATTTGTTTTGGTTGAAAGCAATGTTAAAGTTGAAAAGTGCTTCAAAAATGCTGCGTCTGAACATAGCCAAAATGGTGGAGGAACATTTTGGTCTGGGGTTATTTATTTTGCCTTATATACAAGTCATTAACCTGGAAAGGATGTACCTTAACATATTTCCCAGCAAAATCCGTTTTGGTTTCGTTTTGGTATATTTCTTGGTGCATCGGTAAAAATGGCATGAAATTTGGACAAGATTGTTTAAAGCTGTGAACTGGGAGTCAGGAATGCTTCCAGGGGCGATCCTCATGATGCTCCCGTGTCATTTGAGCAGTGTTTCCTTTCATCAAAATCAAGGAGGAGGTGTCGCATTGTATGTTAGAAACGCGTATATCTGCACAAAGATTGAAGCTTCAGAGACTGGGAGTTCTGTGGAAACTGTTTGGGTAAGAATACAAGGACAGAACAATGGAAAGGACACCATTGTAGGCATTTACTACAGGCCGCCTGTGCAAGCTGAAGATATGGATGAACTCTTTATGCATCAAATGGCCAAGTTCTCCAAAAAATATGACATAGTTGTCATGGGAGATTTCAACTATCCAGACATTTGTTGGGAATCTCTCTCAGGCAAAACTAACAGGTCAAGGAAATTCTTATCCTCTCTTGCTGACAACTTTATCTTCCAAAAGGTAGGGGAGAAAACAAGGGGAACTGCTACCTTGGATCTAATCCTTATAAACAGGGAGGAAATGGTTGAGGAGGTAAAAGTGGCTGGGACCCTAGGAGGTAGCGACCATGCTATTTTAGAATTTTGGATAACTAGAGGAGGAAGACCTGTGAAGACTCAGACGTCAAGGTTAGATTTCAGAAAGGCAGATTTTAAGGGATTCAGAAAGAGAATTGGAGGGATCCAATGGCTGGATATCCTTAAAGACAAAAATGTCCAGGAAGGATGGGAAATCTTGAAAAATGAAATTCTCAAAGCACAATTGTTAACAATTCCGAAAAGAGGGAAGAATAGGAAGCATTTAAGAAAACCAGGATAGATGAACACAGAACTTAAGCACATGCTAAAAAGGAAGAAAAAAATGTTTATAAAATGGAAAGAGGGAGGCATATCTAAAGAAGAATATAATGCTGTCTGCAGAACCTGTAGGGCACAAATCAGATTATCTAAAGCTGAAAATGAATTGAGGCTTGCAAGAGATGTCAAAAGCAATAATAAAGGATTTTGGGGATATGTCAAAAGTAAAAGAAAAGTCAAAGATGCTATAGGATTTTTACAGGATGAAAATGATGAAATGGTAAGACAGGATGTTGAGAAGGCCGAACTTTTAAATTCCTATTTTGCATCTGTTTTCTCTCAGAAAGGAAATGTAACATCAACTGTTCTTCACTGTTCTATTCAGGGAATAGAAGAATCCAGGATATCTATAAACAGAAAGATAGTGAGGAAACACTTAGCTAACCTAAATGAATTCAAGTCTCAAGGTCCAAATGAATTACACCCCAGAGTACTGAAGGAGATAGCAGAAGAAATTTTTGAACCCCTCTCCATAATCTTTGAAAATTCTTGGAGAACAGGAGAAGTGCCAGAAGACTGGAGAAGAGCAAATGTTGTTCCTATCTTCAAAAAGGGGAAGAAGGTGGACCCAGGCAACTATAGGCCGGTGAGTCTGATTTCTATACCAGGAAAGATCTTTGAACAAATTATTAAACAACATGTATGTCAGTACCTGGATAAGAATGAAGTGATTAAACAGAGTCAGCATGGGTTTGTAACTAATAAGTCATGTCAGACTAACTTAATTTCCTTCTATGACGGAATCACTGATTGGGTGGATCAAGGAAATGCTGTAGATATAGTATATCTTGACTTCAGCAAAGCATTTGACAAAGTATCTCATACAATCCTTATTGAAAAAATGACTAAGTATGGAATGGACAAGGCAACTGTTAGGTGGATTCATAACTGGCTTAGTGATCGGACCCAAAGAGTGGTCGTAAATGGCTGCACATCCAGTTGGAAGAATGTCTCAAGTGGGGTACCACAGGGCTCTGTCCTGGGCCCTGTATTGTTCAACATCTTTATCAACGATTTAGATGAAGGAATTGAGGGTAAACTGATTAAATTTGCTGATGACACAAAGCTAGGAGGGATAGCTAATACTAGAGAAGAGAGAGAGAGGATTCAAAAAGATATAAATAAACTGGAGAAGTGGGCAGCAACTAACAGAATGGTTTTTAATAGAGAAAAATGCAAAGTACTACATCTGGACAATAAAAATGAAAAAAGCATATACAGAATGGGAGGAATAGGGCTAAGCAACAGCACATGTGAAAAAGACTTGGGTATACTAATAGATCGTAGACTGAATATGAGTCAACAGTGTGATGCAGCAGCAAAAAAGGCAAATGCAATTCTAGGATGTATTAACAGAAGCATACAGTCTAGATCACGTGAAGTCATTATTTCCCTCTACTCCTCTTTGGTCAGACCTCATCTGGAATATTCTGTCCAGTTTTGGGCACCACATTTTAAAAAAGACATCAACAAACTTGAGCAAGTTCAGAAAAGAGCGACCCTGTCTTATGAGGAAAGGTTGCAGGATTTGGGAATGTTTAGTTTGCAAAAGAGAAGACTGAGAGGAGACTTAATAGCGGTCTACAAATATCTAAAGGGCTGTCACATTGTAGAAGGATCAACTTTCTTCTCATTTGCACAAGGAAAGACTAGAAGCAATGGAATGAAACTGAATGGGAGGAGACACAGATTAGATATTAGAAAAAACTTTTTGACAGTTAGAGTGATCAATGAGTGGAACAAGCTGCCACGAGAAATGGTGAGTTCTCCTTCAATGGAAGTCTTCAAACAGAGGCTGGACAGACATCTGACTGGGATGATTTAGCGAATCCTGCTTTGAGCAGGGGGTTGGACCAGATGGCCCAGGAGGTCCCTTCCAACTCTACGATTCTATGATTCTATGATTGTATGATCATTTTCAGATGTTTTTAGACCTTAAAAGGACCTCCGGGGGGATTGCGGTAAAAATGCTCGGGTCTCCCATAGACTTACATTGGGATCGTTGTTCTGTCCGAGTACCTGAGTATTCCAATTTGCTTGACCCGAACAACGAGCACCCGAGCATTTTAGTGCTCGCCCATCACTAGTCATTTCATGTCGGATTTTGTAATGATTTTACAGAAGCCGGCAATTGATTTAGCAGCTATTATGCTATGTAGAACTCTATGAAATATATATATATATATATTGTGGTGTAGTAACCACTGAGTCCGCTAGGGGGTGCTGTGTGGATGTCCCAGGAGAAAGGATGAATGACAGAATACGGAATGGCCGTTATGTATCCCAAAGTGGTTGGCTTTGGGATGGAGACTTATGTGTTGTTCAGCAATGATATTGCTGAGGTGTTGTTTCAATGTGTAAGGGAGAAGTCTCCAGGTAACTAAAGAGATGGGCGGTCCTGGTTACCTACAAACCCACCCATGGGGTGTGTTTAAAGCACTGGTGGAAAGAGTGTGTAAATGCTTGAAGGACCTGTGATGAGGTCAGAGTTATGTGACCAGGTGGGCGTGGCTATGAACCATATAATGTGGCCAGGGTAGGTCACAGGTGGTGAATGCTTGGACCCAGTTGGTCCAGTGTGGATGGTCCCGCTGAGATGGGGCTTCCTGCCAGACAGCATGTGTGGACGCTGTGAGTAATGGCTGCAAGTGCCTGAGAGTTCCCTGGAGGGAATGAATGTATGCAGTATGGAGAAGCAGCCATGAGAGAACCCTGACGGGATGAGAAATAACTGTGAGGCTGAAAGGCCTGCGTATTGGACATTGCTAACAGAGTGAAGCTCTGTCAAGGACGCTATGCCGTTTATATATTGCTGGTCATGGTTTATGATGTTTAATAAACCGCATGGACTATACTGGTTTATGGAAAACCTATGCTGGATCTGGTTTTGTGGCGGCTAAGCGAGAATCCCCTAACTGAATGACAGCGCTACCTCACAATTGGTGGAGAAAGCTATGGGAATTGTTGTAGCCTTGTTGCTGGGAGCAACGGAAGAAGACTGCAAAGTCGGTTGCTAAGGGCAATGCTGAGCCAGGAAGGCTGACGGTTGGGGAAGCCACTGCCCGGCTGTGGTTCTGGAACCATGGGGCGGCCTAGTGAGTAAGGCACTGTCCGGATCGGTGAGCCCAATGCGGCCGTTTCCCTAGGAGAAAGAGACTTATAGGATACCTCTGCGGTAGAGGGGTCAGAGAACTTGCGCGGCCAGCAGGTGACGGTCGTGAAAACCGTGTTGCACAGACCGGGGTCAGTGAGAAAGAGACTGGTGATTGATAGGGTGCCTCTGTGGAGAAGAGGTATCTGAGGACCTGTGGGGACGACACAGGTAATGGACAGGTGTTCGTGTTGTACTGACCTGGGTCAGTGAGAGAGACTGTGTACCTGGAGGGTTCAGTGAGCAAGGTCCTGAAGGGTCAGTATTGGGAGGTTCTGGGAGAAGAATTGGATCCCTGGAGCACGTGGTATGACCTTGGACATGGTGAGGAGTGAGTGTTGGGCAGTCTCAGGCGGAGATGGATGTCCTGAATAGCACCCGCCGAGCCCCTGGACCTGGTGAGGCCGGTGTGTTGGGAAACCCTGGGAGGAGGGTCAGCTCCCTGAATAGCACCCGGTGCACCCTGTGTGTTGGACGGTCTCAGGCAGAGACGGTACGTCCTGAATAGCACACAGAAAGGACACGTGAGTTTTTTGTGTGGTGTTTTTTCTTCTTTTCTCAACTCAGCCTGCGGTGGCTCAATGGGAGTCAAGAAGGTGACAAGCGGCTTCCTGTAAGTCGGCGGGGTTACGAAGGGGACAAGCGGCTTCTGGTAACTCGGCAGGGTTACGAAGTGGACAAGCGGCTTCCTGTAACTCGGCGGGGTTACGAAGAGGACACCAGCCGCTGTGTGTGAACAGCAGCTGGTGGTGTAGGTGATTGGTGACAGCAGGAGCTGTGGTGGTGCCAGCAAGGACTTGTGTGGTATCGTTAAAAGACATAAACTGTGTTGTGTGAACGGTGGTCTGAGAAGACCGGTATAATGGACATGGGGAAATCCTGAAAGGGGGCGGTGGCCCAAATCGGGGTGGTAGCCCAAAAGAGGGTGGAGTCCCAGAAGGGGGCGGTGACCTAAATTGGGGTGGTAACCCAAAAAGGAGTGGTGTCCCAGAGGGAGGCGGTGACCCAAATTGAGGTGGTAACCCAAAAAGGGGTGGAGTCCCAGGAGGGGGCGGTGACCCAAATTGGGGTGGTTCAGGAAATGGCAGCACTGGTTGCCTCAGTGGGTATGTCTGGGGAACCGCAGTGTGTCTGTATGAGTTTTGAGGAGTGTGGAATGTATTTTCCTGATAATGACGGGCCACAGGTGTGTACTGTGATGCTGCATCGGGAAGGAGTCTCTGGTAGACTGGACTCCGAGAGTCAGGTGACTCTGACAGGAACTCCTCTTGTTTTGTCTCTGACCGAGAAAAACGCCAGGGTTCGCTGTAAACATGGGGTCGCGGTGAACTATGCAGTAGACCGAGTAATGTTCGAGGGGACCAAAGGTGGTGCGTGCCAAGGGGGCGGGATACCATGTGACTTAGTCTATGCCTTGGAGAGGGACCAGGACTTTGTGTTGTTTGATGATGTATGGTCGAATGAGGGAGACGTTTCTACTGTTGGATTAACAGACGCTGAGACGGTGACGCCTCCTAAAGTGGACAGGTCTGATGTAGAAGTGACTGGAAGAAGAACTACATCTGCCCAACTGACGGACCTGACATTTTGTGATAAGACAGATGGTGGGCTGGGAGATGAGGTGACTGGAGTGGATAAACGGTCAGAGGGTAACTGGAGTTTTGACTCGGATGATCGGCGTGACTCCGACTCTAGGGGTGACTGTGGCTCTGAGAGAGAAAGGGAGCACAGACAAGATGACCTAGAGAAAGAAGTTTTCGAGCTCAAAGGTCACCTGGCATTGTGGCAAGGTCTGAATAACTCCCTCAGAGAAGACATAGGAGTACTAACAGAAACTGTAAGAGGTCTTCTGCGGGAGAAGAAGTAGGATGAAGACTTACAGCGGCCATGCCTGAATGAGGAACAGTGTGAAGACAAAAAGAAACTGAAAAGTATGGAAGCAGAGGTGATTCGTTTGCAGATGGAGCTTGCTGCTGCAGAGTGTGCTAAAAGACAAGCACAGCAGGAAAGAGATGAACTGGCTGATGCGATTGCCAACAACAGAGGTGAAGGTGCTCTGGCTTTGGAAGAAAAGAGGCGGTTAGAGTCTCGCATTGTTCAGCTTGAAGAAGAAGTGGAGGAAGAACACGGCAACGTTGAATTAGCCAATGACAAGCTGAGAAAGGCCACACTTCAGGTTGACCAGATGGATGCTGATCTGAACACAGAACGTAGTAATGCTCAGAAGAATGAGAGTGCACGTCAGCAATTAGTTCGCCAGAATAAGGACTTAGAAGCAAAGGTTGCACTACTGGAGGAACAGCTTGATGCAGAAATTAAAGTGCGACAATCTGCTAGCAAACAAGTATGTCGTACGGAGAAAAAACTGAAGGTCGTACTAAGGCAAATGGATGATGAAAGGCGTAATTCTGAGCAGTACAAAGGCCTGGCGGAGGGAAATGATGTGCGTCTGAAACAGTTGAAACGCCAGGTGGAAGAAGCAGAGAAAGAGGCTCAACGTGCCAATACATTGCACCATAGATTACATTGTGAACTGGAGGTTGCTACGGAGACAGCAGATGCAAAGAACTGTGAGGCTAATGCACTGAAAAGTAAACTTAGATGTGATGGGGTACCATTTCTTACAAGACGCTTAGATAGAGAAAGGATGGTGACTAACCAGTGTCTGATGACGCAGACAGACCGTGACTGGAGGGTCAAAGCCAATGATCGATATTCTGACCGCTGGAGGCGGGGGAGGTCTAACGTAGGAACGAGGCCGTATGACAGATGGAGATGGTTGTCTCGACCTGTGGGGCAAGGTGTAGTGAGTGCCCGGTCGCGAGACCCTGGTGTAATGTTGCGTGTTCAACCCCACAAGTTTAATCAGAGGGGGGAGGTATGTGGTGTAGTAACAACTGAGTCTGCTAGGGGGCGCTGTGTGGATGTCCCAGGAGAAAGGATGAATGGCAGAATACGGAATGGCCGATATTTATCCCAAAGTGGGTGGCTTTGGGATGGAGACTTATGTGTTGTTCAGCAATGATATTGCTGAGGTGTTGTTTCAATGTGTAAGGGAGAAGTCTCCAGGTAACTAGAGAGATGAGTGAGCCTGGTTACCTACAAACCCACCCATGGGGTGTGTTTAAAACACCGTTGAAAGAGTGTGTAAATGCTTGAAGGACCTGTGATGAGGTCAGAGTCATGTGACCCGGTGGGCGTGGCTATGAACCATATAATGTGGCCAGGGTAGGTCACAGGTGGTGAATGCTTGGACCCGGTTGGTCCAGTGTGGATGGTCCCGCTGAGATGGGGCTTCCTGCCTGACAGCACGTGTGGATGCTGTGAGTAATGGCTGCAAGTGCCTGAGAGGGCATGAATGTCTGCAGTATGGAGAAGAAGCCATGAGAGAACCCTGACAGGGTGAGATATAACTGTGAGGCTGAAAAGCCTGCGTATTGGACATTGCTAACAGATTGAAGCTCTGTCATGGACGCTATGCCATTTATATATTGCCGGTCATGGTTTATGATGTTTAATAAACCGCATGGACTATACTGGTTTATGGAAAACCCGTGCTGGATCTGGTTTTGTGGCGGCTAAGCGAGAATCCCCTAACTGAATGACAACGCTACCTCACTATATATATATATATATATATATATATATATATATATAGTATATATGTGCCTTAATGACATGTGTATATATATATATATATATTGTGGCAGGGCTAAGGGTCGTGTAATCGATGGGAGATATGTGTCTCATAGATGGCTTGTCTCCATAATATAAGGCGTAACAGATATTATTATTATTGTTTTGCAAGGACCTTTGGTGAGGTCACAGTCACGTGACCAGTCAGCTGCTGGGTTCATGAGTGTGGCTACACCCTTATAATGTGGCCTGCTCCTGAACCAGGGGGCTGTATGTGAGGGAGTATACACCACCTGTGGGCGCTGAGGCTCGCGGACTGAGCCTGAAGGAAAGGACATTTGATGTTACTTTGTCCCCTGAACTGAAGGCTGTTTCTTTTGGTGACATGCTGTTTGATTTATAACATAACAAACCGCATGAACTTTAAGGGAACCTGCCTCCTGACTGTCTCCCGTCACACCTAAGCAAGTAGAATCCCTAAAATTGGTGCTATACGTGTGGGCAGAGTTCCGAGCAGAGATTTAAGACTGTTGTTGCATGTCCTGGGTAAAGTTTTCAGCGAGGCAGCAAGCTCTACCCAGAATAATGGAGGACCTGCTGACACACCTGGTGCAGGCCCAGACACAGCAACAGGAGGCCAACAGGCTGTTCTTACAGCAGATCCAGCAGAGCCAGCAGGAGCAACAGCAGCAGAGCCAGCAGGGGCAACGGCAGCTGATGCAGCTTCTGGCAACCGCCTTCCAGGAGGGCAGGACAAGCGCCCCAACCCCAGGTCCGGCTGATGCCACCAACGTCACGAAGGCGGTAAGACGCGCATTGCAAAAAATGACCCCTGAGGATGATGTGGAGGCCTTCCTGACAGTGTTTGAGAGGGTGGCTGAGAGGGAAAAACAGAGCAGTGGGCAGAGGTACTGGCCCCATACCTAACGGGGGAGCCCCAGAAGGCGTACTTTGACCTGACTGTACAAGACGCCAGAGAGTATCCCAAATTAAAAGTGGAAATTCTCTCACGCTTGGGGATGACAATGACTACCAGGGCACAGCGAATTCATCACTGGGCCTATCACCGGGACATACCCCCGCGCTCCCAAATGTTCGACCTGTTGCACCTGGTCCAGAAATGGCTGCAGCCCGAGTTTTCTACACCTGCGCAGATGGCAGAGCGAGTCGTGGTGGATCGGTTTGTGCATTCCCTGCCAAGACCTCTACAGACTTGGGTTGCCCAGGGTGATCCCCAGAATGCCTATGAACTGGTCGGACTGGTCGAGAGGTACCAGGGGATGGAAGGCTCCTTGGGGAAGCAGCCCATTTCATATTGGGGGTCCCAACAGGGGGCAGAGCTCCAAAAAGGGGTGGGTCATCCAAGGTCAAAAGGGTTGGGAGAGGCGGTGCCCAAGGTCCCCACGGGTGATATTATTTGCTGTAAGTGCCACGGACCAGGACATATAGCTGCCCGTTGTTCCCAGACCACCAGATGGACTGCAGCATGAGACGCCGTAGTTCATACTGTGCATATCCAGCTTGCAGTGTGAGGTCGCCACCTAACGAGTGGCCACAAGCGTGTCCCGTGAAGGTGAACGTTCGAGCAGCAATGGCGCTTCTGGACTCTGGGAGTTTGGTGACCCTTGTGAGGGCCAGTTTTCCTCTCAACATATTCCCGGGTGAAAAGATTGGCGTTCGGTGCATACATGGTGATGCAAAGGACTACCCTATGGCCAGGGTGAACATTGAAATGGCACATGGCACTGAGTCGCATGAAGTTGGCATTGTTCGAGACTTGTTGCATCCTATAATTATTGGCTGGGATTTCTGTCTGTTTTGGGATCTGTGGGGGAAGGGTTCTGAGTGTGCTAGCAAGAGCAGTGAACCAATCCACCCCAATGAGGTATCGCCACCACCAGAGGCAGGCGGGTTTCCTTTATGTGTCCTTGTTGGGGATGAAGAGGAAGGGTCCCCTGTACCTGACATCGCGGAGTTAGGAGTGGCCAGGGAGAATTTTGGGACTGCCCAACATAGGGACCCCATGCTGATGGAAGCCTTTAACAATGTAACCGTCATTAATGGGGTTGCACAAGAGTCGGGAGCAGACACAAGGTTTCCCTATTTTATGTTGAGTGGGGAATTGGTATACCGGGTCACGAAGATAAGGGAGGAGGTGGTAGAGCAATTAATAGTACCAGGCCCCTATAGATGGAAAGTGTTGGACATGGCCCATTCACACATCTTGGGGGGGGGGAGAAATGGGGGTGGAAAAAATGCAGGAACGGATTGTACAGATGTTCTATTGGCCTGGTGTCACTGGGAAATAGCAAACTATTGCAGGTCCTGCCCGACATGTCACTTAACTGCCCCCACATCTCATTTTCAGAACACTCTTGTGCCACTGCCCATTATTGAGGTGCCATTTGAGAGAATTGCCATGGACTTGGTCGGTCCCTTAGTTAAATCAGCTCGGGGCTATCAGTATATATTAGTCATCCTGGACTATGCCACATGCTATCCTGAGGCCATTACCCTGAGAAACTCCTCCGCGAAGAGTATAGCCCGCGATCTGGTCCATGTGTTTTCCCGGACGGGTTTGCCGAAGGAGATCCTAACCGACCAGGGGACACCTTTTATGAGCAAGGTGATGAGGGAATTGTGCAGAGTCTTACATATCCCCCAGTTGAGGACTTCAGTGTAGCATCCGCAGTCAGATGGCCTTGTTGAGAGGTTTAACAAGACACTGAAGAGCATGTTGAGAAAAGTCATAGAGAAAGATGGTAGAGACTGGGATTGTCTCTTACCGTATTTGCTGTTTTCTATCCGTGAAGTCCCCCAGGACTCCACTGGGTTCTCGCCCTTCGAGCTTCTGTACGGCCGGCATCGGCGAGGTCTCCTAGATATAGCAAAGGAAACCTTTGAAGTCGAAGTCACGCCCAACAGAAGCGTCATTGAGCATGTGGCACTGATGCAGCAGAGGGTTGCGAAGGTGATGCCCATTGTTAAAGAACATCTTCGCCAGGCACAAGAGGCTCAGGCCAGGGTCTAGAACCCGTCAGCCAGAGTGAGGCAGATCAATCCGGGAGACCGAGTTCTCGTGCTAATCCCGACGGTGGAGAGTAAGTTCTTGGCCAAGTGGCAAGGGCCGTATGAGGTGGTGGAGAAGATGGGAGACGTAATCTATAAGATCCATCAACCTGGAAGATGGAAGCCATACCAGGTTTACCATGTCAACCTCATCAAGCCGTGGCAAGATAGAGACCCAGCGGTAACTCCGTGCTTTCTGGGCAACCTAGAAGGGGAGGTTGGAGCGGTTACCATAGCGGAGACGCTATTGAAGGCCCAGAAACAGCAGTGCCGGGAGTTACTCCAGAAAAATAGGGACCTGTTTTCAGAGTTGCCGGGGTGCACGAAGGTGGTGGAGTATGAAGTTCTGACCGAGCCACATGTGCGGGTGAACGTGAAACCGTATCGTATTGCTGAAGCCCGACGAGAGGTAATCTCCAAGGAGGTGCAGCGTATGTTGAATCTCGGGGTCATTGAGGAATCCAAGAGCGGCTGGTCGAGCCCGATTGTCCTGGTCCCAAAACCTGATGGTGAATGGAGGTTCGGCAATGATTACAGGAAGCTGAATGAGGTCTCCAAGTTCGACGCTTATTCCATGCCATGCGTTGATGAGCTCATCGAGAGACTTGGACCTGCCAGGTACATAACCACTTTGGATCTGACAAAGGGATACTGGCAGATCCCCATGGCACAGGAAGCCAAGGAGAAGACAGCATTCGCCACACCAGACGGGTGCTTCCAGTATGTACAGATGCTGTTTGGCCTGCAGGGAGCTCCGGCAACCTTCCAAAGGGCTATGGATAGAATCCTTGCACCTCATAAGCTATATGCTGCTGCGTACCTGGATGATATTGTCATCTTTACCCCGGACTGGGAGTCTCACCTGGAAAAGGTCCAAGCAGTGTTTGACGCTCTAAGGGAGGTGGGGTTTACAATAAACTCGAAAAAGTGTGCCTTGGGTAAGGAGGAAGCCATGTACCTCGGATATGTAGTGGGGCGTGGCGAGATCAAACCCCCAAATCAATAAAGTGGAGGCAATTCAAACATGGCCCGAGACCTCTGTCAAAGAAGCAAGTTAAAGCCTTCCTGGGGATCGTGGGATATTACAGGAGGTTCATCCCAAACTTCACCACAATGGCTGCACCACTAACTGATCTGCTTAAGGGGACAAAGTCAATGATGGTCAGTTGGTCCGAAGAGGCAGAATCAGCCTTCCAAGACATGAAAGGAGCTTTATGTGAGCAACCCGTTTTGGTGGCCCCAGACTTTAAATGTGAATTTATCCTCCAGACAGATGCCTCAGATGTCAGGGTAGGAGCAGTCCTTTCCCAGAAGATATGTGGGGAGGAGCATCCTGTTCTCTACTTGAGTAGGAAGTTGTCTTCTTGTGAGAAAAATTACTCAGTTGTAGAGAAGGAGTGTTTGGCCATAAAATGGGCAGTGGATACATAACGGTACTACCTGGTGGGACGGAAGTTCAGATTAATATCTGACCATGCCCCACTCAGGTGGATGAGGGAAACAAAAGGTAAGAATGCTAGGGTCACCCGCTGGTTCTTAGCCCTACAAGACTTCAGCTTCCATGTAGAGCATAGGGCTGGGAAGCTACATGGGAATGCCGATGCCCTCTCTAGAATCCCTTGCCTGGTAGGTGAAAGTGCCAAGCCCCACGGCTTTAGGCAGAAGGGGGAGGTATGTGGCAGGGCTAAGGGTCGTCTAATCGATGGGAGATATGTGTCTCATAGATGGCTTGTCTCCATAATATAAGGCATAACAGATATTATTATTATTGTTTTGCAAGGACCTTTGGTGAGGTCACAGTCATGTGACCAGTCAGCTGCTGGGTTTGTGGGTGTGGCTACACCCTTATAATGTGGCCTGCTCCTGAACCAGGGGGCTGTATGTGAGGGAGTATACACCACCTGTGGGCGCTGAGGCTCGCGGACTGAGCCTGAAGGAAAGGACATTTGATGTTACTTTGTCTCCTGAACTGAAGGCTGTTTCTTTTGGTGACATGCTGTTTGATTTATGACATAATAAACCGCATGAACTTTAAGGGAACCTGCCTCCTGACTGTCTCCTGCCACACCTAAGTGAGTAGAATCCCTACTATATATATATATATATATGTATTCTATGTGTCTATATCTAGTCTTTCATTTGTGTTTTAACCTGTCATTGGGATCCATTATACAGTATGTCCCTTTTGCAAACCGGCGAGAAAATCTCGGCATTTGGATGCAATACGGATGTCATACGGATGCTTACATGTGCAAAGATTGCATCCTAGCCTTGCCAACGGATGACATACGGATCACTGTTCAGGGAACGTTTCTCCCCATTTTGACCGTAAAATACGAACTGTATTTTTATACATTGTGTCTGACTCCTGCCTTAGGCTAGACACTCCCATCCATATCATTGCCATTGATAAGACACCGTTGGCTCAAAATGTTATTAGATTGTCTCTGAGGAGTTCCTCCTCAAGGTGGGGTCCTTGCACAAGGAATAAATTTCATTTTATGGTTATAAATAAGCTTCCTGCACGTCTGGTGTTGGGGTTCCCCTGGTTGCAGAGGCATAATCCTGTTGATTGACTGGGGGTCTCGTGATATTGTTAAATGGGGTCCTAATTGTTCCAATAGTTGTCTTTCTGCTGATTTTGGGTTTGCCAGTAGTCTGGAGGGTATTCCAATGTACCTAAAGGACTTTGGGGATGTGTTCTCCAGAAAAGAGGCTGAGGTCTTGCTACCACATCGTCCTTATGATTGTACCATTACTCTTATTCTGGGTTCTAAATTGCCCAAAGCCCATTTGCACAATCTTTCTGGCCCGGAACATACCGCTATGAAAAACTAAATCTCTGATAGTCTGTGCAAAGGTCACATCCATCCCTTTGTCTCACCTGTGGCTGCTGGATTCTTTTCTGTCAAGAAAAAAGATGGAGGTTTACGCCTGTGCCTCGATTTCCGGGAACTAAATAAAATTACAGTGAGAAATACCAACCCTTTCCCACTCATTCCTGATCTCTATAACAAATTGTCTGGGTCTAAGTGGTTTTCCAAACTTGATCTCAGGGAAGCATATAACCTTATTCACATTCGGGAAGGGGATGTTTGAAAATTCGGTCATGCCCTTCGGTCTCACAAACGCACCCGCAGTCTTTCAGAACTTTATTAATTGATGTTTTTTCTGATTTCATCTGGTGCTTTTTGGTTGTATACCTGGATGATATCCTTATTTTCTCGCCTGACAAGGAATCCCACACTAGTCATTTACATGCTGTTCTTCACAGGTTACAGGGAAATTCTCTGTTCTCTAAACCAGAGAAATGTTTGGAAAAGGAGCCTTCCTTTTTGGGGATCATCCTTTCTGCCAATGGGTTTTGGACGAATCCCGGAAAGGTACAGGCCATTGTTGATTGGGTGCAACCTCAAGGGCCTGCAGTGTTTTCTGGGTTTCGCCAATTATTATCGAAAATGATCCAGACGGGGTTTTGAGTCCTGTCTTTCCATGTTCCCGGTCTGGTCATTTGAGGAGCTAACTTTTTCAGCCTCAGTCTGGTTCAGGTTTGCTATTTAGCTCTGCTGCATCCTGCAGGTGAGGTCAGCTATAGTTCAGCCTTCGGCATGTGTATCTGAATCTGGTATATCTGATTATTCCTGCTGTGATCCCTGACTTGTCCCATGTCTGTTTATTCCCTCTGTCTGTCCTGACTCAGTGTTTTCCTGTTAGTTTGCTGATTCTCTGGTTTTGACTTGGCTTGCATTCGGACCGACTGTTGATGACTCCCCTGGCTTGTTCCTGACCTTGTGTACTGCTGTGACTTCTGGTACTTTTGCTCCTGACTGTTTTTTGACTCAGCTTATCTAACCCTTCTTTCGCCACCTGTTGGTGCTTGTGTTACTGTTCAGTGTTGCTACGCTGTGTTGTTTAACATCTCTTCCCTCACCAACACCTCCAGGTGGAGGCTGTGCTATACTGCACTGCAGTAGCATGACACCACCGCACTAGGGAAATTGGGTAGAGCCAAGGCTGGGATCCAGAATTGATGCATCTAATGGATGCTCTATTTATAGGGTGGCTGAGGGCTTGTCTTATTATAATGGGAAGGGGCCAATATCCATAGACTTTACCACCCTGTTAATAACAGCCCTCAGCTGTCTGCTTTGATTTTATCAGGTTACTAAAAAAAGAAGGAAAAGGTCCCTCCATTTTTAATAACCAGCAAAGGCAAAGCAGACAGTTTTGTGCTGATATTATTAGGCTGAGAATGTCCATAGATACTGGCCTCTTCCCTAAATAATAAGACCAGCTCACATCTGTCTGCTTTACCTTGGCTGGGTATTAAAATTGAGATACCGCACATTGTTTGTTTTTTTCATTATTTATTTATTCATTAGCATTTTTTTTTATTCTATGTTATTTTAAGTAATTTCCCTACCTACATTTGTTTGCAGCTCCCTAATATTTACTACAACCATTTTACAGCACCAAGGATAGGATCCCCATTGGCTTCTTTGGTTCAGGCTCGAGGTCAAGTTAAGGTCAAGTTCTCGTACTCAAACTCAACTTTGGACTAACATTCGGTCAAATCTGACAAACTTGAACTTCCACAGGTTCGCTCATCCCTAATTAATAGGCATTTCTTATTCCAAGATAAAAAGAGCTAGAATTACAAATAAGTATTTTTCAATCTCAAAGTATATTTTTTTTTCATTGAACTTTATTCATAAGACAACTAAAAAACTATATATGCTGACTAAGACCAAAATATTGAAATGAATATACTATCCTTTTTAAGTTCAATACACTTTAAATAAGACCATCAACGGAGAAGCAAACAAAGAAGCCAAATCCCAATAGAGAAGCCACAACAAATGCTAGAGCAGAGGACAAATGAGAGATGTTGTTTTTATGACTGTTCCGTGCTGAAAGTTAAATATGCCTTTGCTTTGCTTTCTGCGTATTCAGTATTAATTGGAATGCAGGAAAACGCTATAAAGGACTGTTGACCTCTGCAGAGAGACTTTACTCTGAAGCTTTACTTTTCTTCTACTATAGTAAGGCAAGAAATTAACACATGGACTCATAGCACAAAGTCACACAGTAAATGCTCTAATTATTTGTAGGAGTATACACTATAAATAGTAAAATACTGGTGCTTTGTTTCCATATTAGAAAGTTCCTGGAATTACATTATATAGCATTTTAAAAAGCAACCTCTGGAAACAGGGTTCACTATCACATAAGCAAATTTAGTAGTGATGGGTGAACCCGTGTATGTTTGAGTCAAGAACGGTACCCAACAATGGACCCCATTCAAATGAATGAACGGCCAAGACATCCAGCTTTGTGACAGTGTGGGAGACCTTGTCTCTGACCTGAGGTAACATTCCACATTACTGCTGGTCACAGTGTTGCGGTTCCCCAGCTGCAAAACAGATGACAACATGTGAGCCAGCCCCGCAGCGATGATTGGTGGTAAAAAAAAACATTTCCACTGGTCAGATATCAGCAGATGAGAGTACTACTACTCTCATCAGCAAATGCCTGTTGTTGGTGGTATGAGCGAGAGCAGGCAATGCTGATAATTTTAGTACTCTCCTCAACTGACACCTGTGCACTATAGTAAAGATATTTCAGTGTGATATAGTGTAGTCAGTGCATGTGTATTTTACTGTGTAATGAATTTATAGAATAAATAAAAAAATGAAAATGACGATGTGTAATTTTCTTAATGAGCTGAGGGAAAGCTGATGGCTGGGGGCTCATGTTAATATTCTGGGAACAGGCCAATATCCCTAAAGGTTCCCAGGCTATTAACAGTTCACAGCTGTTTACTTAGCTTTAACTCTTTATTATAGGGAAGACTCTCCCAAAAAATGACGTGGGGTCCCCCTATATTCAATTACCAGCAAAGGCTAGACAAACAGCTGTGGGCTGACATTAATAGCCTAGGAGAGGACCATGAATATTGGCCCCCTCCCAGATTAAGTACATCAGCTCTCAGCCACCCCAAAATTTCTGGTGCTTGGCCTTACTCTTACCATTTGCCCTGGTGCGGTGGCAAGTGGGATAATATTTGTGGGGTTAGTGTCAGTTTTGTAATGTCAACTGACATCAATCCCAGGGGTTAGTAATGGAGAGATGTCTATAAGACACCCACATGACTAACCCCATAGTGAAAATTAAATAAAGACACACACAGAAAAAAGTCCTTTAATTAAAATATGAGAAAATATGAGAAAATGGAAACAGTGTTAGGAACGCAGGATAGAGATTCAGACAAGAGATGGGTTTAAACCACAACGCATCTCTTGTCTGAGTCTCTTTCCTGAGCTACTAAGACCGTTTTCCATTTTCTCATTGCTCCTATCCTTCATTGGAGGTTTTCGGCTGGAGCTGCGGTGGAGACCTGACATCCTTGTCTGCCCCTGGGTTGTTTCCTAAGCGCTCCTTTATGACTTATCACTGACTCTTTAATTAAAATAAACAGTCATAAACAATCATTTATTTGAAATAAACACTCCCTACCCTCTTTTACCCATTTATTACTGTAAAACTAAATATAACACCATATTCCTTACCTATCTGCCGATAATCAATTTGTCCCACGAAAAGCCCAACTCTGCTTCTTCTAGATTGAATGGCTGAGCAGTGGCGTGATGTGACTGCTCATCTGTGAATCCAGGAGACACTGATCTGAGCCTGAGACCCACTGCCTGTGACCAGCAGTAACCTCAATGACATCACTGCAGGCCACTGTGCTCTCAAGCTCAGCCATGTCATATAGATTATCATAGGACAGGTGAGGAATATGGTGTTTTATTATTTGTAATTTTACATTAATAAATGGGTAAAAGAGGTTGGGGAGTGTTTCTTTCAAATAAAGGAATTTGTTTTTTTTCTTTTTTTCAAATAAAGGACTTTTCTTTATGCCTGTGGTTTTTATTACACTTGACTGTGGAGTTAGTAATGGAGGTGTCTTATAGACTCCTCTCCATTACTAAACTGTGGGATTGATGTCAGCAGATATCACAAAGTTGACATGAACTTCACAAATATTACCCTCTTGCCACCACTAGTGTTGAGCATTCCGATACTGCAATATCCGGTATCGGCCGATATTCGCGGTATCGGCGTTCCGATACTGAGTTCCGATACTTTTAGAATATCGAATACCGGAATCGGAAGTTCCCATAATGCAATGAGCCAGTTTGATTTTATTCAGCCAATGAGGAATCCTAAGAAGTGTGGGCACATCCTGTTATGCATGTTAGGCATGTTAACTAATGGCATGACTGTGATTGGCTGCTGAAATGATGTCATGATGCACTATAAAAGTCACCGCCGCCATTTTGGGTTCACTCTGCTGTGAATTTAATAGGGACAGGACGCTGCTGTTCTGACTCTGAGGGACAGTTTGAGCTAGCGATTTGCTTTATTGTGCTTTACCCAGGCTACTTTAGCAACCGCTGTGTGAGAACTTTTCTTTTGCCTTGCAGCACTGTTCACGGCTGTCTTCGAGGTCTCTGTGTGTGAGTGCAGCTCACGCTGTAGTGTGTTCTGCAGCCACCTCCGGTTGTAGTCCGCTCAGCGTGCATCACTGCCTCATACATTGTCCTTTTTTGCATTAGTGCAGCTCATTTTTCCTGATTTCTCCTATTAGTGCGGTTCCATCCGTATCCAGCTAGATTGCTTAAAAACACTATATAGGAGTAGATAGAGGAGCTTTTGTGCAGCCTTGCAGCGCTGTTCATGGCTGTCTGCTGCAAGGTCTGTGTGTGACTGCAGCTCACGCTGTAGTGTGTTCTGCAGCCACCTCCGGTTGTAGTCCGCTCAGTGTGCGTCACTGCCTCATACATTGTCCTTTTTTGCATTAGCGCTGCTCATTTTTCCAGATTTCTCCTATTAGTGTGGATCCATCCGTATCCAGCTAGAATATTTGCAAACACTATATAGGAGTAGACAGAGGAGCCTTTCTGCTGGCTTGTGCCCTGCAGCCCCAGCCAGATTAGTATTAGCCTATTTTTTGGAGCCTCATCTATTGCATTGTAGGTTACCTTCCTGCATTGTAATAGCTACAAAAACTTTGTGATACTATCGGTTTTACATCTTTGGGCACATCCAGTGTCTTTTTGTGAAAAAAAAAAGTTAATAAAGTTCACCAAACACTCCACTTTACAGTTGTGTAGGCCACATTAGCTCATATTAAAGTCTAGTCCACACTTTATAAAATTAGTGTTTCTTATACCTGTTAGCAGCTGTTCAGGAATACGCACACTAAGCCCTTAGTACTTTTCTGCCTATCTTCATCAGTCTTCCAAGATGAAGAAGGCAGGGAGAAAGGCACGTGGTCGTGGGCGTGGAGTTTCTGCAGGGAGAGGACGTGGGGATTCTGTGCCTGCTGCGGGCACCAGTGACTCAGCATCCCCCAGTTTTACCAGGGAACTGTCCTTTATGCACAGCTTTGTAGGGGCTCGCCATACCCCACTGCTGCGGGACGAACAAATTGAAGCCGTTGACGGATGGATGGCAGCTAACGCATCGACTTCAATTAGTTCCAGATCCTCTCAGGTCCAGAGCACTGAAGAGCACCCATCTGTCTCTTCACCACCTGCCAAATTGCCCAGGCAGTCTGAGAGCCCTGGACAGGAGCCATCTCTACTTCTGTTCTCTGAATCTGTTGGCTTGGAAAGAGGGGGTCAGCCAAGCAGCATTTGAGAATTTGAAGAAGAGGTAGTATGCAGTGATGCGCAACAGCATTGTCTCTCTGAATCTGAAGAGGCGGGTGGGCCAGTGCCTTTGGTCAGCACACCTCAGTACGCATCTGATGATGAGACTCAGGTGCCACTTTCTGGTGCGTACTGTACTGTTGAGACTACCCAGGAAAAGCAGTCGTTTGAAGAGGGTAGTGTAGATGATGAGGTCCTTGACCCATCATGGCGTGAGGTACAGGAAGGTCGTGGGAGCAGCACTGAGGAAGAGATTCCCTGAACGGTCAAAAAAGGAGGGAGAGGGAGGGGGCAGACTCGGTTGCCTGTAGCCTCCACTTCGGCACCCATTAGGAGCATGCCTCTTCCAAAACCCAAAACGGGCGCTCCCAAGACTTGCAATGCCTGGTCCTTTTTTGACACAGTTGCAGATTACATTTGCTTTGTCAAATGCAAGCTATGTAATCAGAAAGTGAAAAGAGGGAAAAGTGTCAGCAACCTAAATAAAAACAAATATGTGGAAACATGTGCGTACCAAGCACGTGGTGAAGTTACAAAGACACACTGAAGACCTAGGCCAACCTACAGTGCCACCTACAACCTCTTCAGCTCATGTTGTAGCCTCTTCCTCCAGCTCACACACAGCCGGTTCAGCTTCCTCACAGGATCGCCATGGAAGAACCTCTGGCACTGTTGTACAGAGACACAGTGTCATTCCACCCACAGCACCACATTCTCTGTCATGCTCACACTCCCAGGCCAGTCTACAGCCATCAGTAGCACAGGCATGGGAGAAAAGGCGCCCATACTCGGCAAACCACCCCAGAGCACAGGCTCTGAATGCTGGCATTGCAAAACTACTGTCCCTTGAAATGCTCTCATTCAGGCTGGTGGAAACTGACCCCTTCCGTAACTTCATGGCATTGGCAGTCCCACAATACAACGTGCCCAGCTGTTTGTATTTCAGCAGGCAAGCCATCCCTGCCCTGCAAAAGCATGTGGAGAGAAAAATTAAACATGCACTACTAAACGCCGTCAGTAGCAAGGTCCACCTGACCACCAATGCGTGGACCAGTAACCATGGACAGGGATGATATCTTTCCCTCACTGCCCATTGGGTAAATGTTGTGGAGCCGGGTACAGATCTTGAGAGTGGCGCTGTATGTGATCTGCCAACTCCAAGGATTGCAGGAATCCAGTCTGTACACAGTGACTCCTCCTCATACTCCAGCTCCTCTGAATCAGCGCTGCAGGAGCCGTCACAGTCTACCTCCACATGGACCCGTGAACGCTTACGTGTTACGACCGATATGAGCACAGCCATGGCCAAACGTCAACAGGCCGTATTGAAATTAATTTATTTGGGGAATCGAAGCCACACAGCGCAGGAGCTCTGGAATGCCATCAAGCAGGAGAGCGACAAGTGGTTTGTGCCAGCGAATCTCCAGCAAGGCATGGTAGTGTGTGACAATGGCTGAAATCTGGTGGCAGCTCTGGGCCTGGGCAACCTCACTCACATCCCATGTCTGGCACATGTGCTTAACTTGGTCATGCAGAGTTTTTTGAGTGACTATCCGGATCTTGATGCACTGCTGCACAAGGTCCGCATAGAGTGTGCTCACTTGTGGCGTTCCAGCATGGCAAGATCGCGCATTGCAGCTCTGCAGCGCCAATTCCACCTTCCGGAACATCACATCATATGTGACCTACCCACCAGGTGGAATTCAACGTTGCATATGTTGGAGAGGTTGTGTGAGCAGCAGGCAGCAGTAATGGAGTACCAGCTGCATCAGGCGCAAACAAGTCGCACTGCGCGCCGTTCACACTTCACCACCACTGAGTGGGCCTCTATGAAGGACATCTTCCACGTTTTGCGTGCCTTCAATGATTCCACGTGGATGGCGAGTGCAGATGATGCACTAGTCAGCATTAGAGTTGAGCGAAACGGGTCGAAAAATTTCAAAAGTCGCCGACTTTTGGCAAAGTCGGGTTTCATGAAACGAAACCCGACCCTAGGATGAGGTCGGCCACGAGGTCGGCGACTTACGCGCCAAAGTCGCGTTTCAAAAGTTTGCTTTGCGCTCTTTTTCAGCCAATCAGGATCCACGGACACTGTGGGCAACGTGATGACATAGGCACGGGTCACCACCATCTTTCAGAAGGGCATGCAAGTGATTGGCTTGCTTTGGGGGGCGTCAGAGGGGGTATAAAAGGGCGTGCACGCCGACCGCCATGTTACTCATGCTGATCTCAGAATAGGGAGAGCTGCTGATGCTGCTGATTTTGTAGGGAGAGCGTTAGGCAGGGAAGAAGACACCAAAAACTGCTTCTGCTGCTAGCAATTTTGCCTGTACAACACACCAGTCACTGTGTGTACAGTGCAAGGGGAGGCTATATAGTGGTGTATCAGTGGTGTTGGTTGTTGGGCTGCCTTCTAAGGCTTCCTGACATTCCTGCATTGCTGTTTACCCACTGCTCCGCAAACTGCTTTTTTAAAAGCAATCCCAATTTTTTTTTTTGTCCTGCTGAGAAGAAAAAAAACTGCTTCTGCTGCTAGCGATTTTGCCTGTACAACACATCAGTCACTGTGTGTGCAGTGCAAGGGGAGGCTATATAGTGGTGTATCAGTGGTGTTGGCTGTTGGGCTGCCTTCTAAGGCTTCCTGACATTCCTGCATTGCTGTTTACCCACTGCTCCGCAAACTGCTTTTTTAAAAGCAATCCCAATTTTTTTTTTTGTCCTGCTGAGAAGAAAAAAAAACTGCTTCTGCTGCTAGCGATTTTGCCTGTACAACACATCAGTCACTGTGTGTGCAGTGCAAGGGGAGGCTATATAGTGGTGTATCAGTGGTGTTGGTTGTTGGGCTGCCTTCTAAGGCTTCCTGACATTCCTGCATTGCTGTTTACCCACTGCTCCGCAAACTGCTTTTTTAAAAGCAATCCCAATTTTTTTTTTTGTCCTGCTGAGGTACTGAGCGTGCATTTTTTCACACCATACAGCGGTGTTCGCTCCTCACACAGTACCGTGTAACGGCTGTTATCACAGCCACAGTGAAGCTATCAGTGTGTCACTCTGTGAGAATAAAACGAGGACATGTTCCGTTCTTACAGACCTGCACTCAAGGGAGATTCCTATTCTGCCCAATTCTACATACACCTTGTAGTTTGTGATACACTAGCCAATTTCTGCCTGTGACATAGCGCTGTGATATTCAGTGGGCCTCACACAATCCATAAGTGTCCAGTGTCCACAAGTGTGTGCAGAAATTCAAAATCTCCCTTATCCTCTAGTCACTTTGGTCACAGCTGTGCCATCGAGCCTGTCACATAGCGCTCAGATATTCATTGGGCCTCACACAATCCAAAAGTGTCCAGTGTCCAAAAGTGTGTGCAGAGATTCAAAATCTCCCTTATCCTCTAGTCACTTTGGTCACAGCTGTGCCATCGAGCCTGTCACATAGCGCTCAGATATTCATTGGGCCTCACACAATCCAAAAGTGTCCAGTGTCCAAAAGTGTGTGCAGAGATTCAAAATCTCCCTTATCCTCTAGTCACTTTGGTCACAGCTGTGCCATCGAGCCTGTCATATAGCGCTCAGATATTCAGTGGGCCTCACACAATCCATAAGTGTCCAGTGTCCACAAGTGTGTGCAGAAATTCAAAATCTCCCTTATCCTCTAGTCACTTTGGTCACAGCTGTGCCATCGAGCCTGTGACAGAGCGCTCAGATATTCAGTGGGCCTCACACAATCCAAAAGTGTCCAGTGTCCACAAGTGTCTGCAGAAATTCAAAATCTCCCCTGTCCTATAGACACCTTGTACCTTGTTTTACATTACTATATAGTTTGTTGGATTTTGTCTACATTTCTACCAAAAATGAGGAAGGCTGATGGAAGAGGCCGTGGAATTGGGCGGGGGTTGGCAGCTGGTAATGATGGTGTTGGTGGTGGATCTGATGGTAGTGGCAAGAGCAAAATAGGACCGAATGCAGGAGGTGTTGAGCCTGCGTCATCGTCTGGCTACATAAGGCCTCGAACGCTTAGTTTTCTAGGAGTTGGCAAGCCGCTTTTAAAGCCAGAGCATCAGGAAAAAGTTTTGTCTTACATTGCTGACTCAGCCTCCAGCTCTATCGCCTCCTCTTCTTCAGTTGTAAAAAGTAAAAGCACTGAGTCGTCATTGGAGGCTCATGTTCATGAACCACACCTTTCCTTGTGTCCTTCACCCCAACCAAGATTGAAGGATGACGCAGGCCATACTACTGATTACTCCATGGAGCTGTTTTCACATACCATGCCTGGATTATCAAGTGAAATGGTGAATTACCCAGGCCAAGATGAATCTGACATGGAGTGCACTGATGCACAGCCGCTGATAGATGATTCTGCTGGTACATTCACTCAGAGCACTACATTGTCCTCGCAGTGTACAGAGCCAGATTCTGACCCTGATGAGACTCAGGTGCCCCTTCCCGCACACTATACCACCATACACGGTGACACAGAGGAAGGTGCACATGACATAGAAGAGGAGGTGATGGATGACCCAGTTGTTGACCCAGATTGGCATCCATTGAGGGAAGAGGGTGCTGCTTCCAATAGCTCAGATGAGGAGCATCCACAGCAGACATCGACATTGCAACAGCTGTTATCTGGCAGGCCCGGAGCACTCCAAAGACAGGTTCCAAACATCAAAAGAGTTGCTGGACAGCTTGTCCAGAGGGTCAAAAGATCACAGTGTGCTAGGCCGCAAAATGTCTGCCAAAGTAGGAAGAGTGCAGTGTGGCACTTTTTTGAGCAAAATCCTCATGATTAGGCCAAGGTTATCTGTAAGACGTGCGCAAAGACCTTTAGCCAAGGGAAAAATCTGAAAAATTTGAATACCAGTTGCATGCTTTTACATTTAACCAGCATGCACTTGCAAGCGTGGACACAACACCAAACCTCAAGTGCCACATGTGCAACTGATCACAACGAAGGTAGTCAGCAACGCTACATTGTTTCCCCCACTGTAAGCCCACTGGTTAGCACAGCAGCAAATGTTGAGGTGTCGTTGCAAGGCCACAGCAGTCAGGGAATCCCACTGTTATATCAACGAAAGACTGATTCTAGGCCATCAGAAAGAACACCAACTCCATCACCATCATCAACCCTCTCTCAGTCCGCCCTGTCCACCGCTACTTCCACCATATGCAGCTCTCAAGTCCAGCTCACCCTCCCAGACACTATGAGTAGGTCAAGAAAGTACTCAGTCTCTCATCCGCGTACACACGGTTTGAACGCCCACATTGCCAAACTAATCTCGTATGAGATGATGCCCTTTCGGTTGGTGGAAAGCGCAGCTTTCCGCGAACTCATGGCCTATGCAGTACCACGCTATGACCTACCCAGTCGCCACTTCTTCTCTCGCAAAGCCATCCCAGCCCTCCACCATCATGTGAAAGACCGCATTGTCCATGCACTCAAGCAGTCAGTGAGCGGAATGGTGCACCTCACAACTGATGCATGGTCCAGTCGGCATGGCCAGGGCCGTTACGTGTCCATCACTGCGCACTGGGTTAATGTGGTGGATGCAGGGTCCACAGGGGACAGCGGTGGTGGGACAGTGCTGCCTAGCCCACGGTATAGGAAACAGTTGGCTGTAGGCGTTCGACCCTCCTCCTCCTCCTCCAGAAGCGAAAGCTCGTCCACAGAGCGCAGTCCTACGAGCACTCCATCTGCAGCTGCCACTGTTGCACACGAGGTGTCCCCCTATCGAGCAGCTAGTGGAAAGCGTCAGCAGGCAGTGTTGCAGATGATGTGTTTGGGCGACAGACACACCGCCGAGGTGCTGGCCGAGTACTTTCAGCGACAAACTGAGTCATGGCTGGGCAGTGTACATCTTGAGGCAGGCAAGGTAGTTAGAGATAACGGGCGTAATTTTGTGGCAGCCATAGCCCTTTCAAAACTCAGCCACATACCTTGCTTGGCTCACACCTTGAACCTGGTGGTGCAGTGCTTCCTCAAAAATTATCCGGAGTTAACAGCCCTGCTCCAGAAGGTGCGAAGACTGTGCGCGCACATCCGCCGGTCGCCTGTACACTCCGTTCGCATGCAGAAGCTGCAGCGATTACTCCACCTTCCCAACCACCGCCTCATTATCGACATTGCAACAAGGTGGAACTCCACCCTGCACATGGTGGAGCGGCTGTGCGAGCAGAGGCAGGCCATAATGCATTTGTGGGAGGATACACGGCCAGGCACTTTGAGAGCAGACATGGAGTTGACCGGTGTGCAGTGGTCGAAGCTGAAAGACCTCTGTAAAGTCCTTCAGTGTTTTGAGGAATGCACACGGCTGGTAAGTGCAGACGACGCCATCCTAAGCATGAGCATTCCACTTATGCGTCTGCTCATGCAAACTTTGACGCACCTTAAGGAGCAGGCTTCTGCAGCCAATGTTGATGAGGAGGAAGAGGAGGAGGGAATTCTTGATGACATTCAGCCATTGTCTGCTCAGGGACCTCTCCTGGACGAGGTGGAGGAAGAAGAGGAGGAGGAGGAGGATGATGGGGATGATTACTTAGGGGAGGAGGATGCATCTCGTGGGGCAAGTGAAAATGTTGGCGTGGCAAGGTCTGGTACAGGGTTTGTGCGTGACTGGAGGGATGTGGATTTGCCAGAAAGTGCTCCTCCAACCAGCACTCGCAGTGCATCATTGACACCGGGAACATTGGCCCACATGTCAGATTATGCCTTGCAGATCCTAAAAATGGACCCCCGCATTGCCAAAATGATGAACGATGACGACTACTGGTTGGCCAGCATCCTGGATCCACGCTATAAAGGCAAATTACAAAACATCATGCCACAGGAGAACCTTGACCTAATATTGGCTAATAAACAAGCAACTCTGGTAAATCGGTTGCTTGAGGCATTCCCAGCACACAGCAGCAGTGATGGTTCTCACACGAGCCGTACGGGCCGGGGGCAGCTTGGCAGAGGTGTTCGTGGTGCACACAGCAGAAGTGGCGTTGGAGACAGGGGTTTCATGACAATGTTGTGGACTGATTTTTCAAGTACCGCTCACACAACTGGTAATACTGCATCGATGGAAAGTGACAGGAGACAGCAGTTGTCAACTATGGTTACAAACTACTTTTCCTCCCATATCGATGTTCTCCCACACAGGTCATTCCCCTTTGACTATTGGGCCGCTAAACTGAACACCTGGCCTGAATTGGCACAATATGCCTTACAGGAGCTCGCTTGCCCAGCTGCAAGTGTGCTATCGGAAAGAGTCTTCAGTGCAGCTGGATCAATCCTGACAGAAAAAAGGACCCGTCTGTCAACCCAAAATGTGGATGATCTAACCTTCATTAAAATGAACCACGCATGGGTTTCCAAGGATTTTGTCCCACCTTCCCCTGATGACACATAGGGTGACAGAAAAATGGCTTGCTTTGGTCCACCTCTTCCTGGGACTTGACCTATTTCACCTTTTGCATCAGCTGAATGTCCAACATCAACATATGCCACTTTCTAAAACTCCCTAACTGTGCTGCCTCCCCCCCCCATGGCCGGGGTCACCACCTAGCGCACGACACCGTGCGAGTGCCATTGCCCTGGACAGGTGGGTAGGCCGACTCTTGGGCACGGGCACTGGCACAGGGTCCTTCATAGTGCAATCAAGTGTCTCTGACGGTGGTGGTGCACACCCGCCGTCAGACACACCGCCGTACTATGAGGGGCCCAGTGCCAGTACCGACGCCCACGAGTGGGCCCCCCTTGCTTGGGCAGGGCCCCAGCATTTGCAATCTTTACCTCTCCCTGCTCCTCCGCTGTGTAGTCTGGGCCGTCAAATCCATACTGTGCCTGACACCGTCTGAGCCTGCCTCCTGATGTATAGACATATATTTTGAATGTGTACGCTATCCATACATGTTATCCGGGGATACGGTACCCTTTCTAACCTTTGTGCAATCACGTGCAATCCATACTGGGCCTAACACCATCTGAGCCTGCCTCCTGATGTATAGACATATATTTTGAATGTGTACGCTATCCATACATGTTATCCGGGGATACGGTACCCTTTCTAACCTTTGTGCAATCACGTGCAATCCATACTGGGCCTAACACCATCTGAGCCTGCCTCCTGATGTATAGACATATATTTTGAATGTGTACGCTATCCATACATGTTATCCGGGGATACGGTACCCTTTCTAACCTTTGTGCAATCACGTGCAATCCATACTGGGCCTAACACCGTCTGAGCCTGCCTCCTGATGTATAGACATATATTTTGAATGTGTACGCTATCCATACATGTTATCCGGGGAAACGGTACCCTTTCTAACCTTTGTGCAATCACGTGCAATCCATACTGGGCCTAACACTGTCTGAGCCTGCCTCCTGATGTATAGACATATATTTTGAATGTGTACGCTATCCATACATGTTATCTGGGGATACGGTACCCTTTCTAACCTTTGTGCAATCATGTGCTATCCATACTGGGCCTAACACCGTCTGAGCCTGCCTCCTGATGTATAGACATATATTTTGAATGTGTACGCTATCCATACATGTTATCCGGGGATACGGTACCCTTTCTAACCTTTGTGCAATCACGTGCAATCCATACTGGGCCTAACACCGTCTGAGCCTGCCTCCTGATGTATAGAGATATATTTTGAATGTGTACGCTATCCATACATGTTATCCGGGGAAACGGTACCCTTTCTAACCTTTGTGCAATCACGTGCAATCCATTCTGGGCCTAACACCGTCTGAGCCTGCCTCCTGATGTATAGACATATATTTTGAATGTGTACGCTATCCATACATGTTATCCGGGGAAACGGTACCCTTTCTAACCTTTGTGCAATCACGTGCAATCCATACTGGGCCTAACACCGTCTGAGCCTGCCTCCTGATGTATAGACATATATTTTGAATGTGTACGCTATCCATACATGTTATCCAGGGAAACGGTACCCTTTCTAACCTTTGTGCAATCACGTGCAATCCATACTGGGCCTAACACAGTCTGAGCCTGCCTCCTGATGTATAGAGACATATATTTTGAATGTGTACGCTATCCATACATGTTATCCAGGGAAACGGTACCCTTTCTAACCTTTGTGCAATCACGTGCAATCCATACTGGGCCTAACACCGTCTGAGCCTGCTTCCTGATGTATAGACATATATTTTGAATGTGTACGCTATCCATACAAGTTATCTGGGGATACGGTACCCTTTCTAACCTTTGTGCATTCACGTGCAATCCATACTGGGCCTAACACCGTCTGAGCCTGCCACCTGATGTATAGACATATATTTTGAATGTGTACGCTATCCATACATGTTATCTGGGGATACGGTACCCTTTCTAACCTTTGTGCAATCATGTGCAATCCATACTGGGCCTAACACCGTCTGAGCCTGCCTCCTGATGTATAGACATATATTTTGAATGTGTACGCTATCCATACATGTTATCCGGGGATACGGTACCCTTTCTAACCTTTGTGCAATCACGTGCAATCCATACTGGGCCTAACACCGTCTGAGCCTGCCTCCTGATGTATAGACATATATTTTGAATGTGTACGCTATCCATACATGTTATCCGGGGAAACGGTACCCTTTCTAACCTTTGTGCAATCACGTGCAATCCATACTGGGCCTAACACCGTCTGAGCCTGCCTCCTGATGTATAGACATATATTTTGAATGTGTACGCTATCCATACATGTTATCCAGGGAAACGGTACCCTTTCTAACCTTTGTGCAATCACGTGCAATCCATACTGGGCCTAACACCGTTTGAGCCTGCCTCCTGATGCATAGACATATATTTTGAATGTGTACGCTATCCATACATGTTATCTGGGGATACGATACCCTTTCTAACCTTTGTGCAATCACGTGCAATCCATACTGGGCCTAACACCGTCTGAGCCTGCCTCCTGATGTATAGACATATATTTTGAATGTGTACGCTATCCATACATGTTATCTGGGGATGCGGTACCCTTTCTCACCTTTGTGCAATCACGTGTAATCCATACTGGGCGTGAGAACGGCTGGCGAGCTGTTAAGCAAGCTACAGCACCTGTGGTTTGCACACGTAAGTTTTTCATTTTTTCAGGAATGACGGTTAGGCCTAATTCCGGAACTGCGGTTGACCTGCACTTACTGGGAAATCATTGTTCGCGGGTAATAATTGTAATCAGTGATCCCCATCACTAACGTTGTTCAGCAGGTTATCTGCACCTGTAAGCGACAAACGCTGGCCTTTTCAGTGTAGCACACATGCAGCCACGGACATGTAAGGGCATGACACACCAGTTATTGGCCAATCTCATGTGCCAGAGCCTCACGTGTCCCTCTAGTAAGCCGGACTTGTACCGCGGGGCATGACGGAGTCTCGTTCGTTAACGGAATTAAGCTTGCAATGTGTGCATCTGTTCTGTAGCTGGCATGGTTGAGGTTTCCCAGGTGGAGTCGAATTTAACCGTAGGCTCCACTCCTGGTGGTGCCCTTCTGGACATTCCTTTAAGGTTCAGCTTTGCAACCATACTGCCCACGTAAAACAAACACTTTGCCTTCATGAACGCTGTTTGGAGGGTCATGACTCGTGGGAATAACGACGCCCAATCAGTTAACCTGCTAGAGAGATCGTTCGTTGCTCCCAAGCATGACATCACACTCCCTAGGAAGAAGGTAATGCCACTGTGGTGACCGTACTCCTGGGGGCGACACAAGTGCACTGATGCCCAGCCACTGCTCGATGAATCTGCTGGTACATTGACCCAGACCACTACATTCCCCTCGCACGCTACACGACCTGAATCTGATCCTGATGAAACTCAGGTTACCCTTCCCATATACAGTTCCATCTTACACGGTGACAAAGAGGAAGCTGCAGATGAAAGTGCAGGTTCGGCCCACCCGCCATCAGACACACCACCATACTATCAGGGGCCCTGTGCCAGTGCTGTCGCCAATGAGTGGGCCCCCCCTGCTTGCTCAGGATCACAGCACTTGCAAAGTTGAAATACTGTGCAGTGAGATGGAAGATGGGGACGACGAGGAGTCCAGACAAGTACAGGGATTCCCTAGCGAGGAGACTTATTTGATTGTTTTCAATGTTGGGACAGCAATTTTTGGGGAGCACTATACTCTGGAGAATGATAGATGGGGCCCACCATACACTGGAACATTCCAAAGGTGGACATCAGACACTGGAGCAGCATTTACAGGGCCCATTATACACTAGAGCATTAGAAATGGGGCCCATTATGTTTGGAGCATTATTTGGGCCCATAAGACAGTGGAGCTTCATCCATGGGGACCAACATATACTGTAGCATTATGTGGAGCTCATCATATACTGTTTCAAACATTATATGGGACCAATGATTCTGTATGGAGAAATAGATGGGCCTCGTCATGAGATGTAAAAAGTGAAGTATTTTTCATTGTACTATACCGCTATTTCTCTGCCGTATCGGAGCATGATGAGTTGTGGTATGTGTTAAAGGGGCGCTCTTTCGCCCAGGGCACATGAAAACCTGGAGCCAGCCCTCCCCCCCACAACTTTAGCCAAATAACCCCCTTTTTTCAGTGCGTAACTTGTATTATGAAGTTAATTAAGGTTGACAAGCTTAAGTAAGAAGAATTGATGCTTTTGGCATTCAAATGGGCACTGTAGGTGTGTTTCCTGTCCTCCTCTCACTGCCAACTTTTATTCCCCATTGACTTACATTGGGTTTCGTGTTTCGGGACGACCCCGACTTTTCCCTATAATCGGACGATCTTGCTCGACCCGACTTTTGGAAAAGTCGGGTTTCACGAAACGAAACTCGACCCTAAAAAAACAAAAGTCGCTCAACTCTAGTCAGCATGACTATCCCCCTTATCTGCCTGCTTGAAAAAACACTACAAGCACTAAGGGAGGAGGTTGTGGAAGAGGTGGAGGATGAGGAGTCACAAATGCCATCTGCTTCTGGACAGTCTGCGCAACATGGTTCCTCACAAAATCCTAGGCAGGGGACACTTTGAGAGGAGGATGAGGAGGAGTCAATGGAGGAGGAAGACATCTCTCCAGAGGAGGGAGGTACACAATGCTCTAGTAGTCAGTATGTAGAGCGAGGGTGGGGTGATGCAGAGCAGGCAGAGATGACGCCTCTAGCAGGGGACAGCGTTTCTTGGCAAGTTAGCAGTCTGCAGAACATGGTTGATTTCATGCTGCAGTGCCTGAGAAACGACCGCCGCATCGCTCACATTATCAACACGGCTGATTATTGGGTGTACACCCTCCTAGATCCTCGCTACCGGGACAACTTACAAAGCCTCATAACACCGTTGAACCGGGAGCGTAAAATGCAGGAGAACCAAGACACACTGGTGCATTCCATCATGTTCTCCATTCCACCCGAGAGCAGTGCTGCTAGTGCTTTACAAAGCAGCTCAGTGCGTCGAGGCAGTGGAGGAAGCTCTGCACAAAGAGGGAGCAGAAGCAGCGCCTCAGCACAAGGCAAGACCAGTATGGCCCAAATGTGGCAAAGTTTTGTGTCCCCGCCACAAATGTCTACACCATCACAGACGGCTCCAGTCAGCAGGAGGCAACGTTTCCGTCAGATGGTGACAGACTACATGTCTTGCCCTCTCAATGTTCTCCCACATGGCTCCCGGGTGGACCGGACAAAGATTATGTAATCACATTCGCTTCACTGATTGCTATGTATTGACTGTCAATACTCCACATGTGTTAAATCATTTAATTTCTTTACAAGTACCTGGCAGTGATGAAGAGCAGGAGCAGTCCAGTGGAGAGGAATCTTCCCAGGGTCGTGGGGCTCATGTGTCTCAGGAGGAAAGACAGGGTGTAAGTAATTGTTTCATCAGAGTTGTAATACAATGTTTTCAGTTTTACTTAAAATTATTTTTTTCTATTTTATCCATAGGTTTCACAATGGGAAGAAGCCACACTGGATTATAGATAACGAACAACTCATCCACCTAATGCAAGAGCGAGTACCATTGTGGGACACCCGTGACCGTCAGGACTCGAACAATGTGGTCATTCGACGGCTCTGGGAACAAGAGGCAACATCGCTGCTGCCAGGTTGGGACCGTGCCACGCCGTGTGCCAGAACAGATTTTTGTAAGTATTGCAATGTGGTCTTAAACAGCATTGAACCTGTGGATGGATGTGCATTGTTTACTAATTAATTTTGTTCTCCCCTTCACAATGAAGCAAATCAAAATCCGTTGGCGCTCGATGAAGGGCTGCTTCAACAAGGACATGAGAGAGGAGCTTCAGGTTTGAAGTGGTTCTGCTGCAAGGTTCAGAAAATACAAATACCACCTGGACCTTGTCTTTCTGAGGTATAGATTTTTTTTCTTTTCACTAATGTTTAATTTTTTCTCCCCCACAGAACCTGGAGCAGCACAACACAACCCGGAGCCTCCTCATTGAAGCGGCCCCTCATCTACCAGCCACTGAACAGAAGCAGTCCCAGTCATCAACCAGCGATGGAGCAACCTGGCAGGCTTCACAGGCTGGAGAAGAGGCAGCCGGTCCATCAGGTTTTCACCTCTCCCAGCCCTCTGCCTTTGATTTTTCTGGGTCTTCTCGTCAGTGGCAGAGGGCCTAAGAGAGGTCAGGCATGCCTGAGTTTCTTCAATTAAGCTCGATCTTCCAGGATGGGGTTAGGTTGATTGCTGACAGAGTGAAGAGTGGGTTCAAAGAAGTCAACAATCGCCTAGACCGCCTGGAAGCCGACCTTAACAGACCGGCGTGACATTTTTTTTCAGCAATTGAGCTGAGCATGTCGGAAAACCTTATGCCTCAACTCCTGCTGTCCGTAATGCAGGCCTGCCAGGTTGCTTACAGCCATGCATTACAGCAGCAGTAGTCCCAGCAGCACTCACAATCCTACACTCAACAAGCTAGAGGATACTGCCAGCAGGAAATGTACTATCCAGCTCCCACACCACTGAACTATCCGCCACCACCACTGCCCCCAGTTCACAGAGCGACCATGCTGCCAAGTCCTTCAACCTTTCAGCCAGCAGCATCCACCATACTCCAGAGTACAGCAACCCTGCAGCTATCAGTATCTACGATGCTGCCCAGTCCACCACACCTGCCCACTACAGCACCCCTGCCCACTACAGCACACTGCCGACTACAACACCCCTAATCTGTCCCAGTCCAGCATCAGGGCAGATGACTGCTACAGAGCCCAGCACTCCCACTTGGCTCATTGTCTACCAATCCACGTTGCGACGACATGAGTCCGGTCTGAGTGTAATCACCCTGAATGGTTCCTTGCTCCATGTCCTCATGCTCTGCCTGTAATGCATCCTCTTTAATTGTGAGCAGAGAGTTTTTCAGAATGCTGAGAAGTGGGATGGTGATGCTAGCTATGGCGTCATTGCCACTCACCATTTTGGTGCAGTCCCCAAAGTTTTGTAGGATGGTACATATGTCAGATATCCATGTTCACTCTTGAGGTCTTATGTGTGAGGTCTGAACTGAATACCAACAGCCATGTTGATGATGGTAGTCAACAACTGCCCTCTTCTGCTCACAAATCCTTTCCAACATGTGCACTGTTGAGTTCCAAATCGTGGGGATATCACAAACCAGTCGGTGAGCCGGAATCTGCAAATGCTGCTGAAGCACGGCAAGGGCTGCGGAAGCTGGAGCTGACTTTCTAAAATGGGCACACAGGTGGCATACTTTGACAAGCAGATCTGGGAGCTCCATATATCTTTTGAGAAACTGTTGAAAAACAAGGTTAAGCACATGGGCCAGGCAAGGTACTCGCCTCAGAGCCACCACCAGGTTTCCGCCAATGTCACACACGACCATGCCTGGTTGTACATTCAGCGGTGTCAGCCACACATCTGCCTGCTCTTTCAGAGTTGTCCACAACTCTTCAGCATTGTGCGGTTTGCCACCTAAGCATATTAGCTTCAGTACAGCCTGTTAATGCTTGACTGAGGCAGTGCTGCAGTGCTTCCAGCTTGTGACTGATGTGGTCATTTTGGATTTGGAGGCTGAAGAGGAGGAGGATGAGGTGCAGGATCTGTAGAGTGTGGGGGTAACCCTAAGTAACGTAGGGCCTGCAATCCTCGGCATTGGGAGGACGTGTTCCATCCCAAGGTCCATCTGGGTCCCGGCTTCCACTATGTTAACCCAGTGTGCCATCAGCGAGATGTAGCATCCCTGCCCACAGGTACTTGTCCATGTGTCTGTGGTTAGGTGGATTTTCCCAATAACAGCATTTTTCAGGGCACGGGTAATGTTCTGGGACATGTGCTTGTGTAATGATGGGATGGCACACAGGGATAAATAGTGGGGGCTGGGGACCGAATATCTTGGGACAACCGCCGCCATCAGGTTGCGGAAAGCTTCCGTATCCACAAGCCTAAAATGCAACATTTTGAGAGCAAGCAGACAAGAAATGTGTGAATTCAGTACTATGGCCTGTGGGGCATTTGCTGCGTATTTACGCTTGTGTTCCAAGGACTGGGGTATGGACAACTGAAGGCTGCGCTGGGACAAGTACATGGACATGCTTGATGATGGTGGTAGTTGAGTGTGGGCAACAACAGGTGTAGGGCAGGAGGCATCTTCACATGCAATGTGGACAGGGAATTGGCTTGCACGCACAACAGTGGAAGAAGTAGTGTTTTCACCTACAGACACTGTTCCTGGAGCCTGGTGTTTGGCCCACAAAGTCAGGTACTTTGCTGCCATGTGCCTGATCATGCTGGTGGTGGTCAGGCTGGTAGTTTTGCTATCCCTGCTGATGCAGGTATGACAGGTGGTGCAAATGGCCTGTTTGGGTTTTAATAGTGCTATTCTGCGGTCCCATATTAATCCAGACAGGAAGGTCTTGCTTGAAGATGTCATTGTTTGCTGTGGCACAATTTCAGCTTGCCCACAGCCTTGGACTCGGCCTCCGCATGCACCATCGCATGTCCCTTTGCCATGTGCTTTGCCCATTTTAAAAAGACTACAATATTTTCCACATTCACTACAAATGGTTGAAATGGGAGCGAACTTGTATGTGATCCGTGTGCGGGAAAACCACACTTTAAAATATCTGGAATGTAGGTAAAAACGTATTTTTTGTTATCAAACTGATGTCAATAACTAGGGTAAGAAACAGCAAATACAGTGGCCTGGAGGCCTGAAATGCAACAATTTGTAGCCCACAGATAGATCAGGTGTCTGACGGAGATACCAGACTGTTCAATATGTGGTCTGTATTTTTTTATTTTTTATCCCAAAATAGTCTATAGAACTAGGGTAAGACACAGCAAAAAAAGGTGAATGTAGGCCTGAAATGCAACAATTTGTAGCCCACAAATAGATCAGGTGTCTGACGGAGATACCACACTGTTCAATATGTGGCCTGTATTTTATTTTTTTTTTACAGGAAAATAGTTTCAAGAACTAGGGTAACGGACAGCCAAAGCAGTTGAATGGAGGTCTCAAATACCACAATTTGTAGCCCTTAGATAGATGAGGAGTCAGACGGATATACCACACTGCTCAATATGTGTCCTGTATTTTTTATTTTTTACCCCAAAATAGTCTATAGAACTAGGGTAAGACACAGCAAAAAAGGTGAACGTAGGCCTGAAATGCAACAATTTATAGCCCACAGATAGATCAGGCATCTGATGGAGATACCACACTGTTCAATTTGTGGCCTGTATTTTTTAATCTTTTACCCCCAAATAGTCTATAGACCTAGGGTAACAGACAGCAAAAACAGTGGAATGGAGGCCTGAAATGGAACAATTTGTAGCCCACAGATAGATGAGGCATCTGATGGAGATAGCCCTGCATTTTTTTTTTTTGGCCAGCAAAATTGTGTCAATATGTAGGCTATGCCACAACAAAAAAATTTCTATGGAGGCTTGAAATGGCAACATTTTGAGCACAATGATATCCCATCCATGTGGCGGACAAACCCCAGTGTAAAATATCTGCCTTGTAGCTAAATATTTTTTGGCAGCAATATGGTGGCAAAAAAATGTATAAGACACTTCAAGAAAATTCTACAGTATCACAAAAATTTGCAGATTTTTCTGCGCACTAAGATGTGATGCCTGGGACGGGCTAGCCTGTTTAAAATTTCTGTATTTTCACGCTGTACTATCAAAAGGATATGGCTGTAGTCTGCAGTGTCATCAAGCAAATGGAGAAAAAAAAGGGGTTCTGGATTGCTTTGGAATACAATAATCAGGATTAAGATGCAAAAAAATGTATTCCTCGCCACTGATACTTGAGGCTAGGTATATACGGTCAATACTTGTAATAGGAAAAACAGCGTATGCACAACTTCAGAAGGTGCTCAAGTAGGGCCCCACACCATACATGAATAATAAAGAAAACTTGGCACTCAACTTCTAGAATATTTTTTTGGATTTTTTAATGCAGCCAGAAAATAATAGACGTTTCGGCCTCACTGGCCTTCATCAGTAACAGACTGCAGTATAGTAGTTAATCGCATTCAGTGCAATAATAGAAGTGACACCATAGTCACTTTAAATGTGCCTGGTCATGCACTAGGCGCTGGGCATGGAGCCTGAATCAAATAGTACCTGGGTGGGTGGGGGTGCCATGCAAACATCAGCGACCCAGAATCCACTGTTACTACCCTTGTAGTAATGCGTATTGGCGATTGTTAAGGGGTTAAGGTGAAACGTGTAAATGTTTTGAAGTGGCCTAGTCAAAGCCCAGACCTTAATTCAATTGAAAACCTGTTGTCAGACTTGAAGATTGCTGTTCACCAGAGGAAACCATCTAACTTGAAGGAGCTGGAGTAGTTTTACCTTGAAAAAATAAGCAAACTCCCATTGGCAAGATGTGGAAAGTTCATAGAGTCTCATCGAAAGTGACTTGCAGATGTTATTGACCCAAAAGGAGGCTCTACAAAGTATTGACTTTAGGATGATAGTTATGCACACTTAAGTTTTCAGTTATTATATCCTAATTCTTCTTTGCTTCACAATAAAAAGATAAACAAATGTTCACAAATGTAGGCATGTTCTTCACAAGAACTGATGCAAACCCTTAAAAAACAGTGAAATTCCAGCTTATGAAGTAGCAAAACATGAAAAATGTCAAGGGGGTTAATACTTTCGCAAGCCACTGTACATAAGAGAGAGACTTACTCAGTGATTCTGGAGATTGAAAATTACTCTGTTGTACAAACTATGCTCCACTGATTTCTGATGGCCCAGTTACTGACCAACATTATCCAAGGTATGATATTCTGTAAGATGTAATAGATGCTAGGAATTATGGGGAGGTCCGTGCAGCAACGCAAAATGATATAAAATGATATCTGATGCTTCTGCAGTGTAGGAAATGGTGCTAGGTACTTTTATTTTATTTTTTAGGATTGCAAATCAAATCTCAATATGTTCAAATTCTCTTGAAACCACAAATTTCATGAAATTCAGCTCAAACTCAATCCTCTGCTCAAAATCGATCCACACCTTTCTAGTTTGAAGGCAAAAACATATATATATACTGTATATTTAACAATTCTAACATAAATAAAGTATAATATGAAAACTGAACAAATTAGGTTATAGAGGTAATATATATTGTAAATTATATATTGCATGAAAATCTGATAATGAAACACACAACAATGTACAAAATCTGTGAGAGTAAACTTTATAATGATTTATCTCATACTCCATTTTGGGTATTGTCTGTGGATTGATATTACAACTGAGGAAGCTTCAAGAAAAGAAAAAATAGCAAAGTTTTCTCCATTTATAATTAATCATTGGATGGTCCATGAGAAACCAAAGGGTATCACTTCATTGAGAAAGTAAGTGGGATGTTAAGTGTAACAGATGCAATGTTCTGAAGGTGTAATGAATTGTCCAAAGGGATCAATGGCATCTTCATTAAGCCAAGATGTTGATCTCCATATGTGCTACTATCGGCGCCATTTTATTGAAGACCGGAAGACCAGACAAGGAATCAAACTGGGTTTGCGCTTGCGCCAATGACGATGTTGGCACAGGATTTTAAAAAAATGAGGCAAGTCACTGAAGAAGACAGATATCAGTCATGGAAACAGAAGAGGCAGATGGAGGGGTGGAGCAGAGGAAGAAGACGCGACCCTCATTCCCATCCCTGTGCACTAAAATATCAATAGATGAAAATTTGAAACCCCGATTAAACTAGAACCACAGGTCAAATTGATTCACCAAAGGCATTAATTTAATCAGCATAACAACACCAATCTGGCCATGCATTTTTTTAGATTGCTAGATCCATCTGACAAGTTCTTTTTAAGGCAGCATGGTTTCCCGATACAGCGTCTCTTCAGACATCAGCTTATTGGCATCACTGTATTTATTTAAAAGTATTGGTGAATTTATACTTTTTTGCTTAATTTACTAACATAATCCTTAAATATTGCTTTCAGTGCTGCATTACATATGCTACTGTTCAACTAGTAAGGCCGGGGTCACACTAACCGACGCAAAATACGGTCCGTAGTTTACATGCGTAAAACGGATGAATGACCCCTAAATAGTGCTCCGTATGTCATCCGTAAGCAATGTGTGGTTGCGTATTTTGCGCATGTCTGCATCCGTATGTAATCCGTATGGCATCCGTATGCAATCCGAATGGCGAGATTTTCTCGCCGCCTTGCAAAATGGACATATAATGGAGCCCTATGACAGGGTTTATAACAGAAGCGAAATAATAGATATAGACACATAGAATGCATATATATATATATATATATATATATATATATATATATATACACACAAGTCATTGAGGTAAACATATATATATATATATATATATTTATATTTCACAGAGTTCTTCATAGCAGAATAGCCGCTAATTAAATTGCCGGCTTCTATCAAATCATTCCCCAACCCGACATGAAATGACACATGGTTTGCATTCAGTAAAGCATTTCATTTCATGTTTTTTTATATGTCCCTGACTAATAATTAGATGAGGGCTTGTGTGCAAAATTTGGGAGTTGTAGTTGTTATTTTAAGGGGTTAATTTGTTGTTAAAAAATGCATGGGCTTCCCATTGCCCTATAGTGGTGGCGAATGGGTTAATCTAACAAAGGGTTAATGTCACCGTACAATCTAATGCTGACATTAACCCTTTGTTAGATTAACAACATGTATGTATATACAGTGGGGCAAAAAAGTATTTAGTCAGTCAGCAATAGTGCAAGTTCCACCACTTAGAAAGATGAGAGGCGTCTGTAATTTACATCATAGGTAGACCTCAACTATGGGAGACAAACTGAGAAAAAAAAATCCAGAAAATCACATTGTCTGTTTTTTTTTTCATTTTATTTGCATATTATGGTGGAAAATAAGTATTTGGTCAGAAACAAAATTTCATCTCAATACTTTGTGATATATCCTTTGTTGGCAATGACAGAGGTCAAACGTTTTCTGTAAGTCTTCACAAGGTTGCCACACACTGTTGTTGGTATGTTGGCCCATTCCTCCATGCAGATCTCCTCTAGAGCAGTGATGTTTTTGGCTTTTCGCTTGGCAACACGGACTTTCAACTCCCTCCAAAGGTTTTCTATAGGGTTGAGATCTGGAGACTGGCTAGGCCACTTCAGGACCTTGAAATGCTTCTTACGAAGCCAGTCCTTCGTTGCCCTGGCGATGTGCTTTGGATCATTGTCATGTTGAAAGACCCAGCCACGTTTCATATTCAATGCCCTTGCTGATGGAAGGAGGTTTGCACTCAAAATCTCACGATACATGGCCCCATTCATTCTTTCATGTACCCGGATCAGTCGTCCTGGCCCCTTTGCAGAGAAACAGCCCCAAAGCATGATGTTTCCACCACCATGCTTTACAGTAGGTATGGTGTTTGATGGATGCAACTCAATATTCTTTTTCCTCCAAACACGACAAGTTGTGTTTCTACCAAACAGTTCCAGTTTGGTTTCATCAGACCATAGGACATTCTCCCAAAACTCCTCTGGATCATCCAAATGCTCTCTAGCAAACTTCAGACGTGCCCGGACATGTACAGGCTTAAGCAGTGGGACACGTCTGGCACTGCAGGATCTGAGTCCATGGTGGCGTAGTGTGTTACTTATGGTAGGCCTTGTTACATTGGTCCCAGCTCTCTGCAGTTCATTCACTAGGTCCCCCCGCGTGATTCTGGGATTTTTGCTCACCGTTCTTGTGATCATTCTGACCCCACGGGGTGGGATTTTGCGTGGAGCACCAGATCGAGGGAGATTATCAGTGGTCTTGTATGTCTTCCATTTTCTAATTATTGCTCCCACAGTTGATTTCTTCACTCCAAGCTGGTTGGCTATTGCAGATTCAGTCTTCCCAGCCTGGTGCAGGGCTACAATTTTGTTTCTGGTGTCCTTTGACAGCTCTTTGGTCTTCACCATAGTGGAGTTTGTAGTCAGACTGTTTGAGGGTGTGCACAGGTGTCTTTTTATACTGATAACAAGTTTAAACAGGTGCCATTACTACAGGTAATGAGTGGAGGAAAGAGGAGACTCTTAAAGAAGAAGTTACAGGTCTGTGAGAGCCAGAAATCTTGATTGCTTGTTTCTGACCAAATACTTATTTTCCACCATAATATGCAAATAAAATGAAAAAAAACAGACAATGTGATTTTCTGGATTTTTTTTTCTCAGTTTGTCTCCCATAGTTGAGGTCTACCTATGATGTAAATTACAGATGCCTCTCATCTTTTTAAGTGGTGGAACTTGCACTATTGCTGACTGACTAAATACTTTTTTGCCCTACTGTACAGTATATGTATTCTATGTGTATATATCTATTCTTTCGCTTCTTTATTAAACCTGTCAGTGTGAGTTTACTGTATCGCGCACTGAATTGCCGGCTTTTCTAAAAGAAACCGGGTGCGTATTTCCCGCAAGTCACATGTGTGGTCCGTGTGTAATGCGTATTTTTAGCGCACCCATAGACTTTCATTGGCGTACTACGGGCGTAGTACGCTGACAATCGCAGCATGCTGCGATTGTCACGGACCGCGTAGAATACGGACGAGAAATATACGGCTGTTGGGAGCTGCCCCATAGTGAATCATTTGTCCGTGTGTAATGCGTGCTTTTAACGCCTCTCACTCGTCCGTATTCCTTTCTAGTGTGACCCCGGCCTAATAAGATATCTCTTTTCAACTTATGAAGGTCAAATGAATGTCACATTGCAAACATTTATCACTTGTCATGCAACTAATATATAAAAATGGGTCTGCTTTCTTGCTATTTCTTTCCTAATATTAATTTTTTTTTCCAGAAGAGATGTAATGTATACTAAATGGACATTCATTATGCTTTTATGATACCAACTGCTTACATAGAAGTGGAAACCTCACAGGGGCAGAATTAAAGAAGCTTGGAAGCTTCGAGTTACTACAGAACAGAATTGCTGAGAAAATTCCTTTGTCCATTCCAAACAGCAAAAATTTGAATGCCTGCTGTTCTGATGGGATTAACTTATCGGCGAACATTTTTACATGTGTCGGTATGTTTCATATAAAAATATTAAATGTATTGAAAAATTGTATTAGCATCCTGATAAAATGTTGTCTTTAATGCTGAAAATTGATTAAGTCAGACTTTGGAGTGAGGAAAATTACTGATATGTGAAGTACAGGGATTGCTAGTTACACGGTATTAAACTCCCAGAGGGCAAAACATTCCAACCATACCTTTATTCTGCAATGGTTTTTATGTATACCTTGAATATCTGTTGAATATACAGTGGCCCATAGAAAGCTTGTGTGTGACTACTTTGTGTTTCCTGATTGTGAAGTGTTATAGAATATGCTGAGTGAATGTAAATTATAAATACACAAAATAAATACAGATATTAATAAATCTGAAGACTAATATAGCTGTGGAATTTTGAGATGTGACCAATGATTACAAACGTTTCATGTTCTAAATATGCTGATAAACAAATAAAAGTATTTGCGCCCACAGAGTTTATTATGTCAAATATTTTGAACCATCTTATATCCGTATGTAAATTTTATGTAAGTATTACAAAATAAATACAATTGTGTGTCTTATGTGTCTGTATAATGTGCAGTTTCCTTCACAATAGTTAGAGATAATAAAATTTTAGAAAATTGATATACTGTGGCCAACCAAAAATTGCATTGGAAAAAACAGTCTTTAAAAGATATGCCAGTATACATTAGCTAGCAATATAATATATGATAGATTGAGAATTCTGACTAAATTAAAACCACTGGCACAAGAGAACTTTATCCAGCTGCCTATTTTGGTGGAAAACTACCCCCTTTTGTCTGAAAATTATAAATCAAATAAAGGGGTCCAAAGGGGGCTGAGAGAAGAGTGTACACATGCAAAACCCACATAGGGCTGATCCTGTGGTCAGATTACAAATAGTACTAGGAAAATAGAGCAGTAACAAAATAGTTGTGCTTATTGTATCACCTTATAAGATTTGATACCCAGGGGGTTAATATGGTGTATAACTACTGGTAATGGAAAAACTTTTTTTATAGGGGAAGTTTCTTTTAACCCTTTCACGCCGCAGCCCTTTTTCGTTTTTGCGCTTCTGCTTTTCACTCCCTTTCTTCCCAGAGCCATAACTTTTTTATTTTTCTGTAAATATGGCCACATGAGGGCATGTTTTTTGAGGGACGAGTTGTATTTCTGAACTGCACCATTGGTTTTACCATATCGTGTAATGGATAAAATTCCATGTGCTGTGAAATTGCAAAAAAGTGCAATTCCACAACTGTTTTTTGAATTTTTTTTTTACCATGTTCGCCAAATGCTAAAACTGGCTTGCCATTATACTTCTCCAGGTAATTATGAGTTTGTGGATACCAGGCATGTATAGGTTCTTTTTTATTTAACTGGTGAAAAAAAAATCCAAAATTTGTAAATAAAAAATTGCTTCATTTTCCAAGACCCGTAGCGTCTCTATTGATCTGGAGCTGGGTGAGGGCTTATTTTTTGCCAGTCGAGCTGATGTTTTTAATTATACCATTTTGGTGTGAGTACAACCAATTGATTACACATTATTACATTTTAATGCAACGTTGCAGAGACCATAAAAAAGTAATTCTTGCTTTACAGATTGGATTAATTATTTTTATATCTTAATAGATCAGGTGATTCTGAACACGGCGATACCAAACGTGTATTTTTTATTTTTTTTAATTGTTTTATTTTGAATGGGAGTGATTTGACCTTTTATATTTTTTAACATTTTTTTACATTTTTAAAAACTTTTTTACTATTTACTTACTTTAATTGTCTCCATCGGAGACTAGAAGCTGCGATAATCCAATTGCCTCTGCTACACACAGGTGATGATCACAGGTGAAGATCAGATCGTCTGTGTGAAGCAGAAATCCTGACTTGCTATGGGCACAGACATGACAACCACAGGGGTCTGCTGCAGATCCCGGGTTGTCATGCCAAACCATCAGCTACCCTGGTTCATGTGATATGAGTGCCGATGGCCGGGATTAGTGACGCGCTTCCAGCGAGATCACATTAAAGAGAACCTGTCACCAGGTTTGGCAGATACGAGTTATGGCCACCACCTTTCAGGGCTGATCTACAGCATTCTATAATGCTGTATATCTGCCTCCAACCTGAGCTGTAAGTGACGAAAAATAACTTTTATTAGACTCACCTGCTGGGTGGTCTGGTCCGAAGGGTGTTGCTTTTCTTCGTCCGGTGCCTCCTATCGTCTTGCAATGCCATCCTCTTTCTTGGTTCATGTGGATGACATATCTCTACATCACCCATCGCACTCCTACTCCGGCGTACTTATCAGTCCTGTTGAGGGCAGAGCAAAGTTCTGTAGTGTGCAGGTGCTGGGCCTCCTTGACCTTTCTCCGATGCCTGTGCACTGCAGTACTTTGCTCTGTCCTCAACAGGGCAGATAAGTACATCTGCGCAGGAGCGCGGACCGGACTGCCCCACAGCTGAATATAATAAAAGTAATATTTCAGTTCTTTCAGGTCTGGTTGGGGGCTTATATACAGCATTATATAATGCTGTTTATTAGCCCTGAAAGGCGGTGGCCACATCTCATATCGGCCTCACCTGGTGACAGGTTCCCTTCAAATGCTACTGTCAGAGAATGACAGCAGCATTTAACAGATGAACAGATGCTAGTGGATCGCAATTCCACCTGTGGCTGTTAGGGGCACATGTCAGCTGTTCAAAACAGCTGACATATGTTGGCAAAGCTGTGGACTCAGCGCCAGAGCCCACATCAAAGGGAGAGACACGACATGCGCAGTACATGTATGGCGCATGTCGTGAAGGGTTTAAAAACTCAGTAATAAGATTAATCCCTGAGTATAAAGGGGAGAGTAAATAGGTACAATTTGTTGCTAAATGGTTGAGATCAGTGTCTCTGAGACTATCAATGGTATGAATAGTAAATAGGAGTAAAGTATCAGGAATGAAGAAAGCTGCAAGCTTTTGAAACGCGCTAGATATTGTCCTCTTAGCAGCTCGACTTACAATTGGAGTCGAGTGACATCACCCACCATGGTCTGTTAGGCTCATTTCACATTTGCGTCTTTGTGCGTAGTGCATCGTGCGCAAGTAGAGAAAAGGGAGAAAAGCACTACCATAAATATGCGCACTACACCATATTTGATGAGAAACTGTTTCTCATCAAATATGGTGTAGTGTGCATATTTATGGTAGTGCTTTTCTCCTTTTTTACTGCATTTTTTACTACCAACCTTGCACCTCCCTTTACTCATATATTATATGTAGTGCGCCCTTCTTCTATATATATTGTGCGCAAGTAGAAATGCAAGCAAAAACGCACATGAGTTTTTGCATGCGTTTGCATTTTTTTGCGCATGGGCTTCCTAGGTGTCACATTTCACAGGAGGAAAATCCTTGAAACAGACTCCACCAATGGGACACCCGTGGGTGTGTGTCATGGGTAGGGGGTGGTTTAAACTAGTGTCTAGACATGTTTACTCTTAAAACGCATGTGTACGCAAACACAGGCGTACGCATGTCCATGCGCACGCCTGCGTTACCATAGACTGTAATGCGTTGTTTTGACGAATTCCGTGCGCAAGCGTATGTATGCGTTTTTTTTATGCCTTTGGGCGGACCCAAAAATGCAACATGTTGCGTCCGGCGCGTCTACGCACACCTGGAAAAAACGCATGTGCATGAAAATGCAGACAAATGCATGCAAACGCAAGACCATGCGTATGCCTTGTTAAACATAGGTACGCATAACGCATGCGCATGGAGGCGCTGCTCACAAAAACGCTAATGTGAAACCAGCCTTAGCAGTGCACTACTGCTCGGGTCAACCGGCACTGATTGTCTCAGTGCCTGTGTGACGTCAGAGGTCACATGTAGCCCATGTGACTTCGGCTGGTACGAGGCACTGTAAGGACCAAACGATCCAATGTGCTTTGGAAATCAGCAGTTTGCTTCATCAGGGATGTCACCGGCCGAAATAAGGATGATGAGCCGCAGTCTTGTCGGAAGACAAAGTGGTGGTTGACAAAGTCACAGAACCAACCTGGGAAGCTGGCATGCTGTTAGGCATCAGGTTCAGCGGGGGTCCCGAGCCTTGCCATCATCAGTCTCCCATTCTCCTCCGGCCGCAGTGGAGCCTGCTCAGCAGACTCCACGATCCCAGTGTTCTGCCCACAACAGCATTGTGTGTTCTGTTGCTGCTGCCACCTCTGGTCCAGTTATGGCATTGCAGCCTGGCCAGCAGCAAAAGACTCCAGAGTCTAAGTCCTTCCTTCGGTCCACTGAACATGCTCATGAGACGATCTCCCATTGGGGATCGGGAGTCACATGCTCCGGTCCTTCACCAGTTATGATTGGTCCATCTGGAGGATCTGGAAGGTCCCGGAATGGCACAGCTATAAAAGGTACGCATGGCCACCCCGCCATGCGCTATGATAGACTCCAAGGCTATAGTACTTAGTGTATGCATGATGATAGATGAATGAGCCTGGTGACTGACGCATTATAATTCCCCCTCCTTGGATATTATGCATGAGTTAAGGTTAGGAATTAGAGTCAGCTCAATAGGTCGGACACTGCACAGCGCCGCAGTGTTATCCTCATCTACCTTCAGCGCCTAGGGCGTCGGCCAGTACTAGCCTCCTTGACACTGCTACCACAGCGTCCGACACAGTGATGCCGTGCGCCGTGTGTGTGCTTTCCAGCACCGTTGTTAGGCTGGCTAGTGGCGTCTATCAGGGCAGACATTGCACCCATCATAAGCAGTGGTTCAGACTACCGTGACCTGTGACGTAAACAGGTTGCAGTTGTTCGCCGGCTGGCACATGCTACGTGAAGCAACAGAGTTCGTGCCTGCTAGCATGGGTCAGGTGTTACCTACCGGTGTCCGGCTTTTCTCCTACACGCCTTAGCAGCAGTTGGTCACCTCTGCATGGTGGGCCCGGGCTGCAAATGCACCCCTTATATTATTTATTTGGTGTGTTCCGCCAGCCCGTAACAGTATCATGGCGCCAGGGCCTGGCTAACAATGACAGACGAGCAGCGCCTGCAGCGATATGTCCGGCAGCTGGAGGGCAGGTTGTCCACTCTAGAGCGCTCAGCCTCAGCTGCGTACATCACTGCAGTCGCCGTCCAGGCGGTAGCAGAGGCGGTCTCCCGCGCCTCTACATCCATTCCTGTCCCAACATTGTCCATTCTCACGCTACCCGACAAGTTCTCTTGCGACAGCTCCACCTCTAGGGGTTTCGTGAGCCAGTGCTCCATCCAGCTTGAATTACTGGCCACGCAATTCCCTTCAGAGCAGGCTAAGGTGGGGTTCATCATCTCCCTCCTGTCGGGCAGGGCTTTGGAATAGGCCACTCCACTGTGGGAGCGTGGTGACCCCATGGATGGTTCTGAGTGCTGCTCAGTTCCTGACCTCCCTAAAGCAGGTCTTTTGGGGGCTGAGGGTCACACACAACACCTCTCTCCAGTTGTTGGCACTAACACAGGGATCGCTCTCGGTCAGCCATTATGCCATCCGCTTCAGGACACTGACATCCAAGCTGGAATGGCCTGATAGAGCACTCCTCCCTGTGTTCTGGAGAGGTTTGTTGGAGCACGTTAAAGAAGCTCTAGCTACCAGGGAGGTTCCCGTTAGTCAGAAGGAGCTGATTACTTTTTCCACCCGCATAGATCTCCGTTTTACGGAGCATGGGTTGGAGCGTTCTCAGTCCAGACCGAGGGTTAGGTTGGCTCTCACCTTCTCTAAACCCCTTGAACCCCCTGCTCTGGGAGTCATGCCCCCGGAGGCCATGGAGGTGTCTCGCACCGGCTTCAAGTCGCGCCCGGTGCAAATCTCAGCATGCTGTTTTCAGTGTCGACAGCCTGATCACCTGGCCAACAGGTACCCTCAGCAGTCGGGAAACGATCACGTCTAGTGGTAGTCGGAGGAGGCCTACTAGACACTGGAACATTCTCTTACAAACTGTCCTTCCGAGGGACATTAGAGAGCGGTGCTTCCACCTGGGAGGTAGAGGTCTGTGTGGACTCCGGAGCAGAGGCACATTTTATGTCCTCGGCCTTTGCCCAACGGTACGCAATTCCCTTGATGCCACTTCCTCACCCTGTGACCATCAGGGTGGTCAATGGTTCGACCTTACCATTCCAAATTACACACCAGACAGCACACCTTGGGCTCTCAATCTCGCCGTCCCACCACAAGACGTTGTCTCTGCTCATTATGCCCGAGGGCATCGACCAGGTTCTCCTAGGAGTTCCCTGGCTCCGTTGCCATTCTCCTCATATAGAGTGGTTCTCAGGGAGAACACTGGGTTGGAGCAAGTCCTGTGAGGGTAGATGCATGAGGGACTGCAATCAGGTAGCCTCCACTGAGGTGCCTGCGGATCTCTCCGCACTCTCCAAACACTATCAGCAGTACGCGGACATGTTTTCTAAAAAATCTGCAGAGACTCTTCCGCCCCATTGTCCCTACGACTGTCCTATAGACCTTCTGCCAGGCGCCGAGCCTCCTCGAGAGGCAGCGTATATCCGCTGTCCCTCCCGGAGACAGAGGCCATGTCACAATACATCCAGGAGAACCTGGCTAGAGGGTTTATTAGGAAGTCGGTGTCATCAGCGGGGGCAAGGTTCTTCTTCGTACAGAAGAAGAGTGGAGAGCTGCGCCCTTGCATTGATTACAGAGGTCTCAATGCCATAACCGTCAAAAACAAATATCCTCTTCCTCTGATCTCTGAGCTGTTAGACAGGTTGAGAGGAGCCCAGATCTTCACTAAACTAGACCTACTGAGGGCTTACAACTTGATCCGCATACGAGAAGGGGATGAGTGGAAGACAGCCTTCAATACCAAGGATGGCCACTATGAGTATCTGGTTATGCCCTTCGGCCTCTGTAACGCACCAGCTGTCTTCCAGGACTTCGTGAATGATGTCTTTAGCAATATGCTTTCCACCTCGATGGTGGTCTATCTGGACGACATCCTCATCTTCTCTCCAGATTTGGTCTCTCACCGGAGAGACGTCTGCAAGGTCTTTGACCGTTTGCGGGCGAATTCTCTCTTCGCCAAGTTGGAGAAGTGTCAATTTGATCAGGAGTCTTTGCCGTTCCTGGGCTATATCATCTTGGCCCACGGGTTGGCTATGGATCTTGTCAAATTGCAGGTGGTAATGGACTGGCAGGAGCCCCACTCTCTTAAAGCGGTGCAGCGGTTTTTGGGGTTCGTTAATTACTACCGCCAGTTCATTCCCCACTGGTGGTTCCTTTGGTCGCCCTCACCAAAAAGGGAGCTAATCCTAAGGTTTGGTAGGAGCAGGTCTCCGTGGCCTTCTCGTCTCTTAAGACCCATTTTGCTGGCACTCCTATCCTCCATCATCCCTTTTCCAGAAGGATGCTCAAGGTCGGAAGCATCCCTGCTGCTTTTTCTACAAGACCTTCTCACCGGCAGAGAGAAACTACTCCATCGGGGACAGGGAGCTGCTGGCAATGAAGTTGGCCTTTTCTGAGTGAAGACATCTCCTGGAGGGAGCCTGGTTCCCCTTTCAGGTGTACACCGACCATAAAAACCTGGTGTACTTACAAACGGCCCAGCGGTTGAACTCTCGCCAAGCCAGGTGGTCGCTCTTCTTCTCTCACTTCCGCTTCACCTTGCACTATCTGTCTGTTGAGAAGAGCATCTGGGCTGATGCTCTCTTTCGCTTGGTGGTGTCAGCGGAGGATGAGGAGGCTGAGCCTCGGCTAATCGTCCCCTCTGAGAGTCTGAGGACCGTGACCCCGGTCACTCTTGAGTCAGTGACGCCGGGCAAGACCTTTGTTCCTCCCCGCCTGCGGCCGAAGGTTCTCGCGTGGGCTCACGCGTCCAGGGTGGGTGGTGACTTTGGTACTAGGCGGACCACGGAACTCCTGCCAAGGACTTATTGGTGGCCACACATGGCTCAGGACATGAGAGAATACATTCAATCATGCGTCTCCTGTGTTCGGAACAGGTCCTCTAGGCAGAGGCCGGCTGGGTTACTGTACCCCTTGCCGGTGGCAGACAGACCCTGGGAGATGGTCGGCATGGATTCTGTGGTCGGCCTGCTCAAATCCAGTGGCAGCACGGTCATCTGGGTGATCACCGATCATTTTTCTAAAATGGTGCATCTGGTGCCACTCGGGCGGCTGCCTTCTGCCCGTGGTCTCGCCGCGCTGTTCATAAAGCACGTATTTCGTTTGCACGGTATGCCGGACAAGATAGTTAGTGACCGGTGTCCCCAATTTGCATCTCGGTTTTGGAGGGAGCTCTGCAGTCTGCTCAGCATTGAGCTAAATTTGTCCTCCGCCTATCACCCTGAGACGAACGGGTTGGTTGAGAGAGCTAACCAAACTCTGGTCACATACCTGCGAAATTTTGTCTCGGCCAGGCAGGATGACTGGGCATCCTTAATGCCGTGGGCAGATTTTGCTCTGAACAACGCGGTAGCTGACTCCACTGGTCAGACCCCATTCCTCCTTAATTACGGCCAGCATCCGCGCATCCCCATCCCAATGCCAGTGTCTTCCACTGATTCCAGGGTGGCAGACTGGGCAGTGGAGGCTTGCGACATTTGGGATCGCACTCAGGATGCCATCCGAGCCTCTAAGGAGAGAATGAGGGCGTCCGCCGACACACATCGGCGTCCTGCTCCAACTTTTGCACCTGGCGACTTGGTGTGGCTCTCTGCCCGAAATATCAGGCTGCGGGCCGAGTCCACCAAGTTTGCACCATGATACATTGGTCCCGTCAAGGTCCTGGAACAGGTCAACCCTGTGGTCTATCGCCTGGCTCTTCCTCCCCTCTTGGCCATTTCTGACACCTTTCACGTGTCCCTCCTTAAGCCTGCTCAGTTGTCCCGGTTTTCCGAGTCATCTGCCAGGAAATCCGACCTGTCTCCAGATGAGTTCAAGGTCAATGCCATCGTGGGATGCAGGGTGGTGGGTGGCAAAAAATTTTATTTGGTGGACTGGAAGGGTCCTGGGGCTCGGACCTGCGAGCCAGTGGAGGATATCCGCACCCCGCTCCTTATTGCGGCATTTGAGCGCAGCGAGGCTCAGAAGGGAGGGGGGTTAATGTTAGGCGTCGGGTTCTGGGTGCTGCACAGCGGGGGTTCTGAGCCTTGCCATCGACGGTCTCCCATTCCCCTCCAGCCACAGTGGAGCCTGCTCAGCAGACTCCACGAGCCCGGCGTTCTGCCCACTCCAGCATTGTGGGTTTAGTTGCTGCTGCCACCTCTGGTCCAGTTATGGCAATGAGGCCTGGCCAGCAGCAAAAGACTCCAGAGTCTAAGTCCTTCCTTCGGTCCACTGAGCATGCTCATGAGACGATCTCCCATTGGGGATCGGGAGTCACATGCTCAGGTTCTTCTCCAGTTCTGATTGGTTCATCTGGAGGATCAGGAAGGTCCCGGAAGGGCACAGCTATAAAAGGTTTGCATGGCCGCCCGGCCATGCGCTTTGATAGACTCCAAGGCTATAATACTTAGTGTATGCATGATGATGGATGAATGAGCCTGGTGACTGACGCATTATAATTCCCCCTTCTTGGATATTAGCATCCGCCACAGTAATGCCGTGCGCCATGTGTACGCTTTCCTGCACCATTGTTAGGCTGGTTAGTGGCGTCTGTCGGGGCGGACATTGCATCCGTCATAAGCAGTGGTTCACACTACCGTGACCTGTGACGTAAACAGGTTGCGGTTGTTCGCCAGCTGGCACGTGCTACGTGAAGCAACGGAGTTCGTGCCTGCTAGCACCGGGTCAGGGGTTACCTACCGGCATCCGGCTTTTCTCCTACACACCTTCTCCTCATTATTTAGCAGCAGTTTGTCACCTCTGCACGGTGGGCCCGGGCTGCAAACGCACCCCTTATATTATTTATTTGGTGTGTTCCACCAGCCCGTAACACATGCAGAGTGAGGTCAGCTGCGCCGAAGGTGAGAGTTCAGCAGCACCAAAACTGGCAGGAAGAGGCAATGTGGTGACCAGAGTGAGAAGGCGGGAAACTGCTCCACAGAGTAAGAAAGTCCTGACATTCTCCGTCAAAGAGTTAAGAGTTACCCAGTCTGTGAGTTTTTTAAAGAGAGTTCTGACACAAAAAAATATCCATTTGCAACCTGTACCATGCAAAAATTAGCAGGGGCCTGACCACTAAGAACCTAACCCCCACCAGCATAATCACTCACATGTCATCTAAGTACTCGACTCAGTGGGCAGAACGCATGGGTATTCAATTGGTGCCATCGGGTGACACCACTGCTTCTTCTCCTGTGCTAGGTGCTTCCCAATCCCCTGTCCAAAACACTGGTGCAGATTCCTTCTGCTCTGCACCTATTATTGCACATTCTGACTTACCAATATCAGGGACTTCCAAATCCTTGTCCCAGCCCAGCTGTCACTACCCCAGGCCTTGGAATGAAAAAGAATCACACTACAAGGAGAACTTTGCATCTCTTCATCTTGAGGGGAAAAAGTGTTAAAAAATGGTTGTATACCAGAACGCCATTGTGGAAAATATGTTGAAAAAATCCCATTAGACAACTCTATCGGCAGGGGACAAGCTTACTTGTCTAAACAAGAAGGAGAGGCAAGGGAGATGCACAGCAGAGGCAAGAGTACACTGTTGAAGGCTTGGGCCAATTTCATAACACCAGCCCAGCGCTAATGGCCTGATTACTGGGTGTTTTTGACAAGGAAGAAAAAGTTTTTAAAGATGGTCAAGCAATACCTGGCAGACCAAAGCAGTGTACTCCCTAATTCCACTGCAAATATATGTACCACTGCCTTTCCTGTGATCCTCGATTTACATTCATCTAGGCCAAAAAAGAGTACTGGCTGCTTAACCTGTTAGTTCCACACAACAATGTGAAAGTTGCATCTCTTCTTCGTGAGGTGAAGAGGTCTTCAAAAATGGTGCTAAACCAGAAGGCCATTGTAGAAAACATTTTGAAAAAAATCCCATCAGACAACTCTATGGGCAGGGGGCAAGCTTCCTTGTCCAACCAAGAAGAGGAGGTGAGGGAGACACTGTGACAGAGTCAGCTTCTGCTAAGTCAATTTCTAGAGTGGACCCTCTGGGTCGTGGCACCCACCCACCTAGGGCAAGCTGACCTTGTGAGGAACCACCCCTATACAGGGAGTGTCAGGGGTAAGATCAAGGGGGTGAGTCACCACGACTGCTGGAACCAGAAGGCCGGCTCAAGGAAGACACAAGTGCGAGTGTCTGGCAACAGGGAATGTGCAGGGTACAAGAGAAGACAAAGCGTGGTCACAGGGTTTCTTCAATAAAGCGTGGTCTCAGGGTTTAATCAGGTTCAAGACATGATAACAAGGACCAAGTGATACATAGCAAGGTGCATGCGAGGGGAAAGCCAAGGTCCAAGCCATGATATGTGCTAGGTGGCATGCCAGGGTTCCGGCAAGGGCTAGATGGCATCGGACTCCGGACATCTGGCAATGATCGACAGGCTCCGGACATCAGGCTGCGGACATCAGCTCTGGACATCAGGCCACAGTCATCAGGTTCCGGACCTCTGGCAGTAATCGGCAGGCTCCGGGCATCCGGCAGGCAAGCCAGGGATCAGGCAAGGAGGCACGCCAGAGTTCAAGACATGGTGCGTGTTTAGGAGACACGCCAAGGTCTAAGGCAGGGTTCAAGGCAGGATGCATGCTAGGAGACACACCAGGGTCCAAGGCAGGGTTCAAGGCAGGGTGCGTGCTAAGGGGCACACCAGGGTCCATGACAGGGAGCAAGGCAGGGTGCATGCTAGGAGGCACACCAGGATCCAAGGCAGGGTTCTAGTTGGGATGCATGCTAGGAGACACACCAGAGTCCAAGATTCAAGGCGGGGTGTGTGCTAAAGGGCACGACAGGGTTCAGGCTAGGGTTTATGGCAAGACCTGTGCGTACTTTAGAGAAGCACGGGGAGGTATGCCAAGGAGCCAGATAGGGCCTGCACATGCCAGGAGGCATGCTATGCACAGTGCAGGGACAGCGTGAGTGCAAGGAAGCACAGAGAGCATGGCTGGGGCACTGGCTAGCTGGTTAGGCTGAGGCTCAGACAGGAAGGCAAGACTGAGGTGAGCATGGCTGAGGAACAACAGGCGGACACAGCTAAGTCACTGGCCGACGAGCACGGTTGAAGCGGGAGAGGCAAGGCCAGGCATGTGCAAAGGGCAAGCAAAGAAAGAAGGCAAGACAAAGTACAGAACAAGGAGCGCAACGTAGGCTAAAGCACAGAGCCGGGTAAGAATAGAGAAGCGGAGAGTTTGCTAGAGCCCAGAGCTGGGTCAAGACAGGATACTAGATGCAAGGCATAGAGCAGAGTACAGACAGGTAGCGTAATTTATGCTGAGGCACAGAGCCGGGTGCAAGGGAAAAGCAGAGCATATGCCAGAGCACAGAGCCGGGTATATGGCAAAGCACAGAGTACAAGACAAGACTTGTGCTAAAGGACCACGGAAGGTCAGAATATAAAGATATAGCTCAAAGCAGAGTACATGGCCAAAGCGCGTACAGACAGCACGGCGAGGCATAGTACAGAAACTAGCTTGTGCAAAAGAGCACGATAGGGCAGAACAAAGGAAGGAAGCAGAGCTTGTGCTAAAGGAGCACAAAAAGACAGAGTACAGGGATGGCACACAAGGCTAGATACAGGACCACGTACAGGATACCAGACGAAGACAAGACACCAGATGACGTAAAGGACAAGGACAAACACAGGACATCAGACAAAGTACAAGCACAGAGCGTGTGCAAAGAAGCACAACAGGGCAGAGTGCAGGGGCACAGAATACAGGGAACAACCAAGTAGACCAAAAAGCATAGCAGGGAAGCAACATGATACTCAGGCCCCGACCATAGGAAGGAGCAGTCTGATATAGGGCATTAGCTCCTGGACTTCTGGATCAGGACCATGGGGGAGGACTTCCGGGTCGGTCCTCCACGATCATAGAGAGGACTTCCAGGTCAGATCCTCTGGAAGCATAGAGAGGATTGCTGGAAGAGGTCCTCCTGGACCATAGAAAGGATAGCTGGATCAGCTCATCCCGGAACATAGAGAGGATCGCTGTGTCAGGTCCTCCAGGACCATAGAGAGGATTACTAGGTTGGGTCCTCCAGGACCAGAGAGAAGATTACCGGATTCGGTCCTCAGGACCTTAGAAAGGACTGCAGCAGGCAGAGCAGAGACGGGCACGCACACAGCAACGGCATGCAGCCATGAGATAAAGCACACATGAGCACAGCAAAGGCATGCAGCCATGGTGAGGTACGTGTGCACACTAGCGATGGCGCACAGCCATGAGATGAAGCACATGTGCGCACAAGCAATGGCTTATAGCCATGGGGTAGAGCACGAGTGCGCACCAGCAGCGGCAGGTAGCCATGAGATGAGGTGCACGTGCACACTGCTCCAGGGGTCATACAGCATAACAGAAGCAACAGGCATAACAGTGAGGTGCACATGCACACTGCTCCAGGGGTCATGCAGCATAACAGACATGATGGGCATGACAGACACACAGCAGAGGTACACTTTTGAAGGTGTGGGCCAATTTCATGACACCAGCCCAGGGTCTGATGACCAGGTATTTTTGGCAAGGAGAGAAAAGTTTTTAAAGATGGTCAAGCATTACCTAGAGGTCCAAAGCAGTGTGCTCCCTAATTCCACTGCGACTTTCAACTATTGGGTCTCAACCTGGACACCTGGCAAGAGCTGTCCCTCTATGCCTTGGAGGTGTTGTGCTGCCATCTTGTTTGATGGGGATTTTAGTGCTGCCAGATGGGTCATGACTAGTGTTGAGCATTCCGATACCGCAAGTATCGGGTATCGGCCGATACTTGCTGTATCGGAATTCCGATACCGACTTCCGATATTTATTCAATATCGGAAGTCGGCATCGGAATCGGAAGTTCAAAGTTGATTGACAGCCTGATGTCATCATGATGCGCGGTGTGTGCGCATCATGATGCGCCGTCATTTCGGGCCTTCCGGGGGTCTCTGCCGGCCTGCCGGGGGGGCTGTGTGGACTGCCCGGGGTCTGTACCGGCCTGCCGGGGGGCTGTGCCGGCCTGCCGGTGGTCTGTGCACCCTGTGGGGGTCTGTACCGGCCTGCCGGGGGGCTGTGCCGGCCTGCCGGTGGTCTGTGCACCCTGTGGGGGTCTGTACCGGCCTGCCGGGGGGCTGTGCCAGCCTGCCGGGGGGCTGTGCTGATGTCCGGGGGTCTGTGCAAGCATCGTCCGATGGGACTACAAGTCCCATCTGGCGATGCCTGCTACCATGACAGTGATTGACACATTAGCCAATGATGGGACAGTAGTAGTCCCATCATCCGGCTAATGTGTTAAATGTTAAAAAAATAAAAATAAAAATACTACATACATACTACATGCATGCTACATACATACTACATACATACCACATACATACTACATGCATGCTACATACATACTACATACATACCACATACATACTACATACATACTACATACATACTACATACATACCACATACATACCACATATATACCACATACATACTACATACATACTACATACATAACACATATATACTACATGCATGCTACATACATACTACATGCTACATATATACTACATGCATGCTACATACATACTACATGCTACATCATACATACATACTACATATATACTACATGCATGCTACATACATACTACATGCTACATACATACTACATATATACTACATACATACTACATACATACTACATGCATGCTACATACATACTACATGCTACATACATACTACATATATACTACATGCATGCTACATACATACTACATGCTACATACATACTACATATATACTACATGCATGCTACATACATACTACATGCTACATACATACTACATATATACTACATACATACTACATGCATGCTACATACATACTACATGCTACATACATACCACATACATACTACATACATACTACATGCTACATACATACTACATATATACTACATGCATGCTACATACATACTGCATGCTACATGCATGCTACATACATACTACATACATACTACTACATACATACCACATATATACTACATACATACTACATACAATACATTCATACAATACATACATAGACATACAGTACATATAACATAGAGTAACATACTTACCAATACTTGTCACATTGTTCCCCGAAGCCATTGTCTTTTACGGAATAAATATTAACATAACAAACCACAAAAATACTCACCCATGATCCGAAGCAGTCCACGAGTGTGTCCCACGACGATCTTGGGTAGAGAACTGCAGCATCAGCTGTTGCTGCCGTTCTCTACGGGCTGCAGGAATCCAATGACGGAAGGTAGGTATCCTTCCGCACTGTATTCCTCCGCCACTTAAAAAAAAAAGTCCCTAGTCTCACTTTATGCCATTGCTGTGTGGGAAATTCCCACGCAGCAATGGCATAAAGTGAGACTAGGGACTTTTTTTTTTTTAAGTGGCGGAGGAATACAGTGCGGAAGGATGTGTGTGGGAAATTCCCACGCAGCAATGGCATAAAGTGAGACTAGGGACTTTTTTTTTTAAGTGGCGGAGGAATACAGTGCGGAAGGATACCTACCTTCCGTCATTGGATTCCTGCAGCCCGTAGAGAATGGCAGCAACAGCTGATGCTGCAGTTCTCTACCCAAGATCGTCGTGGGACACACTCGTGGACTGCTTCGGATCGTGGGTGAGTATTTTTGTGGTTTGTTATGTTAATATTTATTCCGTAAAAGACAATGGCTTCGGGGAACAATGTGACAAGTATTGGTAAGTATGTTACTCTATGTTATATGTACTGTATGTCTATGTATGTATTGTATGAATGTATTGTATGTAGTATGTATGTAGTATATATGTGGTATGTATGTAGCATGTAGTATGTATGTAGTATGTATGTAGCATGCATGTAGCATGCAGTATGTATGTAGCATGCATGTAGTATATATGTAGTATATATGTAGCATGTAGTATGTATGTAGTATGTATGTGGTATGTATGTAGCATGTAGTATGTATGTAGCATGTATGTAGTATGTATGTAGTATATATGTAGTATGTATGTAGCATGTAGTATGTATGTAGTATGTATGTAGCATATATGTAGTATGTATGTAGCATGTAGTATATATGTAGTATATATGTAGCATGTAGTATGTATGTAGTATGTATGTGGTATGTATGTAGCATGTAGTATGTATGTAGCATGTAGTATGTATGTAGTATATATGTAGTATGTATGTAGCATGTAGTATATATGTAGTATGCATGTTGCATGCATGTAGTATATATGTAGTATGTATGTTGCATGTAGTATATATGTAGTATGTATGTTGCATGTAGTATATATGTAGTATGCATGTTGCATGCATGTAGTATATATGTAGTATGTATGTTGCATGTAGCATATATGTAGTATGTACGTAGCATGTATGTAGTATGTAGTATGAATGTAGCATGTATGTAGTATGCATGTTGTATGTATGTAGCATGTATGTAGCATGTAATTTTTTTTTATTTTTTTTTTTTACATTCAACACATTAGCCGGATGATGGGACTACTACTGTCCCATCATTGGCTAATGTGTCAATCACTGTCATGGTAGCAGGCATCGCCCGATGGGACTTGTAGTCCCATCGGACGATGCCTGCACAGACCCCCGAAGCCTGCACAGCCCCCCGGCAGGCCGGCACAGCCCCCCGGCAGGCCGGCACAGCCCCCCGGAGCCTGCACAGCCCCCCGGCAGGCCGGCACAGCCCCCCGGCAGGCCGGCACAGCCCACCGGAGCCTGCACAGCCCCCCGGCAGGCCGGCACAGACCACCGGAGCCTGCACAGACCCCCTGGCAGGCCGGCACAGCCCCCCGAAAGGCCCGTACAGACCCCAGAGAGGCTGTACAAGGGAAAAACAGGATTTTTCTTATTCCGATACCGGAAGTCCCATAGACTTGAATGGGACTTCCGGTATCGGAATCGGCGATACCGATACTTTTTTTTAAGATCGGCCGATCCATTCCGATCCGATACTTTGAAGTATCGGACGGTATCGCTCAACTCTAGTCATGACAGAATGGTGCTTTCACCTGTCAACAGAGAATGCAGACAGACTCAATCTCAGAAAAATGAACAAAGCCTGGATTAGCCCACACTTTTCCACACCACCATATGACAGCAGCACATTGTCATGATCCATGCTGGATCATGACAGATAAAAAGCACTAGTAACCTTTTTTTTTCCATAAGCTGTGTGCTTAATGATAGTTTTGCCCCCCGGTGGCCATTAGGGTCATTGCACTGTGGTGGTTTCAGTTCTAGTTTTGCCCCCGGTGGCCGTTAGGGTCATTGCACATGATGCTTTCTTTGCTTTGCCTTTTGCCCCCGGTGGTCACTGGGATTATAGCAGCTTTTGGCCCCTGATCACTTGACTATTCCCTTTTCCTATATAGGGCCTCATGGTCTATAAGCAGGTGTTGGTGATATTGCTCTTTCTCAACCAAGTCTGGTGGAGAAAGGAACTACAGAGAAGAGTTCCTGGCAGTTCAGGGGAGCTCTGGTGTATAGCTTCAGGTGGAAGCTGAACTCAGGTGTCGAGCTTCAGGGGAAAGCTGCATTCTGGTGGTGGACTCTGTTGCTGGGAGCAATAGCAACAGAGCAAAGCTAAGTGGTGTTTCCCTGTTTGCATTTTTTCCCTGGTGTGTATTAGTACAGTGGTTGGACCTGCACCACCCAGCTCCCTTGCAAGGGATAGGTGTAGGGTGTGCTAGGGTGACAGGTATCCTGATTGGCGCCCGGTGCGGAACCGGCCTAGGGAACGTTAGGAGTGTGAGGTACACTGACTCAGGGGAGTGCAGGAGGTCTCCACGTCCCCATTCCCTATCGCAGGGCCCACTGTTGTAACTGCTTCCCTTCCCCTTGTCTTGTTGTTTTAGTTACCGGCCTGCGGGTCGTGTCACACAGGACAGTTACACGTGCCGTGTCTTTTTGTTTTAGTTACCGGCCTGCGGGTTGTGTCACACAGGACGGGTCCACGTGACACACATAAAGTGTTTGTAATATTCAATATTTTAATGAGGCCTCCTAGTTGTTGCCTTTCAGGGGTCTATAATAATAATAATAATAATAATAATAATAATCATTATTTTTTATATAGCGCTAGCATATTCTGCAGCGCTTTACACTTTGCACACATTATTATCACTGCCCCCGATGGGACTCACAATCTAAATTCCCTATCAGTATTGTAGGTTGTAGGTTGGCTCTCACCTTCTCTAAATCCCTTGAACCCCCTGCTCTGGTAGTCATGCCCCCGGAGGCCATGGAGGTGTCTCTCACCGGCTTCAAGTCGCGCCCGGTGCAAATCTCAGCATGCTGTTTTCCGTGTCGACAGCCTGATCACCTGGCCAACAGGTGCCCTCAGCGGTCGGGAAACGATCACGTCTAGTGGTAGTCGGAGGAGGCCTACTAGACACTGGAACATTCTCTTACAAACTTCCGAGGGACGTTAGAGAGCGGTGCTTCCAACTGGGAGGTAGAGGTCTGTGTGGACTCCGGAGCAGAGGCAAATTTTATGTCCTCGGCCTTTGCCCAACGGTACGCAATTCCCTTGGTGCCACTTCCTCACCCTGTGACCATCGGCTGGTCAATAGTTCGAACTTACCATCCCAAATTACACACCAGACAGCACACCTTGGGCTCTCAATCTCACCGTCCCACCACAAGAAGTTGTCTCTGCTCATTATGCCCGAGGGCATCGACCAGGTTCTCCTAGGAGTTCCCTGGCTCCGTTGCCATTCTCCTCATATAGAGTGGTCCTCAGGGAGAACACTGGGTTGGAGCAAGTCCTGTGAGGGTAGATGCATGATGGACTGCAATCAGGTAGGCTCCACTGAGGTGCCTGCGGATCTCTCCGCACTCCCCAAACACTACCAGCAGTACGCGGACATGTTTTCTAACAAATCTGCAGAGACTCTTCTGCCCCATTGTCCCTATGACTGTCCTATAGACCTTCTGCCAGGCGCCGAGCCTCCTCGAAAGGCCGCGTTTATCCGCTGTCCCTCCCGGAGACAGAGGCCATGTCACAATACATCCGGGAGAACCTGGCAAGAGGATTTATTAGGAAGTCGGTGTCATCAGCGGGGGCAAGGTTCTTCTTCGTATAGAAGAAGAGTGGAGAGCTGCGCCCTTGCATTGATTACAGAGGTCTCAATGCCATAACCGTCAAAAACAAATATCCTCTTCCTCTGATCTCTGAGCTGTTTGACAGGTTGCGAGGGGCCCAGATCTTCACTAAGCTAGATCTACGGAGGGCTTACAACTTGATCCGCATACGAGAAGGGGATGAGTGGAAGACAGCCTTCAATACCAAGGATGGCCACTATGAGTATCTGGTTATGCCCTTCGGCCTCTGTAACGCACCAGCTGTCTTCCAGGACTTCGCGAATGATGTCTTTAGCAATATGCTTTCCACCTCGATGGTGGTCTATCTGGACGACATCCTCATCTTCTCTCCAGATTTGGTCTCTCACCAGAGAGACGTCTGCAAGGTCTTTGACCGTTTGTGGGCGAATTCTCTCTTCGCCAAGTTGGAGAAGTGTCAATTTGAGCAGGAGTCTTTGCCGTTCCTGGGCTATATCATCTTGGCCCACGGGTTGGCTATGGATCCTGCCAAACTGCAGGTGGTAATGGACTGGCAGGAGCCCCACTCTCTTAAAGCGGTGCAGCGGTTTTTGGGGTTTGTTAATTACTACCGCCAGTTCATTCCCCACTGGTGGCTTCTTTGGTCGCCCTCACCAAAAAGGGAGCTAATCCTAAGGTTTGATAGGAACAGGTCTCCGTGGCCTTCTCGTCTCTTAAGACCCATTTTGCTGGCACTCCTATCCTCCATCATTCCGATGTGGATAAACCCTTTATCCTAGAGGTAGATGCCTTGTCAGTTGGTGCAGGAGCAGTCCTTTTCCAGAAGAATGCTCAAGGTCGGAAGCATCCCTGCTGCTTTTTCTACAAGACCTTCTCACCGGCAGAGAGAAACTACTCCATCGGGGACAGGGAGCTGCTGGCAATGAAGTTGGCCTTTTCTGAGTGAAGACATCTCCTGGAGGGAGCTTGGTTCCCCTTTCAGGTGTACACCGACCATAAAAACCTGGTGTACTTACAAACGGCCCAGCGGTTGATCTCTCGCCAAGCCAGGTGGTCGCTCTTCTTCTCTCACTTCCGCTTCACCTTGCACTATCTGTCTGTTGAGAAGAGCATCTGGGCTGATGCTCTCTTTCGCTTGGTGGTGTCAGCGGAGGAGGAGGAGGCTGAGCCTCGGCTAATCATCCCCTCTGAGAGTCTGAGGACCGTGACCCCGGTCACTCTTGAGTTAGTGCTGCCGGGCAAGACTTTTGTTCCTCCCCGCCTGCAGCCAGAGGTTCTCGCGTGGGCTCACGCATCCAGGGTGGGTGGTCACTTTGGTACTAGGCGGACCATGGAACTCCTGGCAAGGACTTATTGGTGGCCGCACATGGCTCAGGACATGAGAGAATACATTCAATCATGCGTCTCCTGTGCTCGGAACAGGTCCTCTAGGCAGAGGCCGGCTGGGTTACTGTACCCCTTGCCGGTGGCAGACAGACCCTGGGAGATGGTCGGCAAGGATTTTGTGGTCGGCCTGCCCAAATCCAGTGGCAGCACGGTCATCTGGGTGATCACTGATCATTTTTCTAAAATGGTGCATCTGGTGCCACTCGGGCGGCTGCCTTCTGCCCGTGGTCTCGCCGTGCTGTTCATAAAGCACGTATTTCGTTTGCACGGTATGCCGGACAAGATAGTTAGTGACCGGGGTCCCCAATTTGCATCTCGGTTTTGGAGGGAGCTCTGCAATCTGCTCAGCATTGAGCTAAATTTGTCCTCCGCCTATCACCCTGAGACGAACGGGTTGGTTGAGAGAGCTAACCAAACTCTGGTCACATACCTGTGACATTTTGTCTCGGCCAGGCAGGATGACTGGGCATCCTTAATGTCATGGGCAGAATTTGCTCTGAACAACGCGGTAGCTGACTCCACTGGTCAGACCCCATTCCTCCTTAATTACGGCCAGCATCCGCGCATCCCCATCCCAATTCCAGTGTCTTCCACTGATTCCAGGGTGGCAGACTGGGCAGTGGAGGCTTGCGACATTTGGGATCGCACTCAGGATGCCATCCGAGCCTCTAAGGAGAGAATGAGGGCGTCCGCCGACACGCATCGGCGTCCTACTCCAACTTTTGCACCTGGCGACTTGGTGTGGCTCTCTGCCCGAAATATCAGGCTGCGGGCCGAGTCCACCAAGTTTGCGCCACGATACATTGGTCCCTTCAAGGTCCTGGAACAGGTCAACCCTGTGGTCTATCGCCTGGCTCTTCCTCCCCTCTTGGCCATTTCTGACACCTTTCACGTGTCCCTCCTTAAGCCTGCTCAGTTGTCCCGGATTTCCAAGTCATCTGCCGGGACATCCGACCTGTCTCCAGATGAGTTCAAGGTCAATGCCATCGTGGGATGCAGGGTGGTGCGTGGCAAAAAATTTTATTTGGTGGACTATAAGGGTCCTGAGGCTCGGACCTGGGAGCCAGTGGAGGATATCCGCACCCCGCTCCTTATTGCGGCATTTGAGCTCAGCGAGGCTCAGAAGAGAGTGGGGTTAATGTTAGGCGTCGGGTTCCGGGTGCTGCACAGCGGGGGTTCTGAGCCTTGCCATCGATGGTCTCCCATTCCCCTCCAGCCACAGTGGAGCCTGCTCAGCAGACTCCACGATCCCGGCGTTCTGCCCACGCCAGCATTGTGGGTTTGGTTGCTGTTGCCACCGCTGGTCCAGTTATGGCAATGCAGCCTGGCCAGCAGCAAAAGACTCCAGAGTCTAAGTCCTTCCTTCGGTCCACTGAGCATGCTCATGAGACGATCTCCCATTGGGGATCGGGAGTCACATGCTCAGGTCCTTCTCCAGTTCTGATTGGTTCATCTGGAGGATCAGGAAGGTCCCGGAAGGGCACAGCTATAAAAGGTTCGCATGGCCGCCTGGCCATGCGCTTTGATAGACTCCAAGGCTATAATACTTAGTGTATGCATGTTGATGGATGAATGAGCCTGGTGACTGACGCATTATAATTCCCCCTTCTTGGATATTAGCATCCGCCACAGTAATGCCGTGCGCCATGTGTGCGCTTTCCTGCACCATTGTTAGGCTGGTTAGTGGCGTCCGTCGGTGCGGACATTGCATCCGTCATAAGCGGTGGTTCACACTACCGTGACCTGTGACGTAAACAGGTTGCGGTTGTTCGCCAGCTGGCACGTGCTACGTGAAGCAACAGAGTTCGTGCCTGCTAGCACCGGGTCAGTGGTTAACTACCGGCATCCGGCTTTTCTCCTACACACCTTCTCCTCATTATTTAGCAGCAGTTTGTCACCTCTGCACGGTGGGCCCGGGCTGCAAACGCACCCCTTATATTATTTATTTGGTGCATTCCACCAGCCCGTAACACATGCAGAATGAGGACAGCAGCACTGAAGGTGAGAGATCAGCAGCACCAAAACTGGCAGGAAGAGGCAATGTGGTGACCAGAGTGAGAAGGCAAGAAACTGCTCCACAGAGTAAGAAAGTCCTGAAATTCTCCGTCAAAGAGTTAAGTGTTACCCAACAGTCTGTGAGTTTTTTAAAGAGAGTTCTGACACAAAAAAATATCCATTTGCAACCTGTACCATGCAAAAATTATCAGGGGCCTGACCACTAAGAACCTAACCACCACCAGCATAATCACTCACATGTCATCTAAGTACTCGACTCAGTGGGCAGAACGCATGGATATACAATTGGTGCCATCGGGTGACACCACTGCTTCTTCTCCTGTGCTAGGTGCTTCCCAATCCCCTGTCCAAAACACTGATGCAGATTCCTTCTGCTCTGCACCTATTATTGCACATTCTGACTTACCAATATCAGGGACTTCCAAATCCTTGTCCCAGCCCAGCTGTCACTACCCCAGGCCTTGGAATGAAAAAGAAAGCTCCCAGCCACCTACCCACAGGCCCAAATGCTAAAAGGGCACTTTTCCATGCTGCTTGACGTGGAATTGCTGCCAGTTATGCTGGTAGACAATGATGGTTTGCTCTGACTTATGGTCCCTATGACTCCATAGTCAGCGCAACTATCCTGCTTCTGTGCCTACTTAAACAGTCACTGCTCACAATTAAACATGATGCTTTGCATGTGGACCAGGTGGGGATGGATGAAGACAAAACACAGAGAGATACTAGCGAGCCTAGCCTTATCTCATCAGCTCAGCATGGATTGGGTAACAATGAGGAGGTGGACGCTGAAGATGAGGAACAGGAGCTGGTGGCCAGGGCAATAGAGGCTAGTGGCCACACAACCCTCTTCCTGTCTCTCCAACTTGGATGGACTGAGGATGGGAATGAAGAGTAAAAGAGGGAGGAGATGGAGAGTCATCATCATGGTGGATACAGGGAAATGTTTTCTGTATGGAGCTTGGCACATATGGCTGACTTTTTGTACCACTGCCTTTCCAGTGACCCTCACATTACATTCATCTTGGCTAAAAAAGAGTACTGACTGTTTACCCTGCTAGAATCACACTACAAGGAGAACTTTGCATCTCTTCATCTTGAGGGGAAAAAGTGTTAGAAAATAGTTGTATACCAGAACGCCATTGTGGAAAATATGTTGAAAAAATCCCTTTAGACAACTCTATCGGCAGGGGACAAGCTTACTTGTCTAAACAAGAAGGAGAGGCAAGGGAGATACACAGCAGAGGCAAGAGTACACTGTTGAAGGCTTGCGCCAATTTCATGACACCAGCCCAGCGCTAATGGCCTGATTACTGGGTGTTTTTGACAAGGAAGAAAAAGTTTTTAAAGATGTTGAAGCAATACCTGGCAGACCAAAGCAGTGTACTCCCTAATTCCACTGCAAATATATGTACCACTGCCTTTCCTGTGATCCTCGAGTTACATTCATCTAGGCCAAAAAAGAGTACTGGCTGCTTAACCTGTTAGTTCCACACAACAATGTGAAAGTTGCATCTCTTCTTCGTGGGGTGAAGAGGTCTTCAAAAATGGTGCTAAACCAGAAGGCCATTGTAGAAAACATTTTGAAAAAAATCCCATCAGACAACTCTATGGGCAGGGGGCAAGCTTCCTTGTCCAACCAAGAAGAGGAGGTGAGGGAGACACTGTGACAGAGTCAGCTTCTGCTAAGTCAATTTCTAGAGTGGACCCTCTGGGTCGTAGCACCCACCCACCTAGGGCAAGCTGACCTTGTGAGGAACCACCCCTATACAGGGAGTGTCAGGGGTAAGATCAAGGGGGTGAGTCACCACGACTGCTGGAACCAGAAGGCCGGCTCAAGGAAGACACAAGTGCGAGTGTCTGGCAACAGGGAATGTGCAGGGTACAAGAGAAGACAAAGCGTGGTCACAGGGTTTCTTCAATAAAGCGTGGTCTCAAGGTTTAATCAGGTTCAAGACATGATAACAAGGACCAAGTGATACATAGCAAGATGCATGCGAGGGGAAAGCCAAAGTCCAAGCCATGATATGTGCTAGGTGGCATGCCAGGGTTCCTGCAAGTGCTAGATGGCATCGGACTCCGGACATCTGGCAATGATCGACAGGCTCCGGACATCAGGCTGCGGACATCAGCTCTGGACATCAGGCCACAGTCATCAGGTTCCGGACCTCTGGCAGTAATCGGCAGGCTCCGGGCATCCGGCAGGCAAGCCAGGGATCAGGCAAGGAGGCACGCCAGAGTTCAAGACATGGTGCGTGTTTAGGAGACACGCCAAGGTCTAAGGCAGGGTTCAAGGCAGGATGCATGCTAGGAGACACACCAGGGTCCAAGGCAGGGTTCAAGGCAGGGTGCGTGCTAAGGGGCACACCAGGGTCCATGACAGGGAGCAAGGCAGGGTGCATGCTAGGAGGCACACCAGGATCCAAGGCAGGGTTCTAGTTGGGATGCATGCTAGGAGACACACCAGAGTCCAAGATTCAAGGCGGGGTGTGTGCTAAAGGGCATGACAGGGTTCAGGCTAGGGTTTATGGCAAGACCTGTGCGTACTTTAGAGAAGCACGGGGAGGTATGCCAAGGAGCCAGATAGGGCCTGCACGTGCCAGGAGGCATGCTATGCACAGTGCAGGGACAGTGTGAGTGCAAGGAAGCACAGAGAGCATGGCTGGGGCACTGGCTAGCTGGTCAGGCTGAGGCTCAGACAGGAAGGCAAGACTGAGGTGAGCATGGCTGAGGAACAACAGGCGGACACAGCTAAGTCACTGGCCGACGAGCACGGTTGAAGCACAAGAAGGCGGGAGAGGCAAGGCCAGGCACGTGTAAAGGGCACACAAAGAAAGAAGGCAAGACAAAGTACAGAACAAGGAGCGCAACGTAGGCTAAAGCACAGAGCCGGGTAAGAAAAGAGAAGCAGAGTGTTTGCTAGAGCCCAGAGCTGGGTCAAGACAGGATACTAGATGCAAGGCATAGAGCAGAGTACAGACAGGTAGCGGAATGTATGCTGAGGCACAGAGCCGGGTACAAGGGAAAAGCAGAGCATATGCCAGAGCACAGAGCCGGGTATATGGCAAAGCACAGAGTACAAGACAAGACTTGTGCTAAAGGACCACGGAAGGTCAGAATATAAAGATATAGCTCAAAGCAGAGTACATGGCCAAAGCGCGTACAGACAGCACGGCGAGGCATAGTACAGAAACTGGCTTGTGCAAAAGAGCACGATAGGGCAGAGCAAAGGAAGGAAGCAGAGCTTGTGCTAAAGGAGCACAAAAAGACAGAGTACAGGGATGGAACACAAGGCTAGATACAGGACCAGGTACAGGACACCAGACGAAGACAAGACACCAGATGAAGTACAGGACAAGGACAAACACAGGACATCAGACAAAGTACAAGCACAGAGCGTGTGCAAAGAAGCACAACAGGGCAGAGTGCAGGGGCACAGAATACAGGGAACAACCAAGTAGACCAAACAGCCTAGCAGGGAAGCAACACGATACTCAGGCCCCGACCATAGGAAGGGGCAGTCTGATATAGGGCATTAGCACCTGGACTTCCGGATCAGGACCATGGGGGAGGACTTCCGGGTTGGTCCTCCAGGATCATAGAGAGGACTTCCAGGTCAGATCCTCTGGAAGCATAGAGAGGATTGCTGGAAGAGGTCCTCCTGGACCATAGAAAGGATAGCTGGATCAGCTCATCCCGGAACATAGAGAGGATCGCTGTGTCAGGTCCTCCAGGACCATAGAGAGGATTACTAGGTTGGGTCCGCCAGGACCAGAGAGAAGATTGCCGGATTCGGTCCTCCAGGACCTTAGAAAGGACTGCAGCAGGCAGAGCAGAGACGGGCACGCACACAGCAACGGCATGCAGCCATGACGTAAAGCACACATGAGCACAGCAAAGGCATGCAGCCATGGTGAGGTACGTGTGCATACTAGCGATGGCGCACAGCCATGAGATGAAGCACATGTGCGCACAAGCAATGGTGTATAGCCATGGGGTAGAGCACGAGTGCGCACCAGCAGCGGCAGGCAGCCATGAGATGAGGTGCGTGTGCACACTGCTCCAGGGTTCATGCAGCATATCAGACCCGACAGGCATAACAGTGAGGTGCACATGCATACTGCTCCAGGGGTCATACAGCATAACAGACCAAACAGGCATAACAGTGAGGTGCACGTGCACACTGCTCCAGGGGTCATGCAGCATAACAGACATGATGGGCATGACAGACACACAGCAGAGGCAGAGGTATACTTTTGAAGGTGTGGGCCAATTTTATGACACCAGCCCAGGGTCTGATGACCAGGTATTTTTGGCAAGGAGAGAAAAGTTTTTAAAGATGGTCAAGCATTACCTGGAGGTCCAAAGCAGTGTACTCCCTAATTCCACTGCGACTTTCAACTATTGGGTCTCAACCTGGACACCCGGCATGAGCTGTCCCTCTATGCCTTGGAGGTGTTGTGCTGCCATCTTGTTTGATGGGGTTTTTAGTGCTGCCAGATGGGTCATGACAGAAAGGTGCTTTCACCTGTCAACAGAGAATGCAGACAGACTCAAAAATGAACAAAGCCTGGATTGGCCCACACTTTTCCACACCACCATATGACAGCAGCACATTGTCATGATCCATGCTGGATCATGACAGATAAAAAGCACTAGTAACCTTTTTTTTTCCTTAAACTGTGTGCTTAATGATAGTTTTGCCCCCAATGGCCATTAGGGTCATTGCACTGTGGTGGTTTCAGTTCTAGTTTTGCCCCCGGTGGCCGATAGGGTCATTGCACTTGATGCTTTCTTTGCTTTGCCTTTTGCCCCCGGTGGTCACTGGGATTATAGCAGCTTTTGGCCCCTGATCACTTGACTATTCCCTTTTCCTATATAGGGCCTCATGGTCTATGAGCAGGTGTTGGTGATATTGCTCTTTCTCAACCAAGTCTGGTGGAGAAAGGAACTACAGAGAAGAGTTCCTGGCAGCTCAGGGGAGCTCTGGTGTATAGCTTCAGGTGGAAGCAGAACTCAGGTGTCGAGCTTCAGGGGACAGCTGCATTCTCATGGTGGACTCTGTTGCTGGGAGCAATAGCAACAGAGCAAAGCTAAGTGGTGTTTCCCTGTTTGCATTTTTTCCCTGGTGTGTATTAGTACAGTGGTTGGGCCTGCACCACCCAGCTCCCTTCCAAGGGATAGGTGTAGGGTGTGCTGGGGTGACAGGTATCCTGATCGGCGCCCGGTGCGGAACCGGCCTAGGGAACGTTAGGAGTGTGAGGGACACTGACTCAGGGGAGTGCAGGAGGTCTCCATGTCCCCGTTCCCTATCGCAGGGCCCACCGTTGTAACTGCTTCCCTTCCCCTTGTCTTGTTGTTTTAGTTACCGGCCTGCGGGTCGTGTCACACAGGACAGTTACACGTGCCGTGTCTTGTTGTTTTAGTTACCGGCCTGCGGGTTGTGTCACACAGGACGGGTCCACGTGACACACATAAAGTGTTTGTAATATTCAATATTTTAATGAGGCCTCCTAGTTGTTGCCTTTCAGGGGTCTATAATAATAATAATAATAATAATCTTTATTTTTTATATAGCGCTAACATATTCTGCAGCGCTTTACACTTTGCACACATTATTATCACTGCCCCCGATGGGACTCACAATCTAAATTCCCTATCAGTATATCTTTGGAATGTGGGAGGAAACCAGAACACCCTGAGGAAACCCATGCAAACACGGGGAGAACATACAAACTCCTTGCAGATGTTGTCCTTTGTGGGATATGGATGATAGATGATCCTAATCATATTTTCTGTCTGGCTTTGCACTTTCTGCAAAGCCTTTATGACTGTTTAAGCACATGAACTACACTTTCAAAATATTTTCGTTTAAAATGATTTTATGGATTCAATAACTCATCCATTCAATTTAACATGGTTATTGTTATATTGAGGTGGCATGCAAAATGCACAAAAAGTTTAGAAAAATAGTTCAGGAACAGATTACTCATTGGTATAAAACTTGACAAAAGCTTTTTCAAAATGTTATAGTTTTTGCATTAATCACCCATAGACCCATAGACATGGGCTGGAGTACATTTGGTTGCTGTATAAGACTCAAAAAATTTGTTCAAAATGTATCGTATATTGCTCACCTGTTGACTGTTTTGTGGTCCAGAGTCCATTTCGTTGGTATATAACCCTCAAAAAATTTGTTCAAAATTTATCGGTATCTTATTGCTCACCTGTAGGGTATTACATCTTCTTGGGTATATTTAGTTGTTATATAAGCCTCCGAAAACTTGTTCCAAATTTATCAATATCATATTACCCTTGAATAGGGTATACCATCTTCTTGGGTACAATTAGTTGCTATATAACCTTCATAAAACTTGTTCAAAATGTATCAGTATTATAGTTCTCATCCATAGGGTATTACATCTTCTTTGGCACATTTCTTTGCAATCTAAATGACTAAAATGGTTTAAAAAATGTATTGGTATTATACTGCCCATCCACATAGTATTACGTGTTCTTGAGTACATTTCATTGGTATATAACCCTCAAAAAAGTCTTAAAACATGTATAGTTATTATATTGCTCACCCATAGACTATTCCATGGTCTGGACATATCCTTGGTATATAACCCTCAAAAATGCATAGCCTTTATAACTCAAGAAGTACCAATACATGACAATTTGAACAGAATGTGTATGAGGCCCTCCTTTATATCTAATACAGAGTGTATATGAGTCCCTCTGAGTCCCAAATTTTTGGCAGTTCTTGTTTCCTACATAAATTCAACTGAAATTTTATTTTTTATTAAGAAAATTAATTTTGGCTTACTTAAGTTACATTTTTTGCAAATTCTTTTTAAAATTTGCCTTATATGTGTCATTACACAGGAAAAAATGTTTCTTAAAATTTTTTTCCTATAAAAAGCAATTTCTCGTCAGTTTGGAATGTTTTATTGTCACTCCTTTAAGTGGAGTAAATGTGTGACACCATTGTTCTCAGCAACAATTTGTGAGTCAGAGAGCCTTCCAGGGGTCGTCCCCATGCTATTCTTCACTTTTCCCATCCATTTGAATATTTTCACTGTCCCCCAGACCTCTTTGTAGGGTCTGCTAGAAAAAAGCTCGGCTTTCCCATTGACTCCAATTATACTTTTTACTCAAAACAAGCATGGAAGTATTATGAATTGCTCAGTTTGATCAGCAAGCACCTGAGCATTTTAGTGCTCGTTCATCCCTAATCACTACTTTTTGGGTGCTTGCTGGAGAGACTGGGAGACCATGAGTGGGTATGAAGTGTGGTTGACAAAATGAACATGCATACTACAATATAATAATACATCTACTTATAATAGATGTGTAACTGTGGATGAAGAATTTGGAAAGTGCTTGATGGTTGCTGCATGTTGTTCTTAAAATAAAGCTCAATTTTTCATTGAGATCAATACATTTCTTAGTGACAAGAGTCTCTATCCAACAACACTCTGCTTGGGCCAATATACATTTCAAGTCACCACTTCTGACACCACAGGGATTTTTTCAATTGTTCACACTCCGAAATCATTAGGATAACAGCCAGAATCTAAAATATCTCAGAATAGTTTTTAATAGAGAAGTATAATTGGAGTTCTTGACCACCATGATGTCCCAAACATGTACCCTGGTAGTCCTTTGTAGTCAGGTTCACATATATCTCTTGACATGTACAAGTTGCATAGTATATCATCTGGGTAAAGTTACATGTGATGTAGTCTCTAATATAGCTTTATTTACCATCTGTTGATGTAAAATGAGTAGCTCAAATAATGTTAGTACGATTGGCGTAACTACAAAGTTATGGGCCCCGTTGCGATCTTTCAAATGGGGCCCCCCCATGCCAAAATACATGCATATCTCCACTCCATACACCTCGTTCACGAGCGGCTCCACTCCGTACACCTCGTACACGCGCGGCTTCGCTCCGTACACCTTGTACACGCGCGGCTCCACTCCATACACCTTGTACACATGCGGCTCCACTCTGTACACCTCGTACACACACAGCTCTGCTCCGTACAACTCTTACACACAGACATACGACTCCACTCCGTACACCTCTTACACACATGGATCTACTACATCCACCCTGTAAACCCCTCCTGACCCTACACATAAACTTACCCTCATCCAGCACCATGACAACCAGTAGAGTCCTGCATATACTGAGGGCCCTGATCATGTAACCCCTGACTCCTCCCCTCCTGTGACCTCATCACATATCCTGTGCACACAGAACAGCCATCGTGTCAGGCCAATTGCAGCCACTCGCAATTGGGCCCCTAAGCACTCCAGGCCCCGTCGCAGCTGCAACCACTGAGACTGCGGTAGTTACGCCCCTGGTTAGGGGTGCTGGAGAGTGCTGGTCAGTCCACAGCAGCCTGGGAAATACCTAGAGAAATGCCACAGAGGAGAAAAATCTGCTTATTCCATCGGCAAAATACCGAAATATTCCAAATCAGATCATTCGGGCCACGGAGACAGGCAGATGTGCTGTCTGTGCCCCCTGCCACAGTCTCACTCCCCCATGCCACCTTCACATGTCCCCCTGCCACTGTTGCCCTTACCCATGCCACTGTTACGCTCCCCCATACCACCATCCCGCACCCCAATGCCACCATCACGCACCTCATGTCACTGTCACACTCCCCCATGCCACCGTCACACTCCCCCATGCCATTGTCATGCACCCTCCTCCCCCATGCCACCATTGTGCGCCCCCTGCCACCAACACCTGCCCCAATGCCAGCATCATGCACCCCATGCACCGTCATCCACCTGTCTCCCCATTATTCCCCAGCCTCTCTTCTCTGCCAAGCCATTCAATTGCTTCCTATTGTCCAAAGGCTTCAGTTCAAAACCCTAACTATGACATACAAAGCCATCCACAACCTGTCTCCTCCATACATCTGTGACATGGTCTCCCAGTACCTACCTACACACAACCTTCGATCCTCTCAAGAGCTCCTTCTCTACTCCCGTCTTATCTCTTCTTCCCACAACCACAAACAAGTCTTCCCCTGTGCTTCCCCCACACTTGGGAACACTCTACCCCAACACATCAGAAATTTGCCTACCACGAAAACCTTCAAAAGGAACCTGAAGATCTACCTCTTCTGAAAAGTCTACAACCTGCAGTGATCCTCAGTCTACTGAACCACCGCACAACCAGCTCTACCCTCTCCTAGTGTACCCTCACCCATCCCCTGTAGACTGTGAGCCCTCGCAGACAGGGTCCTCTCTCCTTTTGTACTTGTGTGTGCCTGTATTGCTATTGTACTTGTCTTTGTATGCCCTTTACACATGCAAAGTGCCATGGAATAAATGGAGCGATACAAATTAATAATAATAATAATAACAATAATAATAAAACTAAGCATGTTTTTGGAATCAGCACATCAAACTGAATAAAACAGACACATTACCTTTGCTGATGATTTTTTTTGTGTTGACCAGTGTTAGTGGCCATGTAAAATGCCCTTCTAAGTGACTTGCATAGAGCACACAAAACAGATTTCTTCGGCAGATTATAACAAAACACACCCATCCAGGGAAAAATAGAATGCGCGAAAGTCCAATTTTTGGTGTGATTCAAAACTATGAAGTAATGAACTTTAAAATTTAATAAATATGTTTTGCTTGTTTCTGAGAAAGAAATGGAATAACACAAAGAGACTGTTGCAGGAGTAAAATCGAAAGCAAATTTGGGACTTATACTCTTATTACAGTCTAAGAGCCGCACATAAAAGAAAACTGCTTTCTTTTTGCACTTGGAACATTGCAGAGTTACAACTTCGAAGGGCTTTGTGTGGGTTAAACTGTAAGTTAGTTATTAGTGCTGGATGACTTGTAACATAATCTATTATCTAGTTCTAAAGATTAGTTTCAATGGGGTAAGAGATTAAACAAAGGCAGCAAAAGCAGGTTCTTATCCGAATGTTAATGATACAGTCATAAGGCATTAATAGCATGAACCTAGTTTTGTCAGCCTGATATTAGCAATGTAATATCAATGAATTTCAGTAACCAAATATTCAAAGTCTTCTGACTAATTCTGATTTAATTCTATGTGTTTTAAATTTAAATACACCGTACCTTTAGCTACTACAATTCCTGCTAGCTTATTAAACCTTAAAGAAAGTAGGATATTCATCAGAATGTCTACTCTTCACTTCATGTTCCACACAATGGGAAGACATTGAAATCATTTTAAGTAGCTGACTGTGCTGATGTCGGAAATTAAAGGTGTGAACAGATACAAGGCAGCCATTTGTATTTCGAAAGAGAGACTATTGAAGAGAAGAAAAGAAATACAAAATAATTGCAATCTTTCCATTGTGAATGAAGAGTTAATTGCATGCTGGATTACACTTATGTTTTCATTTAGGAGCAGATTAAGTGTTTCTATAAAGGCTTTCAATGGTTTTTTTCTGAAGCTGCATATGGATGTCAGTAAACCTGAGATTTATGTAAAATACTTAGCTCATTCCAGATAGCTTAAGGTTTATGGTGTGGTTTAATTTCAAGCCACTAGCATCTGAACAAATTGTTAAGTATTGACATAAATTTTAAAACAGGTTTGCATAAACATTTATTTCTAATATTCTCACATTATACATAGAAATAGACTTAAAAAAAGAAAAAAGCAACAAAAATGTATTTAAGTTAATGGCATATTTAAATAACATTTTCAAACTTTCTTCAAATAGTTATCTGTAGGAGGCATGAAGGAAAAAACTGAATGTTCTTTTCTCTGTATTCTCTATGTACAGTAGCTGACATTTTTGAGTGTGTGGCCAATGAATTATGCATACAGCTTTTAGGGCATGCTGCGTTTTAGGTGTGGTTTTTCCCTATAGACTTGTATTATGTGTGGAAAATTTGCAAGCACAGAAAAATGCCCATGCACTTTTAGCGCATTTCCGCTGAGGAAACAGGCTACCAATGCCTTTAATCCATGCATTCCTGTATCAATAAAGTTTTGTCAAAACAAAATACCAGGAATCATCAAAATACAGTCCATACGGAAGAAACAATTCGGCACTGCTGTGTCTCCCTTAATGAAGCTACATAGCTGTGATTCAAATTCACACACCAGGACTGTGCGCCATTCTACCTGCGGAACGGCTGCTCAATCCAACAAAAGAGCAAAAAATGTATCATAAGAAAAATAAAGAAAGGATGGCACTCACCGTTCTGATGTGATGATTTTTATTGGATAACGGCCGTTTCACGCACTTGCGCGTCAACGGGTCCCGAGGACCCGTTGAAGTGCAAGTGCCTGAAACGGCCATTGTCCACCTATTGTACATTCCTCCAGAGCCTATGCTACTTATCCAATAAAAATCATCACGTCAGAACGGTGAGTGCCATCCTTTCTTTCTTTTTCTTATGATCATCAAAAAATAAATTAGTTTTATTTAAAACAAAACATTCCAGAAAGAGACAAAAAACACAGTGCTAAAAATGCATGTAAAAGAACATACTCAAAAATGCAATAAAAAAACACAATGAACTTAATTCACATAACAGTTGCAGAAATGGTGCAAAAAACCTGCAACATCAAAAACTCAGCATAAGCTCATTGTGGCAATATTGCTCTACAGGCAATGCTCCAATACGGAAAATTATACAGAATAAAAGAAACAATCTTGCAATTACCACTTAGTAGAAGTAGCTACCTTGCAATTGTTTTTTCTTTTATTTAAAAAAAACCCGCTGTAACCATATGTCAGCCATAAATCAATTTGTAAATGTCCTTTAAAGCAGCAGCATACTGTCTCGTGTTTTTTTTACATAGGCTTCTCTGTAGGACCTATAGAATGTATCAAAAAACCTCCTATAAAAATGTCTGAAATAACATTTTTTATTGAATATCATTTGCTGGTTTGTTGCAGATCTCCTTTATTGAGAGCAATGAGGATGTCACAATCTGTAAGAAACAATAAATAATAAAACATTATATTCATCTTCCCTGGCAGTTTCATAACTTCCTTGTCTGCTATTCTACTGTAGCAGTTCCTGAGTAGCCCAGACTCCTGCAATAACAGAACATACACTATGTCTGCATACCCCAAGAAATTTGAAGCCATACCTCTGCTAGAAATATCCAAGACCAATTCTATGAGGTGGACTCCATCTGGGCCAATGTAAAAATCATCTTTCTAAAGTTCAAAATGCCTAATTACCATCTTTCCATTGAACCACACAAATTTGGGTAGAACTTTGTTAGTGATTACCCAGTTCCTTTTAAGTGCAGTGCAAACAAACTAGCCAACCATTTTAACCTCTGAATGATCTTAGGCTAAATTATCATGATAATCAAAGTTGGTAATCAACTCGTTGCAAAGATGAAGAATTTTTATTTGCAGTCACAAATATAGACGTTTCGGCTGTATCAACTAGCCTTCATCAGTAAACTGCAAAGTCGACAAAAGTATATACAATATACAATCAGATACTACAGATAATCAATCCATGAAAATATCAATAACAGAAGAAACTATTTTATTTACAGTAAAATGAGAGCACTTAGGATAGTTTCACACTAGCCTATGGCCGAGCTGCGGAGAGATGCGGGCATCCTCCGTGAAGCTCCACCCACAGCAGCACCTCCTCTGGTCAGCTCCGCCTACATTGGCATGCGGCCTGCATACCTCATCTTTAACATTAGGTACGCAGGCCATGCCGATGTATGCAGATGCCTCCGCATGCGTCGTTTTGACGGTGTGGCAAACCGCGTCGAACGCAACGTGTTGCATTTTGGTGCGTACCGCATGCCGACGTAGGTGGAGCTGACCGGAGGAAGTGCGGCCATGGGCGGAGCTTCATGGAGGAAACCCGCTTCCCTCCGCAGCTCAGCCATACGCTAGTGTGAAACTAGCCTAAAACAGTTGGATGGCAGCAAGTTGCAGATAAGTTGCACCAATGTTTTTGCCACACAATTTTTCATAAAAGTGCTGTTATGTGACTCATCTTACTGTATAGCTTCAGCCTTTAGCACAAACAGTGGCATGTAAACGTTTGGGCACTCCTGGCTAAAATTACTGTTATTGTGAACAGTTAATCAAGTTGAAGATAAAATTACCTCTAAAAGGCCTAAAGTTAAAAATAACACATTGCCTTTGTATTTTAGGCCAAAAAATAGTCATTTTTTACATTTTAAAAGTTACAAAAATGAAAAAGGGCCAATGCAAAAGTTTGGGCATACTGCATGTATAGTACCTAGTAGCACCCACTTTTGCAAGTATCACAGATTGTAAACATTTTTATAGCCAGCTAAGAGTCTTTCAATTCTTATTTGTGAGACTTCCATCCATTCTTCCTTGGAAAATTCCTTGGAGAATTCCAGTTCTGTGAGATTCATGGGTTATCTTGCATGCACTGCTATTTTGAGGTCTAGCCACAGATTTTCAATTGTGTTAAGATCAGAGGACTGTGAGGGCCATTGTAAAAGCTCAAGCTTGCTCCTTTAGAGGTAGGTAGTCTATTGTGGATTTTGACATATGTTTAGAATCATTTGTAGAAGCCATATTCTCTTCAACTTCACCTTTTTTACAGATTGTGCAATGTTTGCAAGAATTTGTTGAAATTTCAAAGAATCCATTCTTCCCTCTACCTTATTAAATGATCTCTGTGCCATTGGCTGCAACACAACCTTAAAGCACGATTGATCCATCTCCATGCTTAATGGTTGGTGAGATGTTGTTTTCCAAAAATCCTGTGTCATTTTTCCTCTGCACATACCTTTGATCATTGTGACCACAGAGTTCTATTTTAACCTTACTGGTCCACAGGACTTGTTTCCAAAATGCATCAGGCTTGTTTAGATGTTCTTTTGCATACTTTTGAAGCTGAATGTTATCATTCAGGACGCAGGAGAGCTTTTTTCTGATGACTACTCTATTCAGGCCATATTTGTGCAGGTGTCTCTAAACAGTAGAACAATGTACCACAACTATAGAGTCTGCTAAATCTTTCAGAAAGTCTTTTACAGTCAAGTGGGGGTACTGATTTTCCCCTCAAGGAATCCTATGAGCAGCTGTCACTGAAATTTTGCTTGGTTTTCCAGACCTTATATTAAACTGCACTGTTTCTGTTAACTGCCATTTCTTAATTATATTTTGAACTGGGAAAACTTGAAAATGCTTTGCTATCTTCGCATAGCCTTCCCCTCTTTGTGGGCCTCCACCATTTTCATTTTCAAAGTGCTAGGCAGCTGCACAGAAGAATCCATGGCTGCTGTTTTTTGGCATAATGTTAGAGGAGGTTTTGTTTTTCAAAAGCTGTGAAATTTGCATCACCTGGCCTTTCCTAACCATGATAGTGGACAAGCCATAACCCTAACAAGCTAATTAAGGTCTGAAACCTTGATCAAAGAGATCTGAGCACACAAATCTCCAAAGGGTGCCCAAACATTTGGATCAGCCCATTTTCCTTTTTGTAATTTTTAAGATGTAAAAAATGAGAATATATATATTTTTTACTAAAATACAAAGGAAATGTGTCATCTTTAACTGTGGCCTTTTAAGAGATCATTTCACCTTCAACTTGCTTAACTGTTAACATTAACAATAATTTTGACCATGCGTGCCCAAACTTTTACATGCCACTGCACAACATTCTATGACACCTTTCAAAGGCTGGTTTCACACTAGCGTTTTATCACGCAGTGCATCGTGCGCTATTGTTCGCATGCGCAATTGTCCCCTATCTTTAAAATGGAGGGCACAGTGTGTAGCGATTGCACGCGTGCCTCAGCGTTTTCGTGCGCTGCGCATTTTCCAGGTGTGCGACTAGACGCGCCGGACGCTACATGTTGCATTTTTTGTTCCACCCAACATCGTTAAACAATTGCATGCGGGCGTGTGCGCACTCAATGTGCAAAAAAATAGCATTAGAGTCTATGGGGTCACTGACTTGCACTGTGAAGTGCGCACGTCAGCGCTTTGTGAGCGCAGGCGATTTCAGATTTAGCAATATCTAGACACTTGTTTAATCCACAACCCTAAACAAGCAACATTGTTTTAGAGGAGTGAACATAAAAGAAGGGGTCTGTAGTGCCAGACCACACTCTACAGACAGTCTGCAAGAGATAAGAAGCCCTGCAAATGACAATACACCCACCCAGCAAGAGACAAGACTCAAGTTTGGATTACAGCTTCAGCAGCTAAAATGTGAGTATTATAAAATCTATATATGTGTGCCTGTCCTTAAAAATATATTATGTACTAATGTTTTTTTTTTATTCCAGCATGTCTTCTGAATCCAAATATTCGCCATCCTAAGAAGAACTGGCTCAAGCTGACTTGGAGGTGAGGATTTTTCTGCCTTTGTGTAAGTATGGCTGCCTCTACAAATGGGTAATAATTTGTGTTCTTTTACAGACCTCAGCATCGGAACCGGCAAGTGAGGCGGAACAGCGTGAGCAGCCTAGCCAAGTCACTGTTTGGAGTCTGATTTTTTTCCTTCCCATGATGAAATCTAGACCCTTACATGCTGCAGTCTCCTGCGTTTCATCTGCGGTAAAGGAGATTGCAGAGGAGAGTGCCTTGCGGCAACTCTCTCCAGAGGCTAAGTCCTCTGTTCCCTCCACTGAGCATGCTCATGGGACGAGCTCCCATTGGAGATCAGGAGTCACATGCTCAGGTCCTGTGTCTAATCCTATTGGCTCCTCCTGGAGCCTTGGAGACTTCCAGAAGGTCCCGTTTGGTATAAAAAGCATGCATGGCTGTTCCGCCATGTGCTAGTATTTCATACTTGCTGCTGTATGTATGGTGATGGATGCTTGGACTGGTGACTGACTTATTAAGAAACCCCTTCCCTCTGATAATACGATTGTGTGAGTGTTTGGGTTCAGCCAGTAGCAGCGCTAGCGCCAGCGCGCATATGCTCCATCTTGCTCAGCAGCTTAGCGTCTGCATTGCGCCAGCGTTATTGCAGCGCCTTGCCAGCGGCTCAGTTTTTGCCGTGCTGCAGTTGCAGCTTTTTCTGCGTCTGCGGTTGCGACGCTTCGCATCTTAGTTGACGGTAGGTCTAGATGGAGTAGTCCTGCTGTTCAAGGCTACTCCTGTGACCGCTAATACCGCGACTGTACCGCTGTGTATCTGTGACTCTGAACAGACTCAGCATTTAATTTGTGCTTATTTGCCTGCAGCTCTGTGAGTTTAACAGAGCTTGCTTTGGTGCACTGGGTGCCGTCTAACCCTTGTGCACATTACCGCCTTGTGCTCTGCCTCTCTAGCAGTGGTTTTTCCATCCTCCACACAGTGGACCCGGGTGGCGAAGGCACTTTATTTATTTTTTATTTAGTGTCTTCCGCCACTCCTAACAGTCACAGCGAGGAGACGCAATGTAAGTATCAAGTCTTTTAAGGTCCCTTTTTTACAAATTTTTTTTTCTATTCCTTTTTTTCTGTCCTGTTTTTCATCTTCTTTAGCTTTCTTCTTTTCTGTTTTCTTTTATTCAATATGATTCTCATAAATTTCCAAGATTATAATTTTTTTTTCTAGGTTCCACAACAGGATGAAGACATCTATCTCGACAACGAGCACCTGATACGCCTTGTCCAAGAACGTGTCCCGTTGTGGGACAGCTGTGACCAGCAGTACAAAGACATTGTGGTGACCCGGCAGCTCTGGAATGAGGTGGCCGCATCGTTGATAGAGGGCTGGGACAGCGCCTCTGCAGCTTCAAAAAAGGCATTTAGTAAGTATTTCCCTGCTGTTTGATGCCGCAATGACTCTTGTTCCTGAGGATCCTGTTGTGTTTCCTGACAGATATATTCTAACAGGGAACATAACAGTATCCTCAGGAACAACAGTGACTGCATTGTATATTGTAATGCTGTATTGTATTGCTGCAACTTGCAGATATATTCTTGCAGTAAACACACCAGTGTCATCAGGATCAACAGTGAATGCATTGTGTATTGTAATGCTGTATTGATCATGCTTTCACTCTTGATGCTGTTGATACTGGTGTGTTTCTTGCAAGATATATTCTTGCAGTAAACACACCAGTGACCTCAGGATCAACAGTGACTGCATTGTGTATTGAATTCTTTTGTGATGCCGCATTGAATGTTTGCCACGTTGCCATCAGTGCATTGTATAACATTTTTTCTTTGTTTTTTCTACCGTGAACAAAGTCCGCATACGTTGGCGCTCAATGAAGGACCGCTTCAACACTGATGTTCTTGCTGAGGGACAGATTTGCAGTCGTTTAGAGGCAAGGACCAGAACAAAGTACCGCTATCATTGTGAGCTGGCTTTCCTGAGACCGGTCCTTACCACTAGAGCGTAAGTATTTATTTATTTTTATTATATTTTTTTTAATAACCTGTGCTTTTCTATTCCACAGCTGATGCTTCTAGTAAATGCATGATAGTAATGTTTTACTTTTCTTTCCACAGCACCTGGAGCAGCACCCTGCAACCTGTCCTTGGAGCAGTCCTTCATCGATTGACCTCGGACCCGTTCTAGCCATCCGACAGCCAGGAAGCAACTTGCAGGTCAGCAACATGGACAGCTGATGACCAGGAAGCTGGTCCATCAGGTGTTCCCCTGTCCCAGGTCTCTGCCACTGGTTATGCGGGCACAACCCGCCAGCAGCAGAGGGCCTCGGACAGGCCTGTCTTGCCCGAGTTAATGCACTTGAGCGAGGCCTTTCATGCCAGCCTCAAGTCGCTGTCTGACAGAGTGGAAAGCGGTTTTTCACTTATGGAATGCGGTTTTACCCACATGGAACACCGCTTCCACTCTGTCGACCAGCGCCTTGACCGGTTGGAGGCCGACGTCAACAGACCAGTGCACCGTTTCTTTAGTACAATTGAACAGGGCATGGCGGAACACCTTAGTCCTGAGCAATAGCTGAATGTGTTACAGGCCTGCAACACTGCTTTCTTACAGGCTATGCAGCAGAATCAGTACGTGCAGCACTCAGTGGTGTCATTCCCACTGACTCGCTTCACCACAGTACCGACTTCTGCTGCATACCACTGCATGGCCACCTGCATTCCTAGCCAAGCCGCACAACAATACACCACACCAATGCTGAGTGCTGCTGGACACTCCACCCCCGCCACCAGCATGGCAAGCACTGCTCCTGTCTGGAGCACCACTACCGCCACCGTTCCACCATCTTGGCACACCGCCACCGCACAACCAGCTTGAGCCACCACCACCTATTCTCCTGGTCAGAGCACCGAGACAACATCTCCGTCTAGAAGCACCACCATCACTCAGCATCAGCATGGGAGCACCACAACCACTCCTCATCATTCCAGGAGCACCGCCACCATTCCTCATCATAGGAGCACTGACACCACTTTGCCTCATAGGAGCACCACCACCACTCCTCTTCATCAGAGCACCGCCACCACTTCACCTTCAAGGAGCACCGCCACCACTCCTCATCGGAGTACCGCCACCACTTCACCTCATAGGAGCACCGCTACCACTCCTCATCATAGGAGCACCACCACCACTTCGCCTACTAGGAGCACCGCCACAACTTCTCCTACTAGGAGCACTGCCACCACTTCTCCTCATAGGAGCACCGCCACCACTTCTCCAACAAGAAGCACCGAGAACACTTCTCGTTTTAGAAGCACCGACACCACATATTCTCCTTCACGGAGCACCGCCACCACCAAGCAGCAGAGGGGTTACCCACATTCCCTATTTTTCTCCTCACGGACACGGTCTACCATCTCCAGGCGGGCAAGCAATGTAAGGAGGTCACATGGTGGTAGTCGGTCCAGGCAGTTGACTCCTGCCACAAAGAAGACCAAAAAACAAAAGACTTTGTTTGACAGTCCCCCCTCTCTTTCTAATGTTTCTCAACCTGCCTTTGTTTCTATCCCTGATCTCCCTTCCCCCACTATTTTAGCTGCCCCTTCACCAAGAACCCCTTTCTCAACTTCCAGCTGTTTTTCATCTCTCCACACCCCCAAAGTATCCCACTCTTCCCCCAAACGTGCTTCAAAATAAAGTTATTTTTATTTGTGAAAAAATAAATGTGCAATTCTGCTTTCACAAAATACTGTTTCATTAATGTGTCTTTTGCCGCCTACACACACTGCACCGTACACACACTGCGCTGTACACTTAGCGTTTTTGTCACTACATAGCTCCATTACTGCCACATGTTTCTTGTGTCATTCTTGGAGATATGTGTAGTCAAAAACCCAAATCTATATGACTTGTATTTTCCCCACCAGTCTCTTGAGTCAGCTAATACTACACATACTGAATAGAGGATGTTGTTGAGTGCAAGGTGTATCTATTGTTACCTTCCAGGTATCATTAAAAGTTAATTGACTATGGTGTGTTTTTACCATCATCATTTAACTTTTTGTGATACAAGGCAAGGTGATTCTAGATATATCTTGTAATTAACTACATCCTCTATTCAGTGTGTGTTGAGAAACTGAGGTGATGACGGGGAAAATACACCATATGTACAATACCCTGCCCTTGTATCATAACTATCACACTTGGCCAGGTGAATACACAGGAGTTTTAACCTGCAGCATCACTTCAGTCTGCATATTTTTCTATCAGACTGTAGCGATGCTGCAGTTTACCTCTTATGTGTATTATCCTGCCCATGTGTGATAACCTTCTGAAGTCTGGATGCGTTACTTTTGGCATCCTCACTTCAACATGACACCAGGCCTGGGTATTGTATTAGTTGTATAAACTTTATGTCTACTGTCTGCATTCAAACTGAAGCCACAGTGATGATACAACAAATAATTTTTATAGTCACAGCGTTAGGTGTCATAAATAGTGAGGGATGCAACAGCAGTCCCAAATCACTATTGTTTACATCATGCCAGGTGACACAAAAATTATTTGTATTATCTTCACCGTCGCAGCAAATTGAACTCAAAGTGTAGAGATGATAAAGATCATACAACTTGTGTGTATGTATAGTCACCAGGTCAGGAGTACTAATAAATTCATGATGCACAAAACACAGCATCATTAATTCACTGGTATACTGGGCCAGATGATTATTGTATTGAAGTGTAAGAAGACAGAGTGCACTCCGGTACAGGTATCAACACAGGTTTTTTATTAACATACACACAAAAGAAAACTTTGTTGCACCATTTGATCTTGCCATTCCACCCGTCCCACATCTGAGCTGAAGTAGGCCGCAAATTGGTCCCTCATTTGGCCAACTTCAACGGATGACCCGAGAGGGTGCTTAGTAAATTCAGGCAATGGGTTAGGAGCTGCATCATCAAGTTCAAAGTTCGGGTGCTCTCTAACATGACAAAATTATGTAGAACCACATAGGCCTTCACTACCTTATCCACTGTTTCCAGTTTCAGATTAATGGCTGTGCTGAGAACGCACCATCTGGAGACAAGTATACCAAAGGCACACTCAACAGTTCTTCTGCCCCTGGTCAGCCTGTAATTAAAAATTATTTTGGTGTGGTCCAAGTCCCGGCTGGAGTAGGGCTTGAGCAGGTTTTGGCACATCTGGAATGCCTCATCCCCAACCATTACAAATGGCTGTGGCGGACCTTCGGTGTTGGGAAGAGGCCGTGGCCTGGGGAAATTGAACTGGTTGCCATACAACCTCCGCCCCATGTCAGTGTTTGTAAAAACCTAGGAGTCATTCCCACGGCCAAATGCCCCAATGTCCACTGCAGCAAACATACAGTCTGCATCCGAAATGGCCATGAGTACTGTAGAAAAGTACTTTTTATAGTTATAGTACTCAGAGCCTGTTCTTTTTGGTTTTATAATACAGATGTGTTTCCCATCAACGGCACCCAAACAGTTAGGAAAATTGCAGACTGTCCAGAATCTTTCAGCAATTTCAAACCACCTTTCCACGGTGGGCAGGGGCATAAATTCGGGACAGAGAACGTCCCACAAAGCCCGGCAGGTGTCCGCAACTATTCCAGACAAGGTTGATATTCCAATACGGTACTGGAAGTGCAGTGAAGAGAGGCTCTCGCCAGTAGCCAGGAATCTGGGAAACTGAGAAACGACAAAAATTAATATTTGTGTATATGGATTGTTACAACAACAAAAAATACAATTTAACACAAGAAAAAAACAAAGGCATACAAATATATTTGCAGCCTTTCCTTTACTACATGGCATAAAAAAATGCAGCCTTTGGTTAACTACATGGCAGAACAATAATTCTGCCAGCTTTCGAATAGTCCATGTGAGAACAAAGAAAATTATGCAGGCATTGTTTTTGCAATACTACATACCGCAATGTGACCACGAGCCGTTCCTCGGGAGGAATCGCACAACTGAGCTGTGTGTCCTGTCTCCGGATGGCATCTTGGACATGACCAAGCAAATACCTGAAGGTTTGTTGGGACATCCTTGTGTAATCAGTAAATTTCTCTGGGTTTGCCTGGAGCTCGCTGTAGAGGGTGTGGTACGCTTCATGGCTCTCCCGGAGTTCAATAATCGGATGTATTCACAAAAGCCGACGCTGCCGTCTTCGCTGTCTCTTTCTCTCCCTTTGTTGATGGCAAACAACTGCATAAGCCTGAGCCATCCTGATGTCCAGATCCAAGTTGAAGTGAAAACTCTTCCAGCGCAGATCCATGTTGTCAAGAGAAAATCAAGGGAAATTTGAAGAATTCAGCTGTAAACTGGGTCTATATAAAGAATTTCCATAACACAAGCCCACTGCTGTCCCATTGATGGAGTCTGTTGCAAGAATTTTTCAAGGATTTTCCTCCTGTGATTGTGACACCATGTGCATAAAAAATGCAAACGCATGGAAAGCCGCATACAAACGCAGCATTTTTTGTTGTAATGCGCACGATGATGCGACGAAAACAAGCATTTGCAAGCGTTTGTGAGCGTTTTTTTGTATGCGTTTCATGTGCGCTCGAAATGCTACGCAAAAAGGCACAAGTGTGAAACTAGCCTAAGCTGCACTCTTAACTTTTAACTCTTTTTATGTCTTATATAGCATGAAACAGAACCCATTCCTTCATATGGAAACATATTTAAACTGCAAACCCCAATGAACGGTTTTCCCTAAACTTACCAATCCAGTTTGCCCTTACAGAGATTCTGTGAACATAATTTTATCCCCCAAACTAGTTATATGAGAATTTAGCTCTTTCAAAGACAAGTCCAGCAATATATTTATATGGCCAGTCTGTTTTTCTGTTACTGAGGAATCAGCATTTGACTTGATATGCAAATCAGGCAGTAGATCTGAAGCCTCCATCACTTCAGTTCTATTCCACTCCCAGTGCTCCCTCCTCCTGCTTGACTGACAGCCTATATGCTGTGTGACTTCAGGCAAAGGAGCTAGTCAGTCAAGTAGGAGGAAACAACACTGAGCGGGGAAGCCCAGCAGGAAGCGCCCGACGAGAAATGGAGCTGCACGATCTCGCGCGATCAGCGATGGACAGCGAGGGAGCCGGTCGGAGGTAAGTATCACACATAGCGATTTCGCTAGCGATATGACTGCTGCGTCACCAAATCGGTGATGCTTTAGCGATATTGTTAGCGATATCGCTATGTGTAAAACCCCCTTTACTCTGACTTGAATATCTGTTTAACCCCTGCTTGCCCAGCCTTATCATAAACACACTCCGCCCAGCTATTATGTTCAGCTCTATGCTCATATTCTGATTGCAACTGCAGTGAACAAGACTATAAAAATTTTACACAAAAAGAATATATTCACATATGCAATTTAACATATGTACATGCACAAAATGTCCAATATCAGGAAATGTTGTATAAATGACTGTACAGCATTGCCATATATGAATACATGCTTCTTTATACAGAATAAATTACTACTACTTTAAGGCGGATAAAATTTCATTGAAATCCATAAACTGTGAAAAATCAATTTTGAAAGTAGTTTGTGAGGAGCAGGGATTACAATATAGCTAAATGTATCACAGATTGTATAAGAATCCAATCCCAGTTATATTATTAGCGCAACTACACATTCGGAAGTTATTCAAGCTTGCACAAACCTACACTTTTTCTATACCCAGTAAAGCAAAATAAAATCTTAATTTCATCACAATTCATATGTTAATTCTTAAGCTTTTGCAGCATTCATTCATCATACAGACAGAAAACGTATTCAATTTCGCTCATATGCTTGAGATTGTTTTATACGCCATAAAAAAAACTGTAAATCCACATGATTTTAAGAATCTAACAACATGGATCTAAGGATAAATAAACAGCAACATTTATTCTGCACATTAGACAAGCAAGCAGAAACAACGATCCCATGAATCAAAGTGTCAGATCCTGGCAGGGGTAACTATGATGGAAACACCTAGCAAAATGTCTATAGCAATTGCAGAATGCCAATAAAATGTGCAGGATTCAGTCCACTTCTTCTGCTATCAATGGGTAACACAGAGGCATAAATGCATGGACTGAATGCATTGTTTTAGAGTTTTAGAGGTCAAGCATCCTGTACAAATTTGTTGCTCTATGCTTTATATTTTCTTTTTTACTTTTTTGATCACTTAGGCTGGTTTCACATTTGCGTTTTTTTGCGCTGGAAAAAAACGCATACGTGCGCATGCGTTTTTTCCCCTATATTTAACATGGGTGCGCATACCTGCGCGCTGGTAAGCGCATGTATGCGATTTTCATGCGCTGCGTTGTTTTGGGGTGTGCGTTTGTATTTTCCAGACGCAGCATGTTGCATTTTTTGGCCCTGCAAAAAAGCGCATGCGCACATATGCGCACGTTTTGCGCTAAAAATGGCCATTATAGCCTATGGATGCACATACATGCGCACTGGCATGCTCATGTATGCGTTTTTTTGCACATGCGTTTTTTTTGTCAACCATGGAATTTAGGGGTTTGGGTTAGAGTTAGGGTTAGTTAAGGGGGTTTAGGGTTAGGGTTAGGGTCAGGGTCAGGGTTAGGGTTGGGGTTAGGGTCAGGGTTAGGGTTAAGTATGGTTTGGTTAAGGGTCAGGGTCAGGGTTAGGGTTGGGGTTAGGGTCAGGGTTAGGGTTAAGTATGGTTTGGTTAAGGGTTAGGGTCAGGGTTAGGGTTAGGGTTAGGGTCAGGGTTAGGGTTAAGTATGGTTTGGTTAAGGGTTAGGGTCAGGGTTAGGGTTAGGGTTAGGGTTAGGGTTAGTTAGGGTTTGGGTTAGGGTTAAGTATGGTTTGGTTAAGGGTTAGGGTCAGGGTTAGGGTTAGGGTTAGGGTTAGGGTTAGGGTCAGGGTTAGGGTTAGGGTTAGGGTTAGGGTCAGGGTTAGGGTTAGGGTTAGGGTTAGTTAGGGTTTAGGGTTTGGGTTAGGGTTAAGTATGGTTTGGTTAAGGGTTAGGGTTAGGGTTAGGGTTAGGGTTAGGGTCAGGGTTAGGGTTAGGGTTAGGGTTAGTTAGGGTTTAGGGTTTGGGTTAGGGTTAAGTATGGTTTGGTTAAGGGTTAGGGTCAGGGTTAGGGTTAGGGTTAGGGTCAGGGTTAGGGTGAGGGTTAGGGTTAGGGTTAGGGTCAGGGTTAGGGTTAGGGTTAGGGTCAGGGTTAGGGTTAGGGTTAGGGTTAGGGTTAGTTAGGGTTTAGGGTTTGGGTTAGGGTTAAGTATGGTTTGGTTAAGGGTTAGGGTCAGGGTTAGGGTTAGGGTTAGGGTCAGGGTTAGGGTTAGGGTTAGGGTTAGGGTCAGGGTTAGGGTTAGTAAAGTCATGGTTTGGGTTAGTGTGAGGGGCCACCTAATGTTGGAAAAAAACGCAAACGCGGTAAAAACGCACTAAAAACGCATACAAACGCATAAAAACGCTGCGTTTTTTTCATGCATGCTCATAAAAATGCTTGAAAAAAACGCAGCAGTTGTATGCTTTTGTATGCGTTTTTTCAATGCGTTTTTTTGCGGGAAAAACGCGCTGCAAAAAAAAGCAAGTGTGAAACTAGCCTTAGTTCTTACTTATTATTTATAATTAAGATTGCATTTCAAAACAATAGACAAATATGGTACAGATATGTATAGACGCACTCATTTATTCTGAATTTCAGATGAGACTCGCTTTTTCAAGTATATGGGTGCGCAAAAGAAAAATGGATCTTATACCGATCAACCATATAGTATCCCATTTTAATGGATACCTTGCAATTCTTTACCTTATGAAACTGCATTTGGTCTTGTAAATTTTAATAACTGCTGATGCAAGAAAACATTTCACATGGATTTCATATGGATGACAGTACGGATGAAAAATGATCAGATTGTTCTAGATGAAAATTGAATAAATTTTTTTTTACTATCATGTGAACTTAGCTTTACAGTCATACTTTTTTAACATGAGAGATGACTGGCAGATGCCATCTTTACAATTTTCCAGGTCAACATATCTATCACAAGATAAGTAGGCCCATTTAGAATAGAGACTCAAAAATATTATAAAAAAAGGAGAATCTATATAAAAATATAAATTTGATTGAAAAATCCGTTAAAAGGGGTGCATTTACTATTTCAGTGAAACATCCCACAGCTAGGCTTGGGAGCTGCTTCAAACAATTAGTAAATCATGGTAACATATGGGAAAAAGAAAAGAGCGAATGAACAACGATAAATATAAAATTTCCCATAAATGCATATTTAGGAGGGCGATATAATATCTTTCATATAAAGTCATCACATATGATGTATTGTTAGTATTGTTAGGTTACACGGGTATAAATATTTCTGATTTGCAATTACTATCAAATGTTATGTGCCAAATGCAAAGTATAAATATGAATAAATAGGTTAGTGACATTCACATGAATGTATATTATGAAACCATAAAATTATCTAAAGATGATAAATACCCATTATGTTATGGTGAAGGTTTTAACATGAGCAATGGTTAATGGAAGTTGGCATCTGTCGGAATTATATTTTATTTCTTTTTTTAACATTTTCTTAAAATACTCCAGGATATGTTTAGTGTACAATTCAGTGGGTTATTTCCCAAAAAGCAACTTGCTGATTGCTGGAGGTCTGATCACTGTGACCCACAAAGATCCCAAGATCAAGGCTCTGTAATCCAGAGTATGAGGTTCTGCAGAACCATTGTGAATGGAGTGTAGGTGTGCATGCTTGGTCTCCTATCCATTCATTGTCAATAGAGCTAAAAGAGAAAGCTGAGTATAGTGACTATGGATTGGATATATCTTGTATTTTTTGGAAAAAAACTTTCAATCCCTTCCTGACATAGGACTGACTATTACATCAAATTACAGGAATTATGTTGGATACCCATTTTTGATGCAGGCTCAGGAGTTGAGCCTACACCTTTCCTGGCAGATAATGGTTGTTTTATACATTCATCATGTCTCTCTAGTAGCAGCAAGGGGAGCTGAGCTTAGTCTGCTGCTATTAATCAAATAAATGCCGCTTTCAATCTTTAAAAGCAGCATTCACAGGGTGCAGTGTGGGTGGGCACACAATTCTCCACATTTGTAAAGGTACCGTTACACTTAGCGATGCACCAGCGATCCAGACAATGATATAGATCGCTGGTGCATCGCTAAGTGGTCTCTAGTGAGCTGCCACACAGGCAGATCTCACCAGCGACATAGCAGGGGTCGCTACTTACCTGTCAGACGCGGCGATCCTGACGTCCTCCCGCCCACATCCACGCGTCGCTCGTCGGCACCACAGGAAGCCCAGCAGGAAGCGCCCGACAAGAAACGGTCCAGCACGTTCTCGCGTGACCAGCGATAAGCAGCAGGGGAGCCGGTCAGAGGTAAGTATCACATGTAGCGATATCGCTAGCAATATCACTGCTACGTCACAAAATCGGTGATGTTACAGCGATATTGCTAGCAATATCACTATGTGTAACGGGGGCTTTACCCTCCACAGCAATGTGGATTGCTATTGTAGCCAGGTGCCTGATGAAGCCACCCATGCCTGACATGATGGCACTCCTCAGAAGGAGCCTGTACCTGGTGTTCATTGAAGACCATGATTTTATAGTAGTACAGGGAATTGGACACTCGCATGTTCAAGGCCCCCTAAGAGGACTATAAACAAAGTTTAAAATTGTTTTTAAAAATATTCAAAATATATTGAAAAATTTGAATTATCCACTGATTTCCTTTATTAAAATAAAGAAATAAAAAATATAAATATTTTGTATCACTACATTTGTAAATGTTTAATCTGTCTATATATATATATATACAAAGCTGAGTGTATGTATGTGTGTTTTTAGGTATGTATCAAGCCACACCCACTTCATATAACGCTATCCATTCCCAATAGCCACACTCACTCCACATGCAAAGCCCTACCACATGGCCCTCATTGTTAGCGCACACGGGCGGAGACACATTCACCTTGAAAGCCACCCTACAAAACTCACTGGCTGTGATGTCCCAGTCGCTATGTGCTACAATCAGGGCCGCCGCCTTCAGAGTATCACTGTGCGGCAGGCACAGGCCACATTTAGCTCCATCATGTATAGAATGGAGTTGCTCCTGTGAGGCATGACATCAAGGAAAAGGAAGGAGCCTCATGGATTACACAGCTGTGCTCATAACAGGAAATTGCTGTGCACATGTGAGGGGAATAGAGAAGTGAGGTGAAAATGAGAGGAGTGAGGGGAAAAGGAGAGGGGTGAGGGGAAAATAGTGGAGTGAGGGAAAATAGTGGAGTGAGGTGGAAATGAGAGGTGTGAGGTGAAAATGAAGAGGTGTGAGTGGACAATGAGAGGAGTGAGGGGAAATAGTGGAGTGATCGGAAAACGACAGGTGTGAGGTCAAAATGACAGGTGTGAGGGGGAAAATGAGAGCAGTGAGGGGGAAAATGAGAGGTTTGAGGGGAAAATGAGAGGAGTGAGGTGGAAAATGAGAGATGTGAGGGAAAAATGAGAGATGTGAGGGTAAAATGAGAGGTGTGATGGGAAAATGAGAGAAGTCAGGTGCTGCTGCAGTATGGAGCGGTGTATAGAGAAGAGTGAGGTGCTGCAGGTGGAGGCTCTGTATAAGGCCACATTCACATGTTCAGTATGTTAGGGTTGGCGGAACGCACCAAATAAGAAGTTATTATAAGGTGCGTTCGCAAACCTGGGTCCACCATGCGGTGATGGAGAAATCGCAGCTAGCACAATGGCTGCAAGAAAACACTTAAAGCACACTGAGTTAAATGTCACTCAGTGTGCACAGAGTGCAAAGTAACAAGCTCTGTTTCACCACATAGCGGTACTTTGAAGCAAAGCAAAAAGGTCTGTACCCTGTTAGACTGCACAGGCATATTGAAAAATACTAATTGGGGTCCCTATCTCTTAACCCCCCCAGGAAAGAATAAGCTGGTCGTTGACCCTGCTCTGACACATGGTGTGCTTTAGCATGCACGCCTGAGGACGCCGGTGCAGATGCTAAGTTCAAGTGGGAGTTAACACCCTACACTGCCTGTCTAGACAAACGCTCACAGTGCTATTAGCGGCACACGTGCACACAGGGTGGTAAAGTAGCCCCCAATGCACCAAACACAAATGATACTAACACACAGGCGTACGCCATTTAGAGCTTTTTATACCTTGCTCAAGTCCAGACAAACAGGAGCTTGCCTGTGGACTAATCTGAAACTGCCACATCACCAGAGCACCTGAGGTCCAAGCACCAAAGGGAAGGCACCATATCATGGACATGCTCAGTAGGGTGAAATCTGGACTTAGGCTCCAGAGCACAGAGCTGCACATGTAAACTAGTAGTCACGTAGCTGGAGGGCCAGTAGAAACTACACATGTAGCACAAACCTGGGCACGGCGCTGGGGCTGAAGTCTGTGCTGAGCAGTCATCCTAGCGGCTGATCCTGAATGGGAGACTACAGTGCCAGACAAAGTGAGAAATCCATACTGTGCAGCGGGAGAATTCCAGCACCTAATGCAGTATTTGTTCAGTAATTTACCTCAGTAGTTAAAAGCCAAAACCACGGTTGGGAGAAAAATACAGAATTGGTGACATGTTTCTAATATACTTTTCTTCTGATTTTCTTACTCCAAGTTTTAGCTTACAAATACTGAGGTAAAAATACTGACCCAATAACGTGTGAATGAGGTCTAAAAGGCTCTTGAATAAGTTAAAAATAAAATACTATCAATACTTGAGTAATCATTTAGTTAATTTGTGTTTCAAATCTGTAGTGTTGAATATATGATGTGAAATGTTATGTGCAATATAATCATTATAATTTGTTATAACTAAACAATGTTGGTTACTATGCCCAGGCAACGCCGGGCTCTTAAGCTAGTGAAAATATAAAATTAATTAACTCAATCAGGAAATACTGTATTGAGAAAAAAAATCAAAGCGTCAGACCACCATAACTCTGGAGCAAAATGAAAAAGAAACATTGTATTTATCCCAAAATGGTTTCCATGAAAACCTAATTTGCTACACAATAAATAAGCCTGAAACAGTGCCATCGACTGCAAAACTAAAACATTACGAGTCTCAGAAAATGCTGACAAAATTGGATTTTTTTTCATGAATTTATGATTTTTTTATCACCACATAAATGAAAAATAAAATTTATGCATTTTTATGAATATTGTAAAAATAAAACACCAAAAAAGACTTGCAGAATTGCAGGTTTTTTTGCAATTTCTCCACTTGGAATTTTTCTTCTGTCTCCAGTACATTGAATGATAAAATTAATTGTATAATTCAAAACTGCAATTTGTATTGTAAATATCAAGCAGCAGCAGCTTATACAAGCTCTATAATAACGGGCAAAGGGCAAAGCTAATTAACATGTATAGGGATAGCAATAAGCATTTGGTAAGTATGTATTTTTATACCACCACCTTGGGCCTATTTGTACTTAAATGAAATGCAGTGGACATCACCTTTAATAGGAACTTGTCATGTCAAAAAACACTATAGACCTACAGATGTGGGTTTAGTATGCAGGTTAATACTGTTCTACAGCTGTGCGACTGCCGCACTGACAGCCTGTCTACCAGGAGGAAAAGAAATGTATTCCTCTCAGCTGCCTCCAGCTTTCAGTCATCGCTCACTACATAGTGATCTATGGCTGATACCACAATGCCACATTGACTGACAGCCGGCTCCGCAGTGCATCATTCACTCAGTGTCAAAGTGTGATGACAGCCACTGCTCACTGTGTACTGAGTGGTGACTGAAGCCATGTTGGCTGCACCACTTTGACAAAGATCCGGAGGCTGATAGGACGATTATAGTTCATTTCCTCTCAGCAGCCAGACTTTCAGTGTAGCGGTCAAATGGTTTGAGAGTACTATATACGGTATAAGCATTGAGGTAAGTACATAGCTTTATGTTTTTTATTATCACAGCTATGAAATGAGTTACATAATATACAGTATGGCTCTGCAGCAGGTGCATTTGTCCTGCCTAAGTTCTTCTCAAGTGCACTCCCAGTCAATACGAAGAGGAAAATAGCTACTTATCTCAATCTAAAGTTTGAGAGAATGTTAGAGGAGTCAAGAAACGGCTGCATCCCATATCTCTTATTTGTAAAAATGTTGAAATATAGATGATTATCCTGGAACACTTGCACATTTCAACTATAAGTCAATACTGAATTTACTGTAAGACCCAATTCAGACGTTATGTTTTGCATATGCGTTCTCTCCATGATTTTCATAGTAGGAAACACCCATTTTTGTCTATGGAGCTGTTTACATGTCCATGTTTGTTTGCGGACTGTGTATCTCTACAAAACTCATGGAGACAAGTTCTTTTTTTCCTGAAAATTTCCAATACAAGTCCATAATCGCAGGAAAATCATGGACAGACAAGAATGGCATCGATGTACAATGGTTGGGTTGTCCATGATTAATATTGTAATGGATAGAAGTTTTGTAAGATATTCATTTTTTATACGTGAAAATCACTGATGAAACACTGAATTGGACACACAGCGCAATGAGGTCTAAAATGTTAGCAGGATTAAAAAATATATGTTATTAAGTTTTCCTTTCTACAGTATATAGCATGCCACGCGAAACAACCTTAAAAATAAAAGTATGAAAATACAATTTAGACATTTATTATCTATCTTTTAGAAAGTACATTAGCGTGTGCCATCAATGTTTTACAGCTTAGTGTAAATTAAGAATACATTTAATTTTTCCATTCTCAGTATTTAGGCTGAGATTGGATTAAGCTGTTATCTGGTCGAAGAAAATATTCATATCCAGTGTCAGACTGGGGTGGCTAAGACCCGTCAGTAACATTCATTCTTGTGGCTCACTGTGCAGCTACATGCAAAACTAACCTGACCTTAGTACCCAAATTAACTTTGCTTCTACATACTATTAATTTGGATAGCTTGTTTAATGAATGATTAGATGATACCTTTTTCTGCAAATTGTGAATGAAGTGTAATAGCACTACTCATTAGCACTCCTTCCCAGGGGTCTACCGGAGGATTCTCCAGTTCCCCTGTCGGCCAGTCCAAGCCTAATCATATCTAAACATCCTTCAGCTTTCAAGCACCATGTCCATTAAGGGAAGTGGCTTCCCTTTAGGTCAATGCAGAACCAGAGGCAATCGGAGAGTGGTGTAGACCTCCCGACAGTGATCGCTATTGGCCAATTGGTATCCACCACGGTTATGATAAACTTGCACTGGGTCAACAAATTGCATGTAACCTGCATTTATTTAAGTAGTCTCCTGCATATGTCCGTGCCTTACTCTGCATACTGTAATTCTGTAATGCTATGTCTAATTAAGTGGTTATAGGTCTTTCCTGGCCATAGGTCCCTATACTGTAAACTGACATGAATTGCAAATTTACATTAACACACCTGATTGCTCTGTTTCTCCTAAGCAGAAATTGTGAATTACAGTACATGACATTTTGAATCGCATCACATGGACTAAGTCAAAAGTGTTTTTAGAATGGAAATTTGGAGACTGTATGAGCATTTTTCATTTAAATGATTACGCAGGTGTTATCTGTTTTGATCGAAAAAGTAATACAAGCGACAATAATATTTGGGTCTCTTAAGTCCTAATCTTTTTTTTACAATTTTGTGGAATTGATACTATGAAAAAAATATGTAGGACTGGTAAAAATATGTTGAAAAGGTATTAGATTGATTTCCCTGGGATACTTATTAAACAAATGTGATATTAATTAACAGAAGAGTGAACTAGTGACACGGAAATCACTTGACTTAATAGATATAGTAACATAATGGTAATAGTAATAGCAGAAAATGACAATGCTTTATATAAAATATATTAATTCATATATAAATATGAATATGTGTTTTTTGGGAATTGTTTAATGAGATGTACTGCTAAACTCCAAGCTTTAATGTGCACTACATGTCTAAATACTTGTATTACATATATTTATATATATATATATATATATATATATACTTGGCGTTATTCTTTCCTTTGAGCCACACGAATATTTAGTAAAGGTAGTAATATATACATATTTTACATATTTTCTTAGCATAACATATACAAAGACTTATTCTTCTCTTACATCCAAGGACTCACGCTTGTGCCACTTTATGGGCATTTGTAGTGTGTTGCTTTTGTGTTACATTCTTTAAATAGAGAGAAAGAGATGCTTCTTTGTCATGAAGTATGTCATTATAAACAGGAAGGAATTCTAGCTAATGTCTGAAGTGCCTTTAAAGTTACAACACAAGAGAAACAACAAAATGACACATTTTACTTTCAAAAGAGTAATGGAACATCAGTAAAGAATACTACTGGTTATTCCCCCCAAAAAATGAATATAAAAGCTTTCTAGCTCGCAATGATAGGATCTAAGTACATATATTAGATCCAAGGTGTTCTTATTCTTCAATTTGAGGTATCATGCTGTTTTGTCTCTATCAAAAGTCACTTTTTACTAAAGCATATTGTTCTATCTGGTCAGATTTCTAACCTTTTGGAGACAAGGTGAAAGCTCAAACTTTTTGTAAAGTATACCTATTCTTTATTAAAATATCTGAGATGATTTATTCAGTCAGACCATCATCTACTCATCAGCAGGAGAACAAGGTAAGAAGGAATTATATCTTTTCTAGCATAACACTTAACGTGCAGCATTTTGATCTAAAAGGCAGAATTGTCCCTTTGAGTAAAATAAAAAAAAAATAGCAATGCCGAGTGTAAAACCTGTTACAAGAGAGACCTCTTGTGGCACAGACGGGAATGATTAGGAATCCTTTTATGGTTTTGGCGTGTATTTTTTTTTTCTCTCTGCTTGAAGTATTAAAAAAATGAATTGAAAATAAAAATGTTTACGATAAAAAATGATATGATATATTGCCCGAAATCATCCACGACTATGAAGCTAAGCTGCGAGGGACACATAATATACCATAGCAGTTGGCAAATGCACCGCTCACGAGGATTCGAGATTTCAAGTAATACATGCAAATTTAGACTCTCGTTTTATGAGCGGTGTGTATATTTTGTGGAAATAAGGACAAAACAAGACATTAAGCTGCTCTCCATTTATGATATTAAATCATGACGAAATCTAGAATCACATAAATTTACAATGTTAAATGTTACGAATCAACAAAATAATTGGCATTTGTATAGAAACAAATACATAAAATGAGTAGACATTGCAGTCTCGATCACCCAACTGCATAAAATGTACTTTACATTCTAATTATTGTGCTTTTTTTTTCTGCAAATTCTCTTTTATATTACCTTTTATAACATTTTATACTCCACTTTTAGCCTGCAATTTGTCACACATGGTTTTAATAAATTGACACAATGGCTAAAAGGAATTATGACGTTATAGGTCAATTCAATATGTAATGAATTTCAACAGTGTCTACAGGATAATTTTAAAGTATTTTTACGATCTGTCAAAATTTTGAATACAGTATAATGATTCTTAATGTTTTGTCTGTTATTCTAAAAATGTTTTATTGTGGCTTATTAGAAAGGAGATATGCACTTAAATCATTTAAATCCCTCTTATTGTTTGGACTTAGAAACTAGGAATTGTATTCATTTTATTTGATCTGTATTTCTTGTATTGATTGTATTAGCTCTGTCCAGAAGAAAAAATCTGTCTTTCAAATCCCTTATAACTTATTTTTATGAGCACTTTATATTTGCTCTCTACGTTCTATAGATGTGACGATCATAAAATGTGTTATTTAAAGGGGATGACTCAGGAATGAGATGAGAGCTCTAAATGAATTAGCATCTCATTTACATTTGTTATTGATTGATTTAAAGATTTAATTTACAATCCCTTAAAAGGGAAAGTTGGATAAATACTTTCTAAACTTGAACCTGTGCGATGTGCTACCATGTGATAGATTTGTATTAGAAAGAATAAACACAAGTGTTCTCAATTTATATTATAACTCGATAGGGAACATTTCAAGCATAGACTGCAAGGGGGGAATTAAAGAATAGTATATATTCGCATAGGGACACCAAATCCAATTTTGATATCTCTTTGCCTGGCCTGAAGACGCACTGCATTCCTCTAATTACTGGAATAAAGAATTCTGCCTTTTCTGTGGTTAAATAGATTCAGTCTGAATTATACCTGGATTTAATCTTTGAGAGATCCATAGGAATTTGCATATACAAAAAGAGATGAATTGGTCACCCTGCTCTATACCACTTTGTGAGGGATAAGGGAAATAGTTGGAGTTTTTATGCACAAAATCAGGTAGAAATTGTCAAACTGCTCATACTGTAGCTGCTTTATCCTTATTATTTATCATTTTTATTTATACCTATTTTCTGTTTTTTTCATAGTTTTAACGTTATTCTTTAATATATTATATAGAAAAATGACAGGTTTTGTCATTCTACTATTTTTATATATCCATATCAGATTCTTACAATTTTCTTTAGCACAATTAATATAGTTCTATTCTGTTCCATAAATTAATTAACATATTCAAATCATTGGCGCATAGTCTAAACTAAAATATGCATTATCATGCTTTATTATGAAATAGTAAAAAGTATTGATTCATATTTGAAAGTGTCATGACCTTGTAACTGTACTGATAAGTTAGGGCAATGTTAAATACGATGCCAGGCGTTCGCATAATCTGAATTTAATGAATCAAAATAACTATGTTAAATAGGAAATTTTAATAATTTAGGGCATTTCGGGTACCAAACAATTAATAGTTGAAATATATCACTATTATTAATTTCATTTTACATGTATAAATAATTGTCCATTAAATAGATTATAATATTCTCTTGTATTTTTTTTGTAAAGTATTAGTTTTCCTTTAACCAGAACGTTACATTTCTGTAACACAACTTATGTTGGGATTATAATAGAGAAATGTCTATGCCTTAATATTGGTGTTACATCATTTCTGTGGTGCCCCTCTAATGTTCAGTGCTCATGAGAATGATCCTCTTCTACTGTACTAATTTTTAGAGGCTTGCTCATATAAAATCAGAGATTATTCCTCTGTGTGAAAAATAGGATCAAGGCCGTGGGATTCAGCTACTAAGATTGTGTGTCCGCCAGTAATGGTCACATGAGGTAGACATTCTCTGTGGGAATGAAAAGAACAGGGGTCTGATGGTGTTTTTGAGGTCTGTGATAATTATAATAATCAAATTAATACCAGGTATGGCAGTGTCGGACTGGGGTGCCAAGGGCGCACCAGGGACTAACTTTGACGGACCCACTTTTCACCTGCATACAAATATTACACTACCCTTGTTCACAAATGTACCTTTATCACTATATGATAAATATAATATAATATATAATAAACTGGATAATTTGGTTAATGAATTACATGCTGCTTTTTTCTGTACAAAGTGATTTAAGTGAATTATGCCAAGTAATGCCCATACAGTGGGATTGGGGGCCCAGATCTGCACAGGGGCCCACCGGGGGATTCCCCTGTTACCCTATGGGCCAGTCCGAGCCTGAGGTATGGCAGCTTTCCAGAATTTTTACTTAAAATTCTCAACAGAACTTTAAAAAATAAAAATGCTTGCAAAATATATATATACTGAATTTTCTACCAATTGTAAGCAAATATCTACATACAGCATGGAAAGGAAATATATATATATATATATATTCAACAACCAAATATTGTGAAGGTCCAGTTCATGCAGCCAAAACAGTCAAAGCAGTTCTGAAATGGTGGGACATTCACAAGGTGTTCTGTAGTACATGGCAGCAAAATATTACCCACTGATCTGTTTTTCATGAGATGAACTCTCAATTTGTTAGATTTATTTTTCTAAGTGAAATAACAAAAAGCACAATAGGGTCTTATCCAGTAAAACAAAGGGTGAGAACAATGCAGTGTGCGCATTGTATATAGGAAGCACATAAAGGCTGCTGCAGGACCACCAAGTAGATAGGATGCAAATAATGAGGGATGCGGTGGTTGTAAATTTGCACTGTCAAATATTCAATACGCAGTCGGAGACCAAGCATGTTGTCAAAATTAACCGCATTCATACTTCATTTGGTCTTCAATCATAGATTTGATATTTGGCAGAATAGATTTACAACCACCACATCCCTCAACATTTGCATCAGATATATTTTTTGAGCATATCCCACAAATGTTCGGTCAAATTGAAATCATGGGAATTTGGAAGCCAAATCAGCACTGTCTAAAAAAAGTTTGCAGTACTCAAAAAACCACTAACATAAAGTCACTGCCATTAGCAAACATGGGTGCCATGAAGTTGTCTTTTTGTGCTCCGTGGATCAGACATTTTTGTGAAGGGTGTCAAATGTGACCAGTAAAACTGGTGTGCAAAACAAACATGCACAGTTCAATGTCTACATTTTTATGTGTCCAACCACCTTCTCAAAAATAATAGGATAAGAAATGCTAGATAGGTACAGATATATTTTACTAGTAAAACATTTGCAAAATAAATTATTCATGACACACACTTTGTATGGTAGTCATTAGTAATTACATTTCTTTATTACGAGTATTTTTTGTGTATTCTTAAAAGCCATTGAGCTCCCTTCAGAAAAAGTATTCTGCAATAAATGCAAAAGGTACATTCTCTTGAGACAATGAGCTCACCTTCTAAAACTGATTTTTAGATTTTTTTTCTGTTAAAATTATAGCACTGTCTTGCTACTGCTAGTACATTATGAATGAGGAAATGCTTAATTATAATTTAAATCTAGCAGAATAGATAACAAGTAAACCATATCACTGATCAATAACACTGAGTTTTGCACAGTACTGTGGGGATTATTTATCCAATGTTTAAGGACTTCCTCCACCAATCTGTTTTGCTGAGCCGTGAACTCTGGTGTCCTCTCACTTTTGGAAATCATATTAAAATGACTGCTGCTTTCCCAGTCTAGGCTTTTATAGAAGCTATGACAGTCCGTCATGATTGACAGTGCTATACCACTGTGATGTGACATCTGCAAGCTATCATGATGAAGCCTGTACCCTCATGTTTGCTTTCTTTGGCAAAGTATCCTTCTGCATTTGATTCACAGCAAATCCATTCATTCATTGCTAACATTTACCGTATTTTGCGGATTATAAGACGCACGGGATTATAAGACGCACCCCAAATTTTGAGGAGAAAAATGGGAAAAAAAACATTTTTTTAGTAAAATGTTGGTGCTTCTTATAATCCATGCATCTTATTGCTTACCGAGGGTGGTGGCTGCGGTGAAGCAGGGTACCAGGGTCAATGCTGGAGGAGTCAAGAGTGGGGTGATGCTGCAGGCCACAGGCTGGGATGAAGGGGTGTTCCGATGTGTGCTGCTGCAGGTGTTCAGTGGTGCGGGGGCTCTGCCGACATTTTATGAAAGCCCAGAGCCGCTGCATTTGCATGGTTTACTGTGAGATGGACTCCGGGAAAATGGCTGCTGGGGCATGCGCAGATGGAGATCTCGGCACTAAGATCTCGGGAGATGAGATCTCGGTGCACGTAAAATAACGTGTTTTGTGTTAGTCATCTGCTTACCTAACTCTAGGGCTATGTTCACATCATGGCTAATGTAAAAACTAAAACAATGAAGCATGACCTTATAAAAAATCTGTCAGCTGAAGAATCAAAATATTCAACAAAAGATGCAATTGGCTTTAATGCAGTTTGCTGAAAGACTTTGGGGATAACAATATTGCTGCTGTAAAATATGACAGAAGGCATTAATTGAGTGAGCTTTCCATATTTTTAAAACCATGCTACTGTTTTCCAGAACACAAGGTTTACACAATGAATAATATGTCCTTTTCAACTTTTTAAATAATTACATGGGGAAATGTAGATTTCTAGCCTATTGTGAATAAACAGCAAAGAATTGTTACACATTTTCCCTATATTTCTGCAACTTTTTAATCATCAAGTTTTTGTAAACCAAAAAGAGCTTTGAAACCGGATTGGCAGGTTTCTGTGTATGTGTGCAGGTGAGGAGAAGCCACTGTAGACCCGTCTAGTCTCCAGTGTGGCTCTGTCCTCAGTGCTTTATTAAAAGTATCCTTTTCTTTGAAATTTTGCAGCATTTTAGAATTAAACATACCAGGCTGAGTTCATACAAGAAGTGAGGAAGAGTCTGATACATGCTGCCTGTGGATCAAGGAACATGTATCAGCTGTCAGTTCACTATAATAAGTCATCCTTTCGGTATTCACTTGGCTATAATAGTCTATGCTTGGCTTACAAACTGTTTACAAAATGCATGGTGGCAACTAAGGGAATGCAAGTTGTACAGGGAATCAAACAATTGTAGCAAATAAAAACGTTCTTGTTCTGTACAGTCATCGTATGTAAGAATAAAGTGCTATGCTAGTCATTTGAGCCCTAAGTCCCTAAGCCTCTCAAGAGTCCAGGAAACTAAAGATCCCCTAACACATTAGATGGAAGTCAAACAAATCGGTAGACCATCTTATGGGTATAGGGACTTATTGATTATCCTTGACAGATGATGTTGAAAGAGAGAAAGATTGGGCAGTTGGAATTTCAACACCTGATTCTTCCGTTTTTTGTGGAGTTAAGTCCCTACCAGAGGTATTACTATTTAGCAAAGGCTTTCTTCTATCGGCTTGGCTGAGACAGATATCTCATGTTTATGGCTGACTTAAGAAATAGCTTGTCATTTACTTGGTACTGAAACTAACAGTACTAACTTTGTTGTATACATAAATGTTAAAACAAGGAGGTAACAATAAGGGGTCACTCACACTGGAGTAAAATACGGCCGAGTGCTAGCCAATGTTTTGTTGGATAGCAACCGGCCCAATCTTATACTATGGGGCAGGGCCGATCTGCAATTATTTTCACATGCCAATTCGGCATGAAAAAACAATCTTACCATGCAGTGAGTGCATCTGAAAACTGGATCACATGCACCCATACTAATCTATGGGTATATGGGAAAACATTGGACTGCACAGTCCACAGACACTGAGAATGGAGAAAATGGAGAAATTAAGTTCTCCGTCTTCTACACACTTGAGATACGATTTTCCCATGTGAGAGAATCACACTAAGAGTTTGAGACGAATGTCATTAACATACCATATATACTCGTGTATAAGCCGACCCGTGTATAAGCCAACCCCCTAATTTTGCCACAAAAAACTGGGAAAACTTATTGACTCATGTATAAGCCTAGGGTGGAAAATGCAGCAGCTACTGGTAAATTTCAAAAATAAAAAGAGATACCAATAAAAGTAAAATTAATTGAGACATCAGTAGGTTAAATGTTTTTGAATATCCATATTGAATCAGGAGCCCCATATAATGCTCCATACAGTTCATGATGGGCCCCATAATATGCTCCATAAAAAATACACTCCATATAATGCCGCACAAAGGTTAATAATGCCCCCATAAGATGCTCCATAGAATAATATGCCCCATATAATGCTCCATAAAGGTTATGGCCCCATAAGCTACTCCATAGATTATGCCCCCATAAGATGCTCCATAGATTATTCCCCATAAGATGCTCCATAGATTATGCCCCATTAGATGCTCCACAGATTATGCCCCATAAAATGCTCCATAGATTATGCCCCTATAAGATGCTCCATAGATTATGCCCCCATAAAATGCTCCATAGACTATGCCCCCCATATGCTGCCCCATAGAATATGCCCCATAGAATATGCCCTATATTCTGCTCCATAGACTATGCCCCCATATGCTGCCCCATAGACTATGCCCCCATATGCTGCCCCATAGGATATGCCCCCATATGCTGCCTCATACGATATGCCCCCGTAATCTGCCCCATAGGATATGCCCCCATAGGCTGCCCCATAGAATATGCCCTCGTATGCTGCTCCATAGAATATGCCCCCATATGCTGTCCCATATGCTGCTCCATAGAATATGCCCCCATATGCTGTTCCATAGACTATGTCCTCATATGCTGCCCCATAGGATATGTCCCCATATGCTGCTCCATAGAATATGCCCCATATGCTGTTCCATAGACTATGCCCCATACGCTGCCCCATAGAATATGCCCCCAATATGCTGCTCCATAGAATATGCCCCCATATGCTGCCCCCATAAGATGCTCCATATATTATGCCCCCATATGCTGATGCAGCAAAAAAAAATGCCATACTCTCCTCTCCTGCTCAGGACCCGGCACCTGAGATATTCACCTGTCAGGGGTCCATCGCTGCTCACCGCTGTCTACCGCTTCCTGTGTCAGTGACTGTTCAGCCAGGAGAGGGCGCAGTGCACACTTACCACGTCACCGCGCCCTCTGCTGCCTAAACGTCACAGACAGAGGAAGCAGCACACAGCGGTGAACAGCGATGGACCCCGGACAGGTGAATATCGCTATACTTACCCCCTCCTGGCGCAGTCTCTGCAGCCCCGCTTCTCCACGGTCTCCCTTCCTGCCTTCAGCGGTCACATGGTACCGTTCATTACACTCATGAATATGCGCATATTCATGAGTTTAATGAGCAGTACCACGTAACCGCTGAAGGTAGGAAGGGAGACCGTGGAGAAGCGGGGGGCCTGCAGATGCCAGGGGGGGTAAGTATGATCTCTGACACCCCCGCTCCCTCTTCCCTGCAGACCCCCAGGTATATGACTCATGTATAAGCCGAGAGAGGGACTTTCAGCCCAAAAAAATGGGCTGAAAATCTCAGCTTATACACGAGTATATACGGTAATCGGCGTGATTCTCTCACATTAGACATCTTTGTGAGCGAGCCCTAATGCTGTAGGCAGTTTCTTTCCTTAGTTAATGAAATAAATTTACAAAAAGCAAGCTTAAAAACAAAAATGGATTAAATAATACAGGACTTTTGAAATGCTAGTCAGTATATGAACGCAATGGTAAACTCATTTTTCCTCCATGGTTCAAACAGAGGTAGGGACAACATAAATGGTGCATCACTCAAAAAACTTCAGTGAAAGTACTCTGCTCTTTATCCAACTTGTCGTCTTTCTGTGAGAACAGCATAGTAAGTAATAAAAATAAAATTCTTGTCTCATTTCTAAATGTATGCAAAAACTCTTTTCAATTATATGTTTGGATGGCAAGAATGATCAATAGCAATAAAAAAAAAAACTGAGTAAAACATTGTCTATAAAATATTGTTCTACTATAAAAGAATAGCATAATTATTTCAGTATTGATTTAATAACTGATAATAAGAATAGTTTAAGAGGAGGATAAGACATACTTGAATCAAAATACACACTATAGCAATATAACCTTTCTCATCTACAATAATGAAGCCTTATAAATAAGTGTGCTAATATTCATCTATTTATATCTGATTTTCTACTGTGATGGACTGTAAAAAAAGCCTCAACTTTCATTATACAAGATGCTGTCTAGCTTATTATTACATGATGCCTTTCCACCAGTGGAGATTTATATACTTCATTAGATTACAACCCTTTGTTCTGAGTAGTATTAAAAAGTGTTGCAGCTTTGGAGAAGTTATATAGATAGGTATATGTTTAATTTAAATGTAGATTACATTTCTCATTTTTCTACTTCTCAAACTTTTTTCTATGCATACTTACTGAGAAATATAGAATGGGTACTGGCTTAACTAGTCTACGGGTGATATACAGTGAGCCTTGTTTCAGGATTATATTTACTTGTGTTGCTCTAAAGAAGCAAAAGGCCAAAAAATTCTCGTTTCTGTCAATCCGTGGAAATCGGACTGCACTGAGTTGACATCCAAGTGCAGTCTGAGGTTTTTCATGGACTCATTGAATTGCATAGCTGAAAATGATCAGAATATATGATCAAACTGGGGCATGCTGTAATTTATTTTTGGCCAACCGACTCGGTCTGAGGAAAAAAATCGGACATGTATAAGGCCCTATAGGGTAACATTGGTCCAAGTGTGATCAGATGTTTTTTGGACCAAAAGTATAGTAATGTGCATAAGCCATTAGTTGTCAGGAAAACTCATCAGAGTGATCTGGACTTGGTTTACAGGACAGTGGGGCACCATTTTGGTGCATATCTACAGATGAGATTTCAACTGCCTTAGTCGAGCATCTCATTTGGTCTTCTGTGGCAGCCAAAACTGGGCTGTGTTCACATTTGAGCAGCCAGTTCTCCATCTGGATTCCTGGTCACATCTGCCACTTACTAAACCAAACCAAGGACAAAAATAAACTAAGTTAATACTGTGCATTAAGTAAATAAATAGCAATAGTGCTTGAAAATAACATAGGGTGCTTGGGTAATATAATTTTTATCAAAATAATGTAAAAGCCATCCCACCATATGATAATGACCCTATTTGGGCCAGTCCTAACCTCTAGACCCCCACAATTTCATAACATTGCAGCTCTTTATACATCATATACCTCAAGCCATGTCATGATGTTTCAGAAGCATTGAAATAATCTGTAAAGGTATGAACATGCTCCTTATGTTTCCCCCTTGAAGGAACAAGTTCATTGTTGAAATGTGTTGCATATATTGTATCATGTAAATTGGAATGTATAGGAATATGGTAATGTGAAATATAAGAAGCATAATGTAGGATGTGATAATGTAAGGTATTATAATGTATAGTGGTATAAGATAGATAATGTAAGGTTTAGGAATATAATGTAGACTTTTGGCAATAGGGTAAGTTACAATTAATGTTTGGGACTAGCCATTAGTGGGAAGTATTGGTGTTATGGAAAAGGAACTGGTTTCCTATTAGTTAGGGAGATAGAGTTCTGGAGTGCAAAGTTAGCAGAGCTGCATAAAGGGTGACTCTGAGTGAGAGGAGACTAAGAAGAAGGGAAAGTGCAATCCTGTAGAAAAGTGACAGGAAAAGACACAGTGGCCTTCCCTGAGACAAGTCCTAGGAGAGGATGCCTAGCAATGAGACCTTTAGCTTGTAACACAGAAGGTAACGGGCCTTAGCAGGTCTGAGAGACGGACTAGCAAATGGTCCTGAGTGATAGATCTAGGGCACCAGTAGTAGAAGAAATAGTATGCAGAACTGCTGTGCAAGCAAAGGAGACTCCTGACTCAGGACAGTAGTGATAAAGGTGGGTTGTGGCAAAGTAGAAAGAAATAGTATACCTTGAAAGCGCTGGAGTATACTACAGAGGAATGATGCTTTGTGGAAAAATGCTTCATACTGTAAAGGAAATGTCCATAAGACTTTGTACATGCTATCCCTTGTTCATTATACTTGCCCAGTTAGCATTCTGTAAAGACTTTAATTTTGAATGGTGGTCTTCCTCATTGAATTGTAGAAAACCTGGTCCTGCCAAAACCACACCATCAGTTACGAGTGGCCTGCATGGGCTGAAGGCCCTCACTGCACAAGTCAACACAATCAGCAAGGACTCACACTTTCATGTAGCATGCTGGGGCAGTGAAGACGAGTGCCTCACCCGTTGCTACCTCCCCTTGCCATGTTACAGATCATAGATGCTCTTCCTATGCTTATGTTAAAATTCATTCCTCCTCCTAGCAGATGACTGTCAAGATGACTTTCATGCTGTCAATTATAACAACATTACATGTCAGTGCTGGAAAATATGTAAATAAACATTTTAATGAATATTGCTGCAGTCTGTGTGTTGTGAATGGTATATATAAATTTCATCACTGCCATATAACATCATTGTGTACAAGAAAAAGATGCATTAGCTTCCTAGTGCTTTTATTTCATAAGCTCAAATAGTTAAGGCCTGCATGGTTTGCCATTTCAATTACTTATCATGTGTCATTATCCAGACCTGGTTTTGAGTCCTGTCTTTCCATGTTCCCTGTCTGGTCATTTCAGGGGTTAAGTTTTCTCAGCCTCAGTCTGGGTTCAGTTTTGTTATTTAGCTCCGCTGCATCCTGCAGGTGGTGTCAGCTATAGTTCTGCCTTCGGCGTGTGTATCTGACTCTGGCATATCCTGATTTGTTCTACTGTTATCCCTGACTTGTCCCGTGTCTGTTTATTCTCTCTGTCTGTCCTGACTCAGTGTTTTCCTGTAAGTTTGTTGACTCCCTAGTTTTGACTTGGCTTGCATTCGGACCTGCTTCTGTCTTTTGTCTTCGTCTTATCTGCTTCTGACCGTTGTTGATCCCCTGGCTTGTTTCTGATCACGTGTACTGCTGTGACCTCTGGTACTTCTGCTCCTGACTGCTTCTGACTTGGCTCGTCTGACCACTCTTTCACCACCAGTTGGTGCTTGTGCTGCTGCTCAGTGTTGCTACACTGTGTGTGCAACCTCTCTTCCCTCACCAGCACCCCCTGAAGGAGGTTTAGCTATACTGCACTGCAGTAGCATGACACCATGCAGTGGTAGTGTTAATTTTTTTTCAACAGCTAAATAGTAGTAATTAGTCTAAAAAAAACCTTGTCTTTAGAGTTAATATAGTGCTGAGTAGTGTTTTTGGACTGGCACTTTGTATCTGAGAATGCTGAAGAAGTAATATAATCTCTGATAAATTGCTTTTAACATAGATTATCAATATTTCATTCAACATGTGTGTGTTTTGCCATCAGGCCTGGCCTTAGGCTATGTGCACACACTGCAGATTCACCCGTGGATTTATATCTGCGAATCTGCAGGTAAAACCGCAGGTAAAATGACCTGCGGTTTTACCTGTGGATTGGCCTGCAGTTTTTCCCTGCGGATTGACACCTGGACAATGGAATAGGTGGCAAACCGCAGCAGAATCCACAGAAAGAATTGACATGTCAATTCTTTCTGTGGATTCAAAACTGCAGCTTTTCCGCAGTTGAAAATCCGCAGCATGTGCACAGCAGAATTTAAATCACATAGACTTACATTGTACTGTACACTGTCTGCAGAACTGCTGCGGATCCACAGAGGCCATATCCGCAGCGGATCCACAGCAAAAACCTCAGTGTGTGCACATAGCCTTACATTGGATGATTTTCTGTACGATGTCTTCTCATGGTGCCACTCCCCTATTGGGAGCAGTACATTTTACAAATTGCCAGCTACCACAGAGCCTAATTCTAAAAGCCCAAGATACATATTAAAATAATGCTGGCTGAACCTGTCGTCAAGTTCAGCTGATGGTCTAATGTGTATAGAGGTGCTGTCCAACTGATGGTCATGAGAGATGTCAATCTGACATATCAAATTGCGGACAGCCGATCGCGTTGTTCCACCAGAGATAAACGACTGGCTGACAAGGCAGTAAGCAGCTTTCTCATAGAGAATGCAGAAGTGCTCGTCTACACAAATGCTCCTGTCTGCCTAGTGATCAGCGAAAACATCATGTGGTTAACAGCCATTTAAGTGTTTGACCAGCTTAACTGATATATAGAATGTGCACAAATAACATAGTAAAACTAGCATCACAAAATCTAAGCACAAACAAATAGTTAGTGTTCTTGAATCAAGGCTTTCGCGACACTTTTCTAGCAAAAATAATTTGCAAATTTTAATGGAAGTAATTTTTGAAGCTTTTTTGTGATTCTACTATCTTGACTAATCACAGCACTTTTAACCCCTTTACCCCCAAGGGTGGTTTGCACGTTAATGACCGGGCCAATTTTTACAATTCTGACCAGTGTCCCTTTATGAGGTAATAACTCTGGAACGCTTTAATGGATCCCAGTGACTCTGACATTGTTTTTCTCGGGACATATTGTACTTCATGATAGTGGTAAAATTTCATTCATATAACTTGCGTTTATTTGTAAAAAAACAAAAACGGAATATTGGCAAACATTTTGAAAATTTTGCAATTTTCCAACTTTGAATTTTTATGCCCTTAAATCACAGAGATATGGCATACAAAAAACTTATTAAGTAACATTTCCCACATGTTTACTTTACATCAGCAGATCTTTGGAACAAAAAATTTTTTTGGTAGGAAGTTATAATGGTTAAAATTTGACTAGCGATTTCTCATTTTTACAACACTCTTTTTTTGGGACTACATCACATTTGAAGCCACTTTGAGGGGTCTATATGATAGAAAATACCCTAAAGTGATACCATTCTAAAAACTGCACCCCTGTCGGTACTCAAAACCACATTCAAGAAGTTCATTAACCCTTCAGATGCTTCACAGGAATTTTTTTAAAATTTTTTAAAAAATGAACATTTAACTTTTGATCACAAAAAAATTACTTCAGGTACAATTTTTTTTATTTTACCAAGAGTAACAGGAGAAATTGCACTGCAAAAGTTATTTTGCAATTTTTCCCAAGTGTGCTGATACCTGATATGTGGGGGGAAACCACTGTTTTAGTGCATGGCAGAGCTCAAAAGGGAAGGAGAGCCGTTTGACTTTTTCACCGCAAAATTGGCTGGAATTGAGATTGGACGCCATGTCACGTTTGGAGAGTCCCTGATGTACCTAAACAGTGGAAACCCCCACAAGTGACACCGTTTTGGAATCTAAACCCCCTAAGGAACTTATGAAGATATGTAGTGAGAACTTTGAACCCCAAGGTCTTCACAGAAGTTTATAACGTACAGTCGTACAATTAAAAAATCATATTTTTTCCACAAAAATGATCTTTTCACCCCCAATTTTTATTTTCCCAAGGGAAACAGAACACCAAAAGTTATTGTGCAAGTTGTCCTAAGTACATTGATACGTGGTGATAAACCACTGTTGTGCGCATGGCAGAGCTCGGAAGGGAATGAGTGCCATTTGACTTTTTCAACTCAGAATTGGCTTGAAACCATATCACATTTGGAAAGCCCCTGATGTGCCTAAACAGTGGAAACCCCCCACAAATGACAACATTTTGGAAACTAGACCCCCTACAGGAACTTATCTAGATGTGTTGTGAGAACTTTGAACCCCATGGGATTCACATAAGTTTATTATGTACAGCCGTAAAATTAAAAAATCATATTTTTTGCACAAAAATGATCTTTTCACCCCAATTGTTATTTTCCCAAGGGAAACAGGACCACAAAAGTTATTGTGTAATTTGTCCTGAGTATGCTGATGCCCCATATGTGGGGGTAAACCATTGTTTGGGCGCATAGCAGAGTTCGGAAGCGAAGGAGCACCATTTGACTTTTTCAACACAGAATTGGCTTGATGCCATATTGCATTTGGAGAGCCCCTGATGTGCCTAAACTGTGCAAACCCCCCACAAGTGACCAATTTTGGAAAGTAGACCCCCCAATGAACTTATCTAGATGTGTGGTGAGCTCTTTGAACCCCCAAGTGCCTCACAGAAGTTTATAATGCCCGGACATTTTTTCCACAAACATGATCTTTTAGTCCCCAATTTTTTATTTTCCCAAGGGTAACAGGACAAATTGGACCCAAAAAGTTGTTGTCCAATTTGTCCTGAGTACGGTGATACCCCATATGTGGGAGAAAACTACTGTATGGGCACACGTCTGGGCTCTGAAGATAAGTAGTGACATTTTAGAATGCAGACTTTGATGGAATGGTCTGCATGTGTCATGTCGTGTTTGGAGAGTCCCTGATGTGCCTAAACTGTGGAAACACCCCACAAGTGACCCCATTTTGGAAACTAGACCCCCCAAGGAACTTATCTAGATGTGTGGTGAGCACTTTGAACCCACAAGTGCTTCAAAGAAGTTTATAATCTAGTGCCATAAAAATAAAAAAATCATATTTTTTCCCACAAAAATGATGTTTTTGTCCCCAGTTTTTTATTTTCCCAAGCGTAACAAAAGAAATTGGACACAAAAGTTGTTGTGCAATTTGTCTTGAGTAGGCTGATACCCCATATGTGGGGGTAAACCACTGTTTTGTGTGCATGGCAAAGCTTGGAAGGGAAGAAGCACCATTTGACCTTTTCAATGCAGAATTGGCTGGAATTGAGATCAGATGCAATATTGCATTTGGAGAGCACCTGATGTGCTTAAACAGTGGAAACCCCCCAATTCTAGCTCCAACCCTAACCCCAACACACCCCTAACCCTAATTCCTACCCTAAACCTAGCCCTAACCATAACCCTAGCCCTAACTCTAGCCCTAATCCTAGCCCTAGCCCTAACCCTAGCTCTAACCCTAGCTATAACCCTAGCCCTAACCCTAACCCTAGCCCTAATCCTAGCTGTAACCCTAGCCCTAGCCCTAACCCTTGCCCTAACCCTAGCCCTAGCTCTAACCCTAGCCCTAACCCTAGCTCTAACCCAAGCCCTAACCCTAGCCTTAATCCTAAAGGTAAAATGGAAATAAACACATTTTATTTAATTTTATTATTTTTCCCTAACTAAGGGGGTGATAAAGGGGGTTTTGATTTACTATTTATGGTGGGTTTTTATGTTTGGCAGCTGTCATACCCTAAAAGACATTTTTTATTGTAAAAATAGTTTTTGCATCACTACATTTTGAGAGCTATAATTTTTTCATATTTTGACCCACAGAGTCATGTGAGGTCTTATTTTTTGTTGGACGAGTTGATTATTTTTTGGTACCATTTTCGGACATGTGACATTTTTTGATCACTTTTTATTCCGATTTTAGGATCACAGAATGAATTTCATGAATTTCTTTGGGGGGGGGCGTTTACACTGTTGCACATGTGGTAAAATTGATAAAGCAGTTTTATTCTTTGGGTCAGTACGATTACAGAGATACATCATTTATATCATTTTTTATGCTTTGGAGCTTTTATACAACAAAAACCATTTTGTACAAAAAATAATTATTTTTGCTTTGCTTTATTCTGCGAGCTATAACTTTTTGCTGATAACGCTGTATGGCAGCTCGTTTTTTGCGGGACAAGATGTCGTTTTCAGTGGTACCATGTTTATTTATATTCATCTTTTTCATCGCGTTATTGCACTTTTTTTTCAGCGGTATGATGATAAAGCATTGTTTTTTGCTGTGTTTTTCATTTTTTTAAGGAGTTCACTAAAGGGGTTAGCTAGTAGGACAGATTTATAGGGCAGGTCATTACAGACATGGCGATACTAAATATGTGTAATTTTGTTGTTTTTTTATTTCCAAAAAAAAAATATTAGGGAATATTTAAAAAAAAAATTACTTATGAATTTTTAAAAATTATTATTTTTTTTTTCAACATCTACCACCACAAGTTGACTGAATAATACCACATACTGTTAGGATTTTCGGAACGCACCTAATGTAAATTATAAGGTGCCTTCACAACCCGGGGTCAACCGTGTGGTGATGACAAAACCACAGCCAGAGGACAATGGTGGAGCATAGCCGCGAGTGAGCACCGTAAACAAACCGAGTTAAACGTCACTCGGTGTGAACAGAGTGCAGTCTGTTACTCCACAGAGCAGTTCGAAAACTGAGAGCTATGCCCTGTTAGATGTCACAGGAGCATAGAAGAATTGACGCTAGTGGGGTCCCTATAACTCACCCCCCACTATGCTGGTGATTGAACCTGCACTGACACATGGTGGCTTTTGAGGCTGCACCTGAGGACTTCCCACCCTACACTACCTGTCTAGAAACACACGCGCAGTGCTTTTCGTGGCACACGTCCACACAGGGTGGTAGCTGTCCCACCTACACACATAGCAAAAAAGCATGATGCTAGCACCCATGTGTGCACCATTGAGAGCCTTTTATACCTTTAGCTCAAGTCCAGACAGACAGGACCTTGCCTGTGGACCAATCAGAAGCTGCCACCTCACCAGAGCAGCTAAAGTTCAAGCACTAATGAGAAGGCGCCACATCAATTCCTTGGATATCTTTTTGTATAATTTTCATGTTTTATGCAGTTCAACTACCTTTTCCCATAGATATATTGACAATTGTTTTGCTTTCCCCCTGACTCACAATCCAGAAGCGTCAGTGGCTGGATGAAAGATGCAAGAGTCTGTCTGGATCCCAGAAACTCACTCAGCTTTTATGTACACACACTGATTACCAGCAGACAGGTCACAGGTGAGGATGTTACCTTTAGCAGCCATTCAAACCCATTTCTGTCAACTTCTGTGCATGTTATCAGGCAAAAATCACCAGGGTATGTGAACTTTTGATCAGTGTCATTTGGATGTTTTGGGTTGTCATTATGATTTAGAAAGAGAAAACATAGTAGTTTGACAATAAATGGCTTCACCCAACCACTAACCATGAGTGGAGAAAAAGTTTTGGTGTTCTCATTCATATTCTCTGAAAAAAGGCCAAGGAAGCAAAAATTCTGCCTGGGTATGTAACATTTTGAGCACAACTGTAGTATAATGCACACCGTTGTCAGATATAGTATAATTTACCCCCTTAGCAGTAAATCCACTCCCATAGCAGTATAGTGCAGCCCCATACAGTGGCTTTTCAAAAATAAAAAATGTTTTTCATTACCTGGCCGAGGACCAGTGGTGTCCTCCGCTACGATTCAGCTGAGGCATGTAGCGTAGTTCTGGTGTATGACAGTGATGTCATACGTCGGCAACGTGCGCGCTGATGTCAGGGCAGTAATGCCCTAATGCTGTTTGTGCAGAGATTTTCCAATATATTTCAGAGTCATTATGGCTTTATAGCACTGTTCTGCCTTCTTCCACGTATGACGTGGTGTGGATTCCAGCATACGTCTTAACCTTTCATTCACTCCCAGAAACAAGACTGTATGGGTGCTTAAGCCTATATTTATTGGGATGATATGGACAACAATGGGAGATGATAACAGATCATATAGTAGAACACAGTAGTAGATGAGATCAGGAGTTGTACAAAGTTGTAGATGGTATCAAAGATTGTTGAACAAAGTTATGGATGATTCAGCAGATTGTTGTGCAAAATGTGGATAATTCAGCAGATTGTTGTGCAAAGTGTGGATGATTCAGGTAAAAACAATAAGAGACAGATAAATTGCAGCATGTCAGTACTGGTAGATAATATACAATACACAAATACTGGCAGGTAATCACAGCAATACAAGGTATTATCAAAACAGTAGCATTAATACAGGATGCTGTTATATCGGCAGCATGCATTATATAGAAACTGAGCAGTACAACATACACAGCAGCAAAGAAGAAAGATATCTCACACAACTAATGGCTGCCAGCTTTGCACTCACTGACAAGAGGATGCATATCCAGAGGATGCATATAGCTAATCATGCAGTGAAATAGCATTACAGAAGCGGAACATGCATTGCAAACATCATGGGGGCTGCATTGTGGCTGCTAACACAGATGCATAACTAATTATTTCATTATCCTTACCAGAACCCGCTTGCTATAAGCAATGGTTTTGCAGAGAGCTGAGCAGGTGTGAGCTACTCAGGAGACAGCAGAAAAATCGTTACATGTTGTTGAAAAGGGCAGGAAGAAGGGGCGGTTCTGAACAGTTAACCATTTGGGGAACAGAAGATTCCAAACACATGAATAAAAAGAGAAGGGCAACTTATGACACCTACTGGCGATAGCTGGAACAGCACTTAAAAGTATCTAGCTGCACAGAATGGGCAGAACAAGCACCAACTCAAGAATGTGGCTCAGTGGTCAGCACTGTAGCTTTAAAGTTCTTGGGTCCTTGTCTGAAATCTCGCAAAATACAACCTTTGCAAGCAGTATGTATGTTCTCCCTGCGTTTGAGTGTATTTCTTCTCACACTTCAAAGACATACTGATAGGGAATGTAGATATTTAAGAATAAAATCCTTTGTAAACCCATTGCAAGTTTGATAAATGTGGAGGTACAGTATGGACCATAGACTTCTTGGTTAAATTTGGAACTTTCCCACAGAAATAATACAATCATATGTATAAGATCTAGTGATGAGCGAGTGTACTCATTATTCAAGATTTCCCAAGCATGCTCGGGTGATCTCAGAGTATTTGGATGTGTTCGGAGATTTAGTTTCTGTCACCATAGCTGCAGGATTTGCGGCTGCTAGACAGCCTGAATGTGGGGATTTACTAACAAACAGGCAATCCACACATGAATTCAGGCGGGCTGGCAGCCGCAAATCATGCAGCTACAGTGACAAAAACTAAATCTAAATACTAGAAGAGATGTGGGTCTGGTTGTTGCTGCCACCTCTGGGGTGGCTTGCTGCAGAGCAGCGCAGCCTGATCTGCAGCAAGCCACCCCAGAGGCTAAGTCCTCCCGTCGCACTACAGGGCATGCTCACGAGATGATCTCCTGTTGTGAGTTCATTTTCCCCTTCACCATTGAGGTCTGATGAACTCCCTCTTCTGGTGAAGGAAGGTAGTGAGGCTGATTGGAAAGCACCTGAGCAGAATGATGATGACTGGGTGACTGGGATTGCTGACTGGATATAAGGCAGCCGACGCCCTTCTGCCTTGCGGGTGATTACTCTGAGGGATTCTTGGAGACCAGTCTGATTCCTGCTCCTCAAAAGCTAAGTGTTCTGCTCTACTTTTTGCATTTGTGTTTTGGTTTTGTTTTGCCTTGTTTTTCTGGATTTCTGCCTTTCCCTGCTGTGTGAGCCGAATTCCTTTTTGCTCTGTCTTCAGATAATACCTTGGTACTGATATAGTCTTTTTGAAGCCTAGCGTCCTCAGGGCTTTTTTCCCTATCAGTCTGTTGGCTCTTGTTTTTGAGAGGGTTTTGGCGGATTGCAGACAGCAGCTTTTCTATTCTGTCCTATTTAGTTAGCTTGGGCCCCATCATTTGCTCAGCCTATCTTTCTATCTGTGTGAGCGCTTTTTCATCTTGCTTCACCGTCATTATATGTTGGGGGCTGCCTATTGTTTGGGGTCTGCTCTGGGGCAGTTTAGATTACCCTTTCTGTCTTTAGGCTATGTAGTTCTCCGGCTGTGATCGAGGGGTCTAGGGCACCGTAGGAACCCCCCACGGCTACTGCTAGTTGTTGTTAGGTTCAGGGGTCTGCAATCCGATAGCTGCCAACTTCTCTGGTTTTCTGGACTTAGCTAGTATTTCTGTTTTTGCCTCCTACTGTGACTCTCTCATAACAGAATCACCTGCCATACCACAGATCCTAGGGTACTCAATAGCAGGAAAGAATTGTAAAAAAAAAAAATAAAAGGTGTGTATATTTTTTCCTCTATATCTCTGAGGCCGTAGGGGGAATTTTTTTTCTCTCAATGGAGATAAAGCAATTGTCTGATCGTGTGGAGCAGCTTGCTGCGGAAGTGCGGGGAATTTCCGCCTACCTTGCTCATTCACATGCTGCTGAACCAAAGATCCCTACTCCTGATGTGTTTTTTGGGGATGGGTCTAAATTTTTGAATTTCAAAAATAATTGTAAATTATTTTTTGCCTTGAAGCCTAACTCGTCAGGGAGCTCCGCGCAGCAGGTTAAAATTGTCATCTCTTTGCTGCGTGGCGATCCCCAGGATTGGGCGTTTTCTTTGAAACCAGATGATCCTATTCTGACTAATGTGAACGCATTTTTTCAAGCCTTGGGGTTGTTGTATGACGAACCAAATGCTATTGATCAGGCTGAAAAGACCCTGTTGGCATTGAGCCAGGGTCGAGATTCTGCAGAATTGTACTGTCAAAAATTCCGAAAGTGGGCGGTCCTAACTACCTGGAATGATAATGCCTTGGCTGCTCTCTTTCGGAAGGGTTTGTCAGAAGCCGTAAAAGATACTATGGTGGGATTTCCTGTTCCCTCTGGTCTTGACGATTCTATGTCATTAGCCATTCAGGTTGATCGGCGTTTACGTGAACGCAGGACTGCACGAGAGGTGTTGCCACCTGTTGAACAAGTATCTGAACCTATGCAATGTGATAGAGTTTTGTCCAGGGAGCAACGTCAGGAGTTCAGAAGGCGTAATAAGCTGTGTTTTTTTTGTGGAGATGCCTCGCATATTATTTCTGTCTGTCCTAAACGAGAGAAACATTTTGCACACACGTTTTCTGTGGGTGGTGTTCAACCTAGGTTTCTTCTGGCAATTACTCTGATCTACTCCCTGTCCACATTTTCCGCCAAGGCTTTTGTGGATTCGGGAGCAGCCCTGAATCTAATGGACTTGGATTTTGCTAAATGTTGTGGATTTCCGATGACACTTCTGCGGACGCCTATCCCTTTGAGGGGGATTGATGCTTCTCCTTTGGCAAAAAATAAACCTCAGTTTTGGACCCAGGTGGTAATGCGGGTCGCCCCAGACCATCAAGAAAATTGCAGATTTTTGGTGTTGCATAACTTGCATGATACCATTGTTCTGGGGTTTCCCTGGTTGCAAATTCATAATCCAGTTTTGGATAGGAAATCTGTGTCTGTGGTGAGTTGGGGTTGTCGGTGTGCCCTTGGTGAGGCTCCGTTTTTTTCCTCCTCTCCTCAGTCGCATGATGTTCCTGACTATTTGGTGGACTTTTATGAAGTATTTGGTGAGAATGAGTCTGCGTCTTTGCCTTCTCATAGGAGTTATGACTGTGCAATTGAACTGAGCCCGGGGTGTAAATTTCCTAAGGGTCGGCTCTTCAATTTATCTGTACCCAAGCACGAGGCTATGAGATCCTATATTAAGGAGGTGTTGGAGAAGGGTCATATTAGACCATCCTCTTCACCCTTAGGTGCCGGTTTTTTTTTCGTGGCCAAAAAGGATGGTTCATTAAGGCCTTGTATTGATTATCGTGCCCTCAACAAAATTACTATTAAATATCAGTATCCGTTACCCCTGATTTCGGATCTATTCTCCAGAGTTAAAGGTACTTGCTGGTTTACCAAGCTTGACCTCAGGGGGGCGTATAATCTTATCCGCATTAAGCATGGGGATGAATGGAAAATGGCGTTTAATACCCCGGAGGTACATTTTGAGTACCTGGTGATGCCTTTTGGGCTCACTAATGCCCCTTCTGTCTTCCAGTGCTTCATGAACGACATTTTCCGAGACTTTGTGGATAAATTTTTGATTATCTATCTGGATGATACTTTGATCTTCTCCAAGGATTGGGATTCTCATGTGGAACATGTTCGGACTGTGTTCCGGATCTTGAGGGAGAATTCCCTGTATGTCAAAGGATCGAAATGCCTTTTTGGGGTACAGAGGATTTCATTTTTGGGATTTATTTTGTCTCCGCCAACTATTGAAATGGACCCGGCCAAGGTACAGGCCATTTATGATTGGGTTCAGCCCACTTCTTTGAAGGCCCTCCAGAAGTTTTTGGGTTTTGCTAATTTTTATCGGAAATTTATAGCAAAATTTTCTAGTACTGCCAAGCCATTGACTGATCTGAATTAAAAAAGGTGCTGATGTGTTGAATTGGTCTCCGGAGGCTGTTTCTTCCTTTCAGGAGCTGAAGCGAAGATTCACATCTGCCCCGGTTTTGCGGCAACCTGATGTCTCACTCCCGTTCCAGGTAGAGGTGGACGCTTCTGAGATTGGTGCAGGAGCTGTTTTGTCCCAAAAGGATCCTGTAACATCTAAAATGAATCCCTGTGCTTTCTTTTCCCGAAAGTTCTCTCCATCTGAACGTAACTATGATGTGGGGAATCGGGAACTGTTAGCCATGAAATGGGCATTTGAGGAGTGGAGACATTGGTTAGAGGGAGCTAAACACCAAGTCGTGGTCCTCACTGACCACAAGAATTTGATTTACCTTGAGTCGGCCAAACGCTTGAACCCTAGACAGGCTAGGTGGGCCTTGTTTTTTACACGTTTTGATTTTGTGGTCTCTCTTCCCGACACTAAGAATGTCAAGGCAGACGCCCTCTCTAGGAGCTTCTTTACTGATTCTCCTGTGGTGACCAAACCTGCTACCATCTTAGGCATAGGGGTAGTTCTTTCTGCCATCTCGCCCGATTTGAGACGTGCTCTGGAAGAGTTCCAGGAGGACAAACCTGAGCGTTGTCCCAGTGGAAAGTTGTACGTTCCTGACCAGAGGAAGAAGAGAATGATGTCTGAAGTTCATTGCTCTGCATTGGCTGGTCATCCAGGTATTTTCGGTACTAGAGATCTGGTGAGTCGGTCTTTTTGGTGGCCTGCCTTGTCTCGTGATGTCAGGAATTTTGTGCAGTCCTGTGGGACTTGCTCCCGGTCTAAACCTTGTTCTCGCTCTAGTGGGTTGTTGATGCCTTTGCCAGTCCCCAGGAGGCCATGGACCCATATTTCAATAGATTTAATCTCTGATATGCCTGTCTCTCAGAGAATGACTGTTATTTGGGTGATTTGTGATAGGTTCTCTAAGATGGTTCATCTTGTACCACTCCCTAAGTTGCCATCTTCCTCTGAGTTGGTGCCCCTGTTTTTGCAACAGGTGGTTCGCTTGCACGGGATTCCTGAGAACATTGTATCTGACAGAGGAGTTCAATTTGTGTCTAGATTTTGGAGAACTTTCTGTTCCAAGCTGGGAATTCGGTTGTCCTTCTCCTCTGCTTTTCACCCTCAGACCAATGGGCAGACGGAGAGAACAAACCAGACCTTGGAGTCGTATTTGAGATGTTTTATTTCCGCTGATCAGGATGATTGGGTTTCATTTTTGTCCTTGGCCAAATTTGCTTTAAATAATAGAGCTAGTTCTGCCACTTTGATGTCACCTTTTTTTTGTAACTTTGGGTTTCATCCTCGATTTTCTTCAGGGCAGGTGGAGCCTTCTGCCTGCCCAGGTGTTGACACTGTAGTGGAGAGAATGCACCAGATCTGGGACCAAGTGGTGGATAAGTTATCTCTCTCCCAGGAAAAGGCCCAGCGGTTTTCCAACCGACATAGGACCATTGGTCCCCAGTTTAAGGTTGGTGATATGGTTTGGTTATCATCAAAAAATATCGCTATGAAGGTGGCTTCTTCTGAGTTTAAGCCTAGATTTATTGGACCTTACAAGATTTTGGAGATTATTAATCCGGTCTCTTTTCGTTTGGCTCTTCCTGTCACATTTAAAATTCATAATGTGTTTCATAAGTCCTTGTTGAAGAGGTTTGTTGAACCAGTTGTTCCTGGGGTGGCACCTCCAGACCCTGTATTAGTTGAAGGTAACATGGAATATGAGGTAGAGAAGATACTGGATTCCCGTCTGGCTAGACGGAGACTCCAGTATTTGGTTAAGTGGAAGGGTTATGGTCAGGAGGATAATTCCTGGGTCTCTGCCTCTGATATTCATGCCAAAAGATTGGTGCGTGCCTTTCATTTGGCTCCCCCTGATCGCCCTGGTGGCGTGGATGAGGGTTCGGTGACCCCTCCTCAAGGGGGAGGTACTGTTGTGAGTTCATTTTCCCCTTCACCATTGAGGTCTGATGAACTCCCTCTTCTGGTGAAGGAAGGTAGTGAGGCTGATTACAAGGCACCTGAGCAGAATGATGATGACTGGGTGACTAAGAATGCTGACTGGATATAAGGCAGCCGACGCCCTTCTGCCTTGCGGGTGATTACTCTGAGGGATTCTTGGAGACCAGTCTGATTCCTGCTCCTCAAAAGCTAAGTTTTCCACTCTACTTTTTGCATTTGTGTTTTGGTTTTGTTTTGCCTTGTTTTTCTGGATTTCTGCCTTTCCCTGCTGGGTGAGCTGAATTCCTTTTTGCTCTGTCTTCAGCTAATACCTGAGTACTGATATAGTCTTTTTGAAGCCTAGCGTCCTCAGGGCTTTTTTCCCTATCAGTCTGTTGGCTCTTGTTTTTGAGAGGGTTTTGGCGGATTGCAGACAGCAGCTTTTCTATTCTGTCCTATTTAGTTAGCTTGGGCCCCATCATTTGCTCAGCCTATCTTTCTATCTGTGTGAGTGTTTTTTCATCTTGCTTCACCATCATTATATGTTGGGGGCTGCCTATTGCTTTGGGGTCTGCTCTGGGGCAGTTTAGATTTCCCTTTCTGTCTTTAGGCTATGTAGTTCTCCGGCTGTGATCGAGGGGTCTAGGGCACCGTAGGAATCCCCCACGGCTACTGCTAGTTGTTGTTGTTAGGTTCAGGGGTCTGCAATCCGATAGCTTCCAACTTCTCTGGTTTTCTGGACTTAGCTAGTATTTCTGTTTTTGCCTCCTACGGTGACTCTCTCATAACAATCTCCCATTGGAGATCGGGAGTCACATGCTCAGGTCCTTCTCCAGATCTGATTGGTCCATCTCAAAGATCTGGAAGCTTCCAGAAGGTCCCAGCTATAAAAGGGTCTCATGGCCGCTCGGCCATGTGCTAGTATAGACTCTAGTTGCTAACTGTGTGAATGCTGATGGATGTATGGACTTGCAAATGACTCATTAAGATTCCCCTCCCTCTGATATTACAAGTGTGTATAGGGAACTAGTGATAGAGTCAGCGCCAGTCAGTGGCAAGCTACAGGCCACAATACATATCCTCCACAGTGCTAGCATCCAACAGTGCACCTGCTATTGGTCATTGTTGTATAGCGGCAGTGTCTGTCACCGCGCTGCAGTCAGCAGCTCTTTTTGGCATCCGTGGTTGCGACATCGCACGCACGGTAGGTCTAGATGGACATGGACTCTGTGTCTTGGGCCAAGTCCTGTGACCATATACCGTACATGCATTTCTCTGAGTCCTGTGACGTCAACAGGCTCAGCCTTTGTGTTTAACACCTCGGCGTCTCTGTGAAGGAACAGAGATCGCCCAGCGCACTCCGGGTGACGTTCAACCTGCGTGCGTTATACTGCCATATAGTGCATCTGCCATTACATAGCAGCAGTGTAACACCTTCTGCACGGTGGACCCCGGGCGGCGAACGCACTATTATTATTTATTATTTAGTGGGTTCTGCCCTCCCTAACAGCAACACAATCAATTTCACATGCTGTTGTGCAAATGGAATAGACAACAGATGGAAATTATTGGCAATTATCAAGACACCCTCAATAAAGGAGTGGTTCTGCACTTGGGGACCACAGACCACATCTTAGTACCAATGCTTTCTAGATGATGTTTTGGTCACTTTTGAATGTTGGTTGTGCTTTCACACTCATGGTTGCATGAGATGGACGCTACAACCCACACAAGTGGCTCATGTAGTGCAGCTCATCCAGGATGGCACATCAATGCAAGCTTTGTTAAGAAGGTTTGCTGTCTGTCAGTGTAGTGTCCAGAGGTTGGAGGCGCTACTAGGAGACAAGTGAGTACACCAGGAGACGTGGAGGGGGCTGTGGTAAGGCAACAACCCAGCAGCATGACCGCTACCTCCGCCTTTGTGCAAGGAGGAAAAGGAGGAGCATCCACAGATGGGGGTTGTGCTCACAGTCCAACACCATGCGGCCCTCCAAAGAAATGTCACCTCACACAATTACTGACCCACTGCCAAACTGGTCATGTTGAAGGATGTTGCAGGCAGCAGATCACTCTCCACGGCATCTCCAGACTCTGTCTTGTCTGTCACATGTGCTCAGTGTGAACCTGCTTTTATCTGTGAAGAGCACAGGGCACCAGTGGTGAATTTGCCCATCCTGGTGTTCTGTGGCAAATGCCAAGCATCCTGTACGGTGTTGGGCTGTGAGCACAATCCCCATCTGTGGACGTCAGACACTCAGACCATTCTCATGGAGTCAGTTTCATACCATTTATGCAGACACATGCACATTTGTGGCCTGCTGGAGGACATTTTGCAGGGCTCTGGCAGTGCTCCTCCTGTTCCTCCTTGCACAAAGGCAGAGGTAGTGGTTTTGCTGCTGGGTTGTTGTCCTCCTATGGCCCCCTTCCATGTCTCCTGGTGAACTGGCCTGTCTCCTGGTAGCACCTCCAGCCTCTGGACACTATGCTGACAGACACAGCACACCTTCTTGCCACAGCTCGCATTGATGAGCCATCCTGGATGAGCTGCACTACCTGAGCCACTTGTGTGGGTTGTAGAGTCAGTCTCATGCTAGAACGAGTGTGAAAGCACAACCAACATTCAAAAGTGATAAAAACATCAACCAGAAAGCATTAGTACTGAGATGTGGTCTGTGGTCCCCACCTGCAGAACCACTCCTTTATTGAGGGTGTGTTGATAATTGCCAATAATTTCCATCTGTTATGCATTCCATTTGCACAACAGCATGTGAAATTGATTGTCACTCAGTGTTGCTTCCTAAGTGGACAGTTTAATTTCACAGAAGTTTGATTTACTTGGAGTTATATTCTGTTGTTTATGTGTTCTCTTTATTTTTTTTGAGCGGTTAATATAATAGATAGATAGATAGATAGATAGATAGATAGACAGACTAAAAGCTGGCAATTCATCTGCCATGTACAGTTAATTCACAGAGTGACAAGTTAGACTGGAATAGATAGAATAGATTCAGTCATGGCCAAAAGTATTGACACCCCTGCAATTCTGTCAGATAATATTCAGTTTCTTCCTGAAAATGATTGCAAACACAAATTCTTTGGTATTATTATCTTCATTTAATTTGTCTTAAATGAAAAAACACAAAAGAGAATGAAGCAAAAAGCAAAACATTGATCATTTCACACAAAACTCCAAAAATGGGCCAGACAAAAGTATTGGCACCCTCAGCCTAATACTTGGTTGCACAACCTTTAGCCAAAATAACTGCGACCAACCGCTTCCGGTAACCATCAATGAGTTTCTTACAATGCTCTGCTGGAATTTTAGACCATTCTTCTTTGGCAAACTGCTCCAGGTCCCTGATATTTGAAGGGTGCCTTCTCCAAACTGCCATTTTTAGATCTCTCCATAGGTGTTCTGTGGGATTCAGGTCTGGACTCTTTGCTGGCCACCTTAGAAGTCTCCAGTGCTTTCTCTCAAACCATTTTCTAGCGCTTTTTGAAGTGTGTTTTGGGTCATTGTCCTGCTGGAAGACCCATGACCTCTGAGGGAGACCCAGCTTTCTCACACTGGGCCCTAAATTATGCTGCAAAATTTGTTGGTAGTCTTCTGACTTCATAATGCCATGCACACGGTCAAGCAGTCCAGTGCCAGAGGCAGCAAAGCAACCCCAAAACATCAGGGAACCTCCGCCATGTTTGACTGTAGGGACCATGTACTTTTCTTTGAATGCCTCTTTTTTCTCCTGTAAACTCTATGTTGATGCTTTTGCCCTAAAAGCTCTACTTTTGTCTCATCTGACCAAAGAACATTCTTCCAAAATGTTTTAGGCTTTTTCAGGTAAGTTTTGGCAAACTCCAGACTGGCTTTTTTATGTCTCGGGGTAAGAAGTGGAGTCTTCCTGGGTCTCCTACCATACAGTCCCTTTTCATTCAGACGCCGACGGATAGTACGGGTTGACACTGTTGTACCCTCGGACTGCAGGGCAGCTTGAACTTGTTTGGATGTTAGTGGAGGTTCTTTATCCAACATCCGCACAATCTTGCATTGAAATCTCTTGTCAATTTTTCTTTTCCGTCCACATCTAGGGAGGTTAGCCACAGTGCCATGGGCTTTACACTTCTTGATGACACTGCGCACAGTAGACACAGGAACATTCAGGTCTTTGGAGATGGACTTGTAGCCTTGAGATTGCTCATGCTTCCTCACAATTTGGTTTCTCAAGTCCTCAGACAGTTCTTTGGTCTTCTTTCTTTTCTCCATGCTCAATGTGGTACACACAAGGACACAGGACAGAGGTTGAGTCAACTTTAATCCATGTCAACTGGCTGCAAGTGTGATTTAGTTATTGACAACACCTGTTAGGTGCCACAGGTAAGTTACAGGTGCTGCTCATTACACAAATTAGAGAAGCATCACATGATTTTTCGCACAGTGCCAATACTTTTGTCCACCCTCTTTTTTATGTTTGGTGTGGAATTATATCCAATTTGGCTTTAGGACAATTCTTTTTGTGTTTTTTCATTTAAGACAAATTAAATGAAGATAATAATACCAAAGAATTTGTGTTTGCAATCATTTTCAGGAAGAAACTGAGTATTATCTGACAGAATTGCAGGGGTGTCAATACTTTTGGCCATGACTGTATATTCACATAGACTAGATGTATATATACGTTTACTTGTCAGTGACACAAAAATATATAAGTATATATATATATATATATATACACTCACTGGCCACTTTATTAGGTACACCTGTCCAACTGTGTGTTAAGACTTAATTTCTAATCAGCCAATCACATGGCGGCAACTCAGTGCATTTAGGCATGTAGACATGGTCAAGACAATCTCCTGCAGTTCAAACCGAGCATCAGTATGGGGAAGAAAGGTGATTTGAGTGCCTTTGAACGTGGCATGATTGTTGGTGCCAGAAGGGCTGGTCTGAGAATTTCAGAAACTGCTGATCTACTGGGATTTTCACGCACAACCATCTCTAGGGTTTACAGAGAATGGTCCGAAAAAGAAAAAAAATCCAGTGAGCGGCAGTTCTGTGGCCGGAAATGCCATGTTGATGCCAGAGGTCAGAGGAGAATGGGCAGACTGGTTCGAGCTGATAGAAAGGCAACAGTGACTCAAATTGCCACCCGTTACAACCAAGGTAGGCAGAAGAGCATCTCTGAACGCACAGTGCGTCGAACTTTGAGGCAGATGGGCTACAGCAGCAGAAGACCACACTGGGTACCACTCCTCTCAGCTAAGAACAGGAAACTGAGGCTACAATTTGCACAAGCTCATCGAAATTGGACAGTAGAAGATTGGAAAAACGTTGCCTGGTCTGATGAGTCTCGATTTCTGCTGCGACATTCGGATGGTAGGGTCAGAATTTGGCGTAAACAACATGAAAGCATGGATCCATCCTGCCTTGTATCAACGGTTCAGGCTGGTGGTGGTGGTGTCATGGTGTGGGGAATTTTTTCTGGGCACTCTTTGGGCCCCTTGGTACCAATTGAGCATCGTTGCAACGCCACAGCCTACCTGAGTATTGTTGCTGACCATGTCCATCCCTTTATGACCACAATGTACCCAACATCTGATGGCTACTTTCAGCAGGATAATGCGCCATGTCATAAAGCTCGAATCATCTCAGATTGGTTTCTTGAACATGACAATGAGTTTACTGTACTCAAATGGCCTCCTCAGTCACCAGATCTCAATCCAATAGAGCATCTTTGGGATGTGGTGGAACGGGAGATTCGCATCAGGGATGTGCAGCCGACAAATCTGCGCCAACTGTGTGATGCCATCATGTCAATATGGTCCAAAATCTCTGAGGAATGCTTCCAGCACCTTGTTGAATCTCTGCCACGAAGAATTGAGGCAGTTTTGAAGGCAAAAGGGGGTCCAACCCCTTACTAGCATGGTGTACCTAATAAAGTGGCCAGTGAGTGTATATATCTAATATATAAAGCTCAATGTGTGTGTGTATGTATGTGTGTATGTCCGGGATGGGCATCTGCACCGTCGCAGCTACAGCCACAAAATTTTGCACAGGCACACGTCTGGACCCCGAGAGCATCATAGGCTATGTTGTGAGGCGAAATTTTAACCCCGCGCGTTCCAATTCACCAAACGATTTTGCCTATTATTCTTATTTCTATGGTGTTATCGTCCTTCTGTAAAGCTGGAAATAACACAATTTATTACCGTGCCAACACAGACCACCCTCTGACACAGACTGCAGGGGGACCCCAGTATCACACAGGATAGGATTAGAAACATGGCTTAGCAGTCAATATCACACAGGAGAGGACTAGACAAATGGCTCAGCAGTCAGTTTCACACAGGATAGGATTAGATACACAGCTCAGCAGTCAGTATCACACAGGATAGGAATAGATTAGATACATGGCTCAGCAGACAGTATCACACAGGATAGGATTAGATACACAGCTCAGCACACAGTATCACACAGAATAGTATTAGATACACAGCTCAGCAGACAGTATCACACAGGATAGGATTAGATACACGGCTCAGCAGTCAGTATCACACATGATAGGATTAGATACACGGCTCAGCAGTCAGTTTCACACAGGATAGGATTATATACACAGCTGAGCAGTCAGTAACACACATAATAGGATTGAGTACACGGCTCAGCAGTCAGTATCACACAGGATAGGGTTAGATACACGGCTCAGCAGATGGTATCACACAGGATAGGATTAGATTCATGGCTCAGCAGTCAGTATAACACAGCATAGGATTAGATACACAGCTCAGCAGTCAGTATCACACAGGAGAGGATTAGACACATGGCTCACCAGTCAGTATCACACAGGATATGATTAGATACACAGCTCAGTACACAGTATCACACAGAATAGTATTAGATACATGGCTCAGCAGGCAGTATCGCACAGGATAGGATTAGATACACGGCTAAGCAGTCAGTAACATACATGATAGGATTAGGTACACGGCTCAGCAGTCAGTATCACACAGGAGAGGATTAGACACATGGCTCAGCAGTCAGTATCACACAGGATAGGATTAGGTACACAGCTCACCAGTCAGTATCACACAGGATAGGATTAGATACACAGCTCAGCAGTCAGTATCACACAGGATAGGAATAGATTAGATACACGACTCAGCAGACAGTATCACACAGAATAGGATTAGATACACGGCTCAGCAGTCAGTATCACACAGGATAGGATCAGATACACAGCTCAGCAGTCAGTATCACACAGGACAGGATTAGATACACGGCTGAGCAGTCAGTAACACACATGATAAGATTAGGTACATGGCTCAGCAGTCAGTATCACACAGGAGAGGACTAGACAAATGGCTCAGCAGTCAGTTTCACACAGGATAGGATTAGATACACAGCTCAGCAGTCAGTATCACACAGGATAGGAATAGATTAGATACATGGCTCAACAGACAGTATCACACAGGATAGGATTAGATACACAGCTCAGCACACAGTATCACACAGAATAGTATTAGATACACAGCTCAGCAGACAGTATCACACAGGATAGGATTAGATACACAGCTCAGCAGTCAGTATCACACATGATAGGATTAGATACACAGCTGAGCAGTCAGTAACACACATGATAAGATTAGGTACATGGCTCAGCAGTCAGTATCACACAGGAGAGGACTAGACAAATGGCTCAGCAGTCAGTTTCACACAGGATAGGATTAGATACACAGCTCAGCAGTCAGTATCACACAGGATAGGAATAGATTAGATACATGGCTCAGCAGACAGTATCACACAGGATAGGATTAGATACACGGCTCAGCAGTCAGTATCACACATGATAGGATTAGATACACGGCTCAGCAGTCAGTATCACACAGGATAGGATTATATACACAGCTGAGCAGTCAGTAACACACATAATAGGATTGAGTACACGGCTCAGCAGTCAGTATCACACAGGATAGGGTTAGATACACAGCTCAGCAGACGGTATCACACAGGATAGGATTAGATACACTGCTCAGCAGTCAGTATCACAGAGGATAGGATTAGATTCATGGCTCAGCAGTCAGTATCACACAGCATAGGATTAGATACACAGCTCAGCAGTCAGTATCACACAGGAGAGGATTAGACACATGGCTCACCAGTCAGTATCACACAGGATATGATTAGATACACAGCTCAGCAGTCAGTATCACACAGGATAGGATTAGATACACAGCTCAGCTGACAGTATCACACAGGATAGGATTAGATACACGGCTCAGCAGTCAGTATCACACAGGATAGGATTAGATACACAGCTCAGCAGTCAGTATCACACAGGACAGGATTAGATACACGGCTGAGCAGTCAGTAACACACATGATAAGATTAGGTACATGGCTCAGCAGTCAGTATCACACAGGATAGGGTTAGATACACGGCTCAGCAGTCGGTATCACACTGGATAGGATTAGATACACTGCTCAGCAGTCAGTATCACACAGCATAGGATTAGATACACAGCTCAGCAGTCAGTATCACACAGGAGAGGATTAGACACATGGCTCAGCAGTCAGTATCACACAGGATAGGGTTAGATACACAGATACACATGTTGTTTATCAAAAGGCTCTTGAATGAGTTGAAAATAAAATCCTATCAATACTTGGGTAATCGTTTAGTTAATTGGTGTTGCAAATCTGAAGCGATGAATATATGATGTAAAATGTTTTTATGTGCAATATAATTATTATAATTTGTTATAACTAACCACAGTTGGTTACTATGCCCAGGCAACGCCAGGCTCTTCAGGTAGTGTATGTATATATATATATATATATACAGCTCTGACAAAAATTAAGAGACCACTGCAAAAGTTTCAGTTTGTCTGATTTTTCTCTTTATAGGTATTTTTTTGAGTAAAATGTAAATTGCTCTTTTATTCTGTAAACTACTGACAACATGTCTTCGAATTTCCAAGCACTAAATTGAGAAATGGTCAAAATAGCAAAAAAATGCAGTGCTTGCAGACCTCAAATAATGCTAAGAAAACAAGTTCATAATCATTTAGAAACAACAATGCTAATGTTTTAACTCCTTTCTGCCATATGATGTACTATCCCATCCATGTGACCTTGAACTTAATTCCCAAAGACAGGATAGTATGTCACATGCGATCAGCGGCGCTCACGGGGGGAGCGCCGCTGATCGCGGCTGGGTGTCAGCTGATTATCACAGCTGACACCCGGCACTATGTGCCAGGGGCAGTCACGGACCGCCCCTGACACATTAACCCCTGGCACACTGCGATCAAACATGATTGCAGTGTAATAAGGGCATAGGCAAGAATCGCACAGGGAGGGGGCTCCCTGCACGCTTCCCTAAGACCCTTGGACTTGCGCGATGTGCTTGCGCTGCTCCGAGTGTTTCCTCCCTGCTGTCCCCAGACCCAATATGGCCATGGGGGCCTTCGGGATCCTGCAGTGAGGCGGTTTCCTCAGTGCCTGCTGAAAGCAGGCACTGAGAAAGCCTATGCAGTGCAGATCGCTAATCTGACACAGTGCACTGCAAAGTGTCAGATCAGTGATATGACACTTTATAGTAATATTCCCCACTGGGACAATATAATAAAGTTAAAAAAACAAGGCAAAAAACAATGCTTTATCATTATACCACCGAACAAAAAGTGCAATAACGTACTGTCAAAAAGACTGATATAAATTAAATAAACATGGTACCACTGAAAACATAATTTTGTCCCTCAAAAAATGAGCCACCATTCAGCATCATCAGCAAAAAAATAAAAAAGTTATAGCTTGCCGAATAAATAATTATTTTTTATATAAAATTGTTTTTATTGTATAAAAGCGTCAAAACATAAAAAAGATATAAATGAGGTATTGCTGTAATCATACTGACCCAAAGAATAAAACCGCTTTATCAATTTTACCACACACAGAACGCTTTAAACGCCCCCCCAAAGAAATTCACGAATTGCTGGTTTTTGTTCATTCTGCCTTGCAAAAATCGGAACAAAAAGTGATCAAAAAATGTCACATGCCCAAAAATGGTGCTAATAAAAACGTCAACTCGTCCTGCAAAAAATAAGACCTCACATGACTCTGTGGGTCAAATTATGGAAAAATTATAGCTCTCAAAATGTGGTGATGCAAAAACTATTTTTACAATAAAATGTGTCTTTTAGCATGTGACAGCTGCCAAACATAAAGACCCACTATAAATAGTAAATCAAACCCCCCTTTATCACCCCCTTAGTTAGGGAAAAATAATAAAATAAAAAAGTGTATATATTTCCATTTTCCAATTAGGGTTAGAGTTAGGGCTAGGGCTAGGGTTAGGATTAGGGCTAGAGTTAGGATTAGGGCTAGGGTTAGGGTTAGGGCAAGGATTAGAGTTAGGGCTAGGGTTAGGGGTGTATTAGGGTTAGGGCTAGGTCTAGGGTTAGGGTTAGGATTAGGGTAAGGGGTGTGTTAGGGCTAGGGTTAGGGGTTTGTTGGGGTTAGGGATGGGGCTAGAGTAAGGGCTAGGGTTAAGGCTAGGGTTAGGGTTGGGATTAGGGTTGGGATTAGGGTTAGGGGTGTGTTAGGGTTAGGGCTAGGGTTAGGGTTGGGATTAGGGTTAGGGGTGTGTTAGGGTTAGGGCTAAGGTTAGGGCTGGGGTTAGGGCTAGGGTTAGGAGTTTGTTGGGGTTAGGGTTGGAGATAGAATTGGTGGATTCTACTGTTTAGGCACATCAGGGGCTCTCCAAACGTGACATGGCATCTGATCTCAATTCCAAATAATTCTGCGTTGAAAACGTCAAATGGTGCTCCTTCCCTTTCAAGCTCTGCCATGCGCCCAAAACAGTGGTTTACCCCCACATATAGAGTATCAGTCTACTCAGGACAAATTGCACAACAACTTTTGGGGTCCAATTTCTCCAGATACATTGGGAAAATAAAAAATTGAGGGCAAAAATATCATTTTTGCGGAAAAAAAATGATTTTATTTATTTTTATGGCTCTACGTTATAAACTTCTGTGGAACACTTGGGGTTTCAAAGTGCTCACCACACATCTAGATAAGTTCCTTTGGGGTCTAGTTTCCAAAATGGGGTCACTTGAGGGGGGTTTCCACGGTTTAGTCGCATCAGGGGCTGTCCAAACGTGACATGACACCTGTAGACCATTCCTTCAAAGTTTGAATTCCAAAACATCACTACTTACCTCCCGAGCCCCAACATGTGCCTATACAGTAGTTTTCTCCCACATATGGGGTATCAGTGTACTCAGGACAAATTGGACAACAATTTTTGGGGTCCAATTTTTCCTGCTACCCTTGGGAAAATAAAAAATGTAGGGACTAAATGATCATGTTTGTGGAAAAAATATGACTTTTTTATTTTCACACCCGTGCATTATAAACTTCTGTGAAGCACTTGGGGGTTCAAAGTGCTCACCACACATCTAGATAAGTTCCTTGGGGGTATAGTTTCCCAAATGGGGTCACTTGAGGGGGTTTCCACTTCTTAGGCACATCAGAGGTTCTCCAAATGCAGCATTGGATCCAATCTCAATTCCAGCCAATTTTGAGTAGAAAAAGCCAATTGGCGCTCCTTCCCTTCTGAGCTCTGCCATGCGCCGAAACAGTGGTTCCTCCCACATATCAGGTATCAGCGTACTCAGGACAAATTGCACAATAACTTGTCAGTCCAATTTCTCCTGTTACCCTTGGTAAAATAAAAAAATTGGACCTGAAGTAATTTTTTTGTGAAAAAAAGTTGAATGTTCATTTTTTTATATTCAAAAAATTCCTGTGAAGCACCTGAAGGGTTAATGAACTTCTTGAATGCGGTTTTGAGCACCTTGAGGGGTGTAGTTTTTTGAATGGTGTAAGTTTTGGGCATTTTCTCTTTTATAGACCCCTCAAAGTGACTTCAAATGTGATGTGGTCCCTAAAAAAAATGGTGTAAAAATGTGAAATTGCTGGTCAACTTTTAACCCTTATAACTTCCTAACAAGAAAAATTTTGGTTCCAAAATTGTGCTGATGTAAAGTAAACATATAGGAAATGTTATTTATTAAGCTTTTTGTGTGAAATATATCTGTGATTTAAGGGCATAAAAATTGAAAGTTGGAAAATTGCGAAATTTTCAAAATTTTTGCCAAATTTCCATTTTTTTCACAAATAAACACAGCTTATATGAATGAAATTTTACCACTAGCATGAAGTACAATATGTCATGAGAAAACATTGTCAGAATCACCAGGATCCATGGAAGTGTTCCAGAGTTATTACCTCATAAATGGACAGTGGTCAGAATTGTAAAAATTGGTCCAGTCATTAACATGCAAACCACCCTTGGTGGTATAGGGGTTAACTCAGGAACAGTTCAGAAATCATTTCTTTGTGGAATAGCAATGATTTTTATTCACAGCTTCCATTCCTCATGGCATGCTTTCCACTAATCTTTCACACTGCTTTGGGTGACCTTATGCCACTCCAGGTACAAAAATTTAAGCAATTCGTCTTTCGACATTCCAGAGATTTTCAGTGGGGTTCAGGTCTGGAAATTAGGCTGGCCATGACAGGGATTTGATGTGGTGGTCCTTTATCCACACATTGATTGACCTAGCTGTGTGGCATGGTGTATTTTCCTGCTGTAAAACCAGTCCTCAGAGTTGGGGAACATTGCCTGAGCAGAAGGAATCAACTGTTTTTCCAGGATAACCTTGTATGTGGCTTGATTCATACATTCTTCACAAAGATTAACCTGCCCAATTCCAGCCTTGCTGATGTATTTCCAGATCATCATTGATCCTCCACCAAATCCCACAGTGATGCAAGACACTGTGGCTTGTATGCCTCTCCAGGTCTCCGTCTAACCATTAGATGACCAAGTGATGGGCTAAGCTGAAAATTAGACTCATCAGAGAAGATTACCTTACTCCAGTCCTCTATGGTCCAGTCCTTATGGTCTTTGGCAAACTTTAGCCTGGCTCTCCTTTGCTTCTCATAGATGAAATGCTTTCTCCTATCTTTTCCTGACTTGAGCCCTGCCTCTAGGAACCTGTTAAGAACTATTCTTGCCATGCACTTCACCCCAGCTTCCATTTGCCATTACTTTTGTAGGTCACTTGATGTCAACCTGAGGTTGCTGAGTGACATTCGAATAAGATGATGGTCATCCCAGTCAGTGGAGAGCTGTTTTTGCCCTCTGCCAGTCTGTAGCTTTGTTGTCCCCAATGTCTGCTACTTGAACTTGTTGTAATGGACTGCCATCTTAAAAATTTTAAGAATGGAGGCAACATGACGCTCACTGTATATCTCTGCTAGTAAAGTCTGAATTGATCCCTTCTTTTCCTCACTCAAGACTTTTCTTTTCAACTCCTTTGGCATGGATAAAAGTTATGTTTTCATTCCTGTTACTTTTGGGATATTACTAGCACTTGTTTTGCCATCCAGCTTGTCCTATTGCAAGAGAACTGAGAACACCACAGCAGGGTTTTTTTTATACTTTCCTTCGTTAAATAAGATTTGGTTCAGCTGATCACCTAATCAGAAGCACATTAAGTTGGATGAGGAGTCCTCTGGTTGGAATTCAACTGACACTGGATCAGAATGGCTGTCAGACATGTAGAGAAGCTGATTTTTATAAAACTGTGCAGTGGTCTCTTAATTTTTGCCAGAGTTGTATACAGTCATGGCCAAAAGTATTGACACCCCTGCAATTCTGTCAGATAATACTCAGTTTCTTCCTGAAAATGATTGCAAACACAAATTCTTTGGTATTATTATCTTCATTTAATTTGTCTTAAATGAAAAAACACAAAAAGAATTGTCCTAAAGCCAAATTGGATATAATTCCACACCAAACATAAAAAAGAGGGTGGACAAAAGTATTGGCACTGTGCGAAAAATCATGTGATGCTTCTCTAATTTGTGTAATTAGCAGCACCTGTAACTTACCTGTGGCACCTAACAGGTGTTGTCAATAACTAAATCACACTTGCAGCCAGTTGACATGGATTAAAGTTGACTCAACCTCTGTCCTGTGTCCTTGTGTGTACCACATTGAGCATGGAGAAAAGAAAGAAGACCAAAGAACTGTCTGAGGACTTGAGAAACCAAATTGTGAGGAAGCATGAGCAATCTCAAGGCTACAAGTCCATCTCCAAAGACCTGAATGTTCCTGTGTCTACTGTGCGCAGTGTCATCAAGAAGTGTAAAGCCCATGGCACTGTGGCTAACCTCCCTAGATGTGGACGGAAAAGAAAAATTGACAAGAGATTTCAATGCAAGATTGTGCGGATGTTGGATAAAGAACCTCCACTAACATCCAAACAAGTTCAAGCTGCCCTGCAGTCCGAGGGTACAACAGTGTCAACCCTTACTATCCGTCGGCGTCTGAATGAAAAGGGACTGTATGGTAGGAGACCCAGGAAGACTCCACTTCTTACCCCGAGACATAAAAAAGCCAGTCTGGAGTTTGCCAAAACTTACCTGAAAAAGCCTAAAACATTTTGGAAGAATGTTCTTTGGTCAGATGAGACAAAAGTAGAGCTTTTAGGGCAAAAGCATCAACATAGAGTTTACAGGAGAAAAAAGAGGCATTCAAAGAAAAGTACATGGTCCCTACAGTCAAACATGGCGGAGGTTCCCTGATGTTTTGGGGTTGCTTTGCTGCCTCTGGCACTGGACTGCTTGACCGTGTGCATGGCATTATGAAGTCAGAAGACTACCAACAAATTTTGCAGCATAATTTAGGGCCCAGTGTGAGAAAGCTGGGTCTCCCTCAGAGGTCATGGGTCTTCCAGCAGGACAATGACCCAAAACACACTTCAAAAAGCGCTAGAAAATGGTTTGAGAGAAAGCACTGGAGACTTCTAAGGTGGCCAGCAAAGAGTCCAGACCTGAATCCCACAGAACACCTATGGAGAGATCTAAAAATGGCAGTTTGGAGAAGGCACCCTTCAAATATCAGGGACCTGGAGCAGTTTGCCAAAGAAGAATGGTCTAAAATTCCAGCAGAGCATTGTAAGAAACTCATTGATGGTTACCGGAAGCGGTTGGTCGCAGTTATTTTGGCTAAAGGTTGTGCAACCAAGTATTAGGCTGAGGGTGCCAATACTTTTGTCTGGCCCATTTTTGGAGTTTTGTGTGAAATGATCAATGTTTTGCTTTTTGCTTCATTCTCTTTTGTGTTTTTTCATTTAAGACAAATTAAATGAAGATAATAATACCAAAGAATTTGTGTTTGCAATCATTTTCAGGAAGAAACTGAATATTATCTGACAGAATTGCAGGGGTGTCAATACTTTTGGCCATGACTGTACATGTAGTTAAATTGCATAGATATATACTGTATAGATAGAATTAAAGCCGTGAATTTATCTACTGGGTTCTGTAAAATTGCTGCAGTAGTTGATAGGATAGAAGAGATGGATTACGTACAAACAGTAAATACACATAAAATAGGTAGATATACAGATGTCTGTCACTTATACAATTAGCACAGTGTGTGCAGCTTACTGTACATGTATTTAATTTTTAAAAGATTATTTTTCCGAAAAAAATGGCGTGGGCTCCAGCACAACTTTTGTAACCAGCAGAGGGAAAGCCGACAGCTGGGGGCAGATGTTTATTGCCTGGGAAGGGGGTAATACCAATGGAGCTTCACATGCTATTAATATAAGCTCACAACTGTATGCTTAGTTTTTACTGGTTATTGAAACCCCAAAAAATAACGGGGGGGTCCCCCTATAATTAATAACCAGCAAAGGCTAGGCAGACAGCTGCTGGCTGATATTAATAGCCTAGGAAGGGGTCATGGAAGCTGGCCCCCCTGGCTAAAAATATCAGCTTTCAGTCACTTCATAAAATGCGCAGCTCTAAGATGCGCCAATTCTGGCACTTCGCTCTCTCTTCCCACTTGTGCTGTAGCGGTGGCAAATGGGGTGATAGTTGGGGTGGTTGAAGTCACCTTTGCACTGTCAGGTGACATCAAGCCATGAGGTTAGTAATGGAGAGACGTCAATAAGACTCCCACATTATTAACCCCATAGTCACATTATAAGAAAACACAGACACCCAGAAAAAAGTCCTTCAATTAAAAGAATCACACAGACTCCTTTAATATTCTTAATTAAACCATGCTTACGACCTCACCCATTTCCCTGATGCCCTCGTCATCTGCAAAAGAGGTAAAACAACAAATAACAGTATTTTTCACCTTTCCGCAGAGATTCTTTTAATCCATTAGTCCCACGACGGGTTCAGCTCTGCTACATCTAGATGGCAAGCTGCATGGTGCAACACATGGTGCGATGTGTATATATATACTGTATATATATATATATATATGGCAAGCTGCATGGTGCGACACATGGTGCGATATATATATACAGTGGGGCAAAAAAGTATTTAGTCAGTCAGCAATAGTGCAAGTTCCACCACTTAAAAAGATGAGAGGCGTCTGTAATTTACATCATAGGTAGACCTCAACTATGGGAGACAAACTGAGAAAAAAAAATCCAGAAAATCACATTGTCTGTTTTTTTTTCATTTTATGTGCATATTATGGTGGAAAATAAGTATTTGGTCAGAAACAAGCAATCAAGATTTCTGGCTCTCACAGACCTGTAACTTCTTCTTTAAGAGTCTCCTCTTTCCTCCACTCATTACCTGTAGTAATGGCACCTGTTTAAACTTGTTATCAGTATAAAAAGACACCTGTGCACACCCTCAAACAGTCTGACTCCAAACTCCACTATGGTGAAGACCAAAGAGCTGTCAAAGGACACCAGAAATAAAATTGTAGCCCTGCACCAGGCTGGGAAGACTGAATCTGCAATAGCCAACCAGCTTGGAGTGAAGAAATCAACTGTGGGAGCAATAATTAGAAAATGGAAGACATACAAGACCACTGATAATCTCCCTCGATCTGGTGCTCCACGCAAAATCCCACCCCGTGGGGTCAGAATGATCACAAGAACGGTGAGCAAAAATCCCAGAACCACGCGGGGGGACCTAGTGAATGAACTGCAGAGAGCTGGGACCAATGTAACAAGGCCTACCATAAGTAACACACTACGCCACCATGGACTCAGATCCTGCAGTGCCAGACGTGTCCCACTGCTTAAGCCTGTACATGTCCGGGCCCGTCTGAAGTTTGCTAGAGAGCATTTGGATGATCCAGAGGAGTTTTGGGAGAATGTCCTATGGGCTGATGAAACCAAACTGGAACTGTTTGGTAGAAACACAACTTGTCGTGTTTGGAGGAAAAAGAATACTGAGTTGCATCCATCAAGCACCATACCTACTGTAAAGCATGGTGGTGGAAACATCATGCTTTGGGGCTGTTTCTCTGCAAAGGGGCCAGGACGACTGATCCGGGTACATGAAAGAATGAATGGGGCCATGTATCGTGAGATTTTGAGCGCAAACCTCCTTCCATCAGCAAGGGCATTGAAGATGAAACGTGGCTGGGTCTTTCAACATGACAATGATCCAAAGCACACCGCCAGGGCAACGAAGGAGTGGCTTCGTAAGAAGCATTTCAAGGTCCTGGAGTGGCCTAGCCAGTCTCCAGATCTCAACCCTATAGAAAACCTTTGGAGGGAGTTGAAAGTCCGTGTTGCCAAGCGAAAAGCCAAAAACATCACTGCTCTAGAGGAGATCTGCATGGAGGAATGGGCCAACATACCAACAACAGTGTGTGGCAACCTTGTGAAGACTTACAGAAAACGTTTGACCTCTGTCATTGCCAACAAAGGATATATCACAAAGTATTGAGATGAAATTTTGTTTCTGACCAAATACTTATTTTCCACCATAATATGCAAATAAAATGAAAAAAAAAACAGACAATGTGATTTTCTGGATTTTTTTTTCTCAGTTTGTCTCCCATAGTTGAGGTCTACCTATGATGTAAATTACAGACGCCTCTCATCTTTTTAAGTGGTGGAACTTGCACTATTGCTGACTGACTAAATACTTTTTTGCCCCACTGTATGTGTGTGTGTGTGTGTGTGTGTGTCACTGACATCTATATATCTATGTATTCTATGTGTATATACCTGTTCTGCTGTGATTTTACACACATGCTGAAAATAAACAATGATGTGAGTTGCCCATAGATTAACACTGGGCCGAGTGCTACGCGATGTTTTCTCGCATAGCACTTGTCCGTATTCTGCAGTAGCGTGACTCCGGCCTAATACAGATATCCTGATCACTCTGATTGTTCCTCATTGATACTAAAATGTGGATTTTTTTATGATTGAGCCTGAATTGTGAGTGAATATGCAGATTGGGCCATTGTTTTAAACATTGATATTTGAATTGCCCTTTCCAACAGTCAGAGGATATATTGCTGTCCACGGATGTAAATTCACAACAAATCTAAAGAAAAAAAAATGCTGTTTGAAAATTGATAACGAAAAGGATGAAACACAGCAACCATTTTAATATATTGTAATTCATAGTAATGCATATTATAATTCCATATTTATATTATTATATCCTGCTGATTTGTATTATGACTAGTGTTGAGCATTCCGATACCGCAAGTATCGGGTATCGGCCGATACTTGCTGTATCGGAATTCCGATACCGACTTCCGATATTTTTTCAATATCGGAATTCGGCATCGGAATCGGAAGTTCAGTTGATTGACGGCCTGACGTCATCATGATGCGCGGTGTGTGCGCATCATGATGCGCCGTCATTTCGGGCCTTCCGGGGGTCTCTGCCGGCCTGCCGGGGGGCTGTGCCGGCCTGCCGGGGGGCTGTGTGGACTGCCCGGGGTCTGTACCGGCCTGCCGGGGGGCTGTGCCGGCCTGCCGGTGGTCTGTGCACCCTGTGGGGGTCTGTACCGGCCTGCCGGGGGGCTGTGCCGGCCTGCCGGGGGGCTGTGCTGATGTCCGGGGGTCTGTGCAAGCATCGTCCGATGGGACTACAAGTCCCATCGGGCGATGCCTGCTACCATGACAGTGATTGACACATTAGCCAATGATGGGACAGTAGTAGTCCCATCATCCGGCTAATGTGTTAAATGTAAAAAAAAAAAAAATACTACATACATACTACATGCATGCTACATACATACTACATGCTACATACATACTACATGCATGCTACATACATACTACATATATACTACATACATACTACATACATACTGCATGCTACATACATACTACATACATACTACATGCATGCTACATACATACTACATATATACTACATACATACTACATACTACATACATACTGCATGCTACATGCATGCTACATACATACTACATATATACTACATACATACTACATACATGCTACATACATACTGCATGCTACATACATACTACATGCATGCTACATACATACTACATATATACTACATGCATGCTACATACATACTACATGCTACATACATACTACATATATACTACATACATACTACATACATGCTACATACATACTACATACATACTACATGCATGCTACATACATACTACATGCATGCTACATACATACTACATATATACTACATACATACTACATACATGCTACATACATACTGCATGCTACATGCATGCTACATACATACTACATATATACTACATACATACTACATACATGCTACATACATACTGCATGCTACATACATACTACATGCATGCTACATACATACTACATATATACTACATGCATGCTACATACATACTACATGCTACATACATACTACATATATACTACATACATACTACATACATGCTACATACATACTACATACATACTACATGCATGCTACATACATACTACATGCATGCTACATACATACTACATGCATGCTACATACATACTACATGCATGCTACATACATACTACATATATACTACATACATACAATACATTCATACAATACATACATAGACATACAGTACATATAACATAGAGTAACATACTTACCAATACTTGTCACATTGTTCCCCGAAGCCATTGTCTTTTCCGGGATAAATATTAACATAACAAACCACAAAAATACTCACCCACGATCCGAAGCAGTCCACGAGTGTGTCCCACGACGATCTTGGGTAGAGAACTGCAGCATCAGATGATGCTGCCGTTCTCTACGGGCTGCAGGAATCCAATGACGGAAGGTAGGTATCCTTCCGCACTGTATTCCTCCGCCACTTAAAAAAAAAAAGTCCCTAGTCTCACTTTATGCCATTGCTGTGTGGGAAATTCCCACACAGCAATGGCATAAAGTGAGACTAGGGACTTTTTTTTTTAAAGTGGCGGAGGAATACAGTGCGGAAGGATACCTACCTTCCGTCATTGGATTCCTGCAGCCCGTAGAGAACGGCAGCATCATCTGATGCTGCAGTTCTCTACCCAAGATCGTCGTGGGACACACTCGTGGACTGCTTCGGATCGTGGGTGAGTATTTTTGTGGTTTGTTATGTTAATATTTATCCCGGAAAAGACAATGGCTTCGGGGAACAATGTGACAAGTATTGGTAAGTATGTTACTCTATGTTATATGTACTGTATGTCTATGTATGTATTGTATGAATGTATTGTATGTATGTAGTATATATGTGGTATGTATGTAGCATGTAGTATGTATGTAGCATGCATGTAGTATGTATGTAGCATGCATGTAGTATATATGTAGTATGTATGTAGCATGTAGTATGTAGCATGCATGTAGTATATATGTAGTATGTATGTAGCATGTAGTATGTATGTAGCATGCATGTAGTATATATGTAGTATGTATGTAGCATGTAGTATGTATGTAGCATGCATGTAGTATATATGTAGTATGTATGTAGTATGTATGTAGCATGCATGTAGCATGCAGTATGTATGTAGCATGCATGTAGTATATATGTAGTATGTAGTATGTATGTAGCATGCATGTAGTATATATGTGTTATGCATGTAGCATGCATGTAGCATGCATGTAGTATGTATGTAGTATATATGTGGTATGTATGTAGCATGCAGTATGTATGTAGCATGCATGTAGTATATATGTAGTATGTATGTTGCATGTAGTATTTATGTAGTATGAATGTAGCATGTATGTAGTATGTAGTATGAATGTAGCATGTATGTAGTATGCATGTTGTATGTATGTAGCATGTAATTTTTTTTTTTTTTTTTTTACATTTAACACATTAGCCGGATGATGGGACTACTACTGTCCCATCATTGGCTAATGTGTCAATCACTGTCATGGTAGCAGGCATCGCCCGATGGGACTTGTAGTCCCATCGGACGATGCCTGCACAGACCCCCGGAGCCTGCACAGACCACCGGCAGGCCGGCACAGCCCCCCGGCAGGCCGGCACAGCCCCCCGGAGCCTGCGCAGCCCCCCGGCAGGCCGGCACAGCCCCCCGGCAGGCCGGCACAGCCCCCCGGCAGGCCGGCACAGCCCCCCGGAGCCTGCACAGACCACCGGCAGGCCGGCACAGACCACCGGAGCCTGCACAGACCCCCTGGCAGGCCGGCACAGCCCCCCGAAAGGCCCGTACAGACCCCAGAGAGGCTGTACAAGGGCAGGAAAGGGTTTTTCTTATTCCGATACCGGAAGTCCCATAGACTTGAATGGGACTTCCGGTATCGGAATCGGCGATACCGATACTTTTTTTAAAGATCGGCCGATACCATCCGATACGATACTTTGAAGTATCGGACGGTATCGCTCAACTCTAATTATGACCTATTATTATGAACGGTGGCATTAATATTATTTTGGTCTCATTTCCCAGGTAGCATTTTTCAGGCATATGAAAAAAAAAATAAAAGGCCAAATTAATTTATATGCCTGGAGCTGGTCATCATTAGATGAAAACAAGTATTAATATTGGAAAAAGATCCACACGGTGAGTTCAGCACAGAGGTGCTGTCATATGAAAATTACAATTTTATTTTCAGCAGGCATGCATTGTGATTCACTTGCTTAGGATATTAAGGTTTAATAATGCATCTTAAACTTTTGTTCTAGTTTAAAGTCTTTAAATATGTCATTCTTATTTTATATTACAATTCATTTATAACTTTGCATCTGTCATTTTCAAGGACATATGGTACAGATAGATTTATGAAAAGTTAGCCTGCATTCCAAGAAGGAATGAATTAACATAACTTTACGAAGATTTCTGTATATTAAGGAGTCTCGATCACTACCAAAAATATGTTTGAAACAGTAGTCAACCATCTTTACTTAAATATTAAGCAAGGTATATGACCTGTAGCCCTAAAAGATCACTCTCTTACAGCAAAAGTAAAATCTATTAGCTGTCAGTGATGTGCCACCACCACAGCTCTCTCAAGACACCTTTTAGTGGACACTATTAACATAACCCATCCATTAGCCATCCTCACAGCAAATAACCTTGGGCTTATCAGGGTCATTCAACTATTCCTTAGAGGAACATTAGGTGGATTTCTGTTTTTTTTGTCACTACTACAGTAGCAATTGTCATAGATTCTAAACTGAAACTGCTACAAGTGAACTGCCATCAAATAGACTTTATCCATGAATACTAATGAGTCAAAACACATAAAAGCACAAAGTTGTCATAATAATTGGTTACCTCTGGGGAAAAGAAGATTTCAGGAATGTGAGTACTTAATATTTAATGCATACATTTGATTTATTTTATGGATGTAAGTAACTTTTTAAAGTTAAAAAATGAAAAGTTATATTACATTGACACATTCCCATCCAGGCAATATTTTATTGCTGTGTTTGTCTAAGGTGAGCTTTAAAGACTCACTATACAAGATGCATATACTACTTAAAGATTAGGTATAGTAGAAGAGCCAAATAATGCAGGGGTAATGTACCTGTAATAGAAGAATCATTTATACCAAAAAGTGTTTTACCTCAGAGACTCTGTGAATGCTTCTACAGCCTCCAATTGTGTGAAACATAAAGCAGAAAAGTGTTATTACCATCCCCGAAGTCTCATTTTTCAGCAGAAAATGTTTGCCACACTAAGAAAAGAAATAAAAGATAGCCCTTAAAATATACTCAGGGAAATATTGGATCAGCTTGATAAAATGTATATATTACTTCATTCATCATTCTGCATCCTTCCCAGATGACATAGTGTTTGGACTAAGCCACAGTGTTTAGACAGAGCCACTCACGCGGTGATGAAATAGAAGAATGTCATACTAGAAACATTAATCCGGGTTAATATAAGGCCAGCACTCATTCTACCAAGCCCCAACCTTCGTCTGGTCACCAACAACATTCTCTAGTTTGTCAGATAGCATGAATGTCAATCAAATTACTAGCATGGCTGAGAATGGCTGATTTCAAGTGCCCTTTAATTTCCTAAGATCATAACTAGAGATGAGTGGACCTTCTGAAAGTCGAATTGACCAGTTTCGCTGAGTTTTCCCCAAAAATTCTATTTGTGGCTTATGAAATAGTGTAAATCTCAATGATGGAAAGCTTGTCATCGATCAGAAAATATTAATGGGGAGATGAGAGAAAACCCTGCTGACCAAAAGAGCTGACATTTTACAGGAGAGAGACTAAAGGTACTGTCACACTTAGCGATGTACCAGCGATCCCGACCAGCGATATGATGCGGTCAGGATCGCTGGCACATCGCTAAGTGGTCGCTAGTGAGCTGCCACACAGGCAGATCTCACCAGCGACATCGCAGGGGACGGGGGTCGCTACTTACCTGTCAGACGAGGCGATCCTGCGTCCTCCCGCCCGCGTCCACGCGTCGCTCGTCGTCACAGCAGGAAGCGCCGCAGGAAGCTGACGACGAGAAACAGTCCAGCCTGTTCTCGCGCGATCAGCGATAACCAGCGGGGGAGCCGGTCGGTGGTAAGTATCAGACACAGCGTCACTAGTTATAGCGATATTGCTAGCGATATCGCTTAGTGTGACATGCCCATTACTCATTGACTCTGGAGATGGAAAATGGCTTTGCCTTGCAAACTGCCCTTCATTGGCTGCCACAGACCTGTGATAGCCCAGGTACTGACCACCACTGTACAAAGTGGGACTATCCACTAGATGTCATAGCTGCTGGACATTATGGTGAAGTCCAAGCAGTCACAAAAAAAGATATTAGTTCCCTCTGAAGCTTAAGCAATGTGGAAAATGATGCTGCACAATTTTTTTTTCAGTGAAGCAAGTATTGAATCTCAAAATGTTTGAATGTGCCCGAAACTGAAATTCACAAAATTCAACTCAGACTCAATTCTCCAAGGATCATTCCACTTATGTCCACTTACAACTAATAATGTCTTTAAAGGCTATGAGAACTTTTTTATATTTTAGTGCAGTTGTATGAGATTTTTGCAAGGCACCATCTTGGGGTACATATAGATTAGTGATTCATTTATATGTAGAACTAGCTGAAGAGCCCGGCGCTGCCCAGGCATAGTAACTAACTATGGCTAGTTATAACAAATTATAATGATAATGTCTATATATATATATATATAAAGCTTAGTGCATAGCCACGACTAGAGTTGAGCGATACCGTCCGATACTTCAAAGTATCGTATCGGATGGTATCGGCCGATCTTTAAAAAAAGTATCGGTATCGCCGATTCCGATACCGGAAGTCCCATTCAAGTCTATGGGACTTCCGGTATCGGAATAAGAAAAACCCTTTCCTGCCCTTGTACAGCCTCTCTGGGGTCTGTACGGGCCTTTCGGGGGGCTGTGCCGGCCTGCCAGGGGGTCTGTGCAGGCTCCGGTGGTCTGTGCCGGCCTGCCGGTGGTCTGTGCAGGCTCCGGGGGGCTGTGCCGGCCTGCCGGGGGGCTGTGCCGGCCTGCCGGGGGGCTGTGCAGGCTCCGGGGGGCTGTGCCGGCCTGCCGGGGGGCTGTGCCGGCCTGCCGGTGGTCTGTGCAGGCTCCGGGGGTCTGTGCAGGCATCGTCCGATGGGACTACAAGTCCCATCGGGCGATGCCTGCTACCATGACAGTGATTGACACATTAGCCAATGATGGGACAGTAGTAGTCCCATCATCCGGCTAATGTGTTAAATGTAAAAAAAAAAAAAAAAAAAAAATTACATGCTACATACATACTACATGCATACTACATACATGCTACATTCATACTACATACTACATACATGCTACATTCATACTACATAAATACTACATGCAACATACATACTACATATATACTACATGCATGCTACATACATACTGCATGCTACATACATACCACATATATACTACATACATACTACATGCATGCTACATGCATGCTACATGCTACATACATAACACATATATACTACATGCATGCTACATACATACTACATGCTACATACTACATATATACTACATGCATGCTACATACTACATGCTACATACATACTACATGCATGCTACATACATACTACATACATACTACATATATACTACATGCATGCTACATACATACTACATGCTACATACTACATGCATGCTACATACATACTACATATATACTACATGCATGCTACATACATACTACATACATACTACATATATACTACATGCATGCTACATACATACTACATACATACTACATATATACTACATGCATGCTACATACTACATGCTACATACATACTACATATATACTACATTCATACTACATACTACATATATACTACATACATACTACATACATACTACATACATACTACATGCATGCTACATACATACTACATGCATGCTACATACATACCACATACATACTACATGCTACATACATACCACATATATACTACATACATACAATACATTCATACAATACATACATAGACATACAGTACATATAACATAGAGTAACATACTTACCAATACTTGTCACATTGTTCCCCGAAGCCATTGTCTATTCCGGGATAAATATTAACATAACAAACCACAAAAATACTCACCCACGATCCGAAGCAGTCCACGAGTGTGTCCCACGACGATCTTGGGTAGAGAACTGCAGCATCAGATGATGCTGCCGTTCTCTACGGGCTGTAGGAATCCAATGACGGAAGGTAGGTATCCTTCCGCACTGTATTCCTCCGCCACTTAAAAAAAAAAAAGTCCCTAGTCTCACTTTATGCCATTGCTGTGTGGGAAATTCCCACACAGCAATGGCATAAAGTGAGACTAGGGACTTTTTTTTTTTAAGTGGCGGAGGAATACAGTGCGGAAGGATACCTACCTTCCGTCATTGGATTCCTACAGCCCGTAGAGAACGGCAGCATCATCTGATGCTGCAGTTCTCTACCCAAGATCGTCGTGGGACACACTCGTGGACTGCTTCGGATCGTGGGTGAGTATTTTTGTGGTTTGTTATGTTAATATTTATCCCGGAATAGACAATGGCTTCGGGGAACAATGTGACAAGTATTGGTAAGTATGTTACTCTATGTTATATGTACTGTATGTCTATGTATGTATTGTATGAATGTATTGTATGTATGTAGTATATATGTGGTATGTATGTAGCATGTAGTATGTATGTAGCATGCATGTAGTATATATGTAGTATGTAGTATGTATGTAGTATGTATGTGGTATGTATGTAGCATGTAGTATGTATGTAGCATGCATGTAGTATGTATGCAGCATGTATGTAGTATGTATGTAGCATGTAGTATGTATGTAGCATGCATGTAGTATATATGTAGTATGTATGTAGCATGCATGTAGTATGTATGTAGCATGTAGTATGTATGTAGCATGCATGTAGTATGTATGTAGCATGTATGTAGTATGTATGTAGTATATATGTAGTATGTATGTAGCATGTAGTATGTATGTAGCATGCATGTAGTATGTATGTAGCATGTATGTAGTATGTATGTAGTATATATGTAGTAAGTATGTATGTAGCATGCATGTAGTATGTATGTAGTATTTTTTTTTTTTTTTTTTTTAACATTTAACACATTAGCCGGATGATGGAACTACTACTGTCCCATCATTGGCTAATGTGTCAATCACTGTCATGGTAGCAGGCATCGCCCGATGGGACTTGTAGTCCCATCGGACGATGCTTGCACAGACCCCCGGACATCAGCACAGCCCCCCGGCAGGCCGGCACAGCCCCCCGGCAGGCCGGTACAGACCCCCACAGGGTGCACAGACCACCGGCAGGCCGGCACAGCCCCCCGGCAGGCCGGTACAGACCCCGGGCAGTCCACACAGCCCCCCGGCAGGCCGGCACAGCCCCCCGGCAGGCCGGCAGAGACCCCCGGAAGGCCCGAAATGACGGCGCATCATGATGCGCACACACCGCGCATCATGATGACGTCAGGCCGTCAATCAACTGAACTTCCGATTCCGATGCCGAATTCCGATATTGAAAAAATATCGGAAGTCGGTATCGGAATTCCGATACAGCAAGTATCGGCCGATACCCGATACTTGCGGTATCGGAATGCTCAACACTAGCCACGACCACTCCACATAGCCACATTCACCATAATATCCCACATCATTCCGTCAGCAAGAGCAACTGGACAACTACCACTAATATCACCCATTGTACTTTCAGCCAGAGCCACCGGACTACTACCCCTAATATCCCACATCATCTTGTCAGCCAGAGCCACTGGACAACTACCACTAATAACCCACATCATCCCGTCAGAGCCACCAGACTACTACCCCTAATATCCCACATCATCCCATCAGCCAGAGCCACTGGACTATTACCCCTAATATCCCACAACATCCCGACAGCCAGAGCCATCGGACTACTACCCCTAATATCCCACATCATCCCATCAGCCTGGGGTCCGAGCCAGAGTGCTGAGTGGAACAGTCTTAACTTCCATACCGGGGATCCCTTTAAGAGAGACTGGGGTCAGATTCAGAGCACTGAGGGATTTGCCCTAACTTCCATATTGGGGATCCCTTTAAGAGGGGCCTGGAATCAGAACCAGAGTGCTTAGTGGAATTGCCCTAACTTCCATACCAATGATTCCTTTAAGAGACCCTGGGGTCAGAACCACAGCACTGAGTGGAACAGTCCTAACTTTCATACTGGGGATCCTTTTAAGAGAGGCCTGGGGTCAGAACCACAGTGCTGAGGGATTTTCCCTGACTTCCATACCAATGATCCCTTTAAGAGAAGTCTTGGGTTAGAACCACAGCACTGAGGGATTTACCCTAACTTCCATACCGGGGATCCCTTTAAAAGAGGCCTGGCATCAGAACCAGAGCCCTGAGTGGATTTGCTCTGACTTGCATACCAATGATCCCTTTAATAGAAGCCTGGGGTCAGAATCATAGTGCTGAGGGATTTGCCCTAACTTCCATACAGGAGATCCCTTTAAGAGAACCTGGGGTCAGTACCAGAGCATTTGAAGGCAATTGCCCTGACTTCCATACCGGGGATCCCTTTAAGATGGGCCTTGGGTCAGAACCAGAGCACTGAATGGATTTGCCCTAACTTCCATACTGGAGATCCCTTTAAGAAAGCCTGGGATCAGAACCAGAGCACTGAGTGGATTTGGCCTGACTTGCATACCAATGATCCCTTTAATAGAACCCTGGGGTCAGAATCATAGCGCTGAGGGATTTGCCCTAACTTCCGCACAGGAGCTCCCTTTAAGAGAGCCTGGGGTCAGTACCAGAGCATTTGAAGGCAATTGCCCTGACATCCATACCGAGCATCCCTTTAAGAGAGGCATGGGGTCAGAACCAAAGCACTGGATGGATTTGCCCTGCCTTCCATACCGGAGATCCCTTTAAGAAAGACCTGGGGTCAGTACCAAAACGCAGAGTGGATTTGCCCTAACTTGTATACCAATGATCCACGGGAGGGGGGATTCATTTCTGCTATGTGCTCTGTGTTCCTGTCTGGGGGGCAGACAATGGCTGGGAGCTTATGTTCCCGGGGATGCTTGATTTCTCCCACCATGTCAGTGTCTGCTGAGGTGTTGTCAAGTGGGAAAACTTGCTCATAGCAACCAATCACAGCTCAGATTCTTTTAACCAGCTCTGGAGAAATGAGAGATGCTTAGTGATTGGTTGCAAGGAAAACTGTTGCTCATAGCAACCAATCACAGGTCAGCTTCTTCTGAACAGTTCTGGTGAAATGAAAGATGCTTCGTGATTGGTTGGTGATACACACACACATACATACATACATACATACATTCACTTTTATATATAGAGATTATTAGTATTATAAATATTATTAGTATTAGTGTCATTGCTAGAGAAATGCAGGTAAAAGAAATGTCACATTCTCTGCTCTCTCTCTCTCTCTTTATATATATATATATACATATATACAGTGGGGAAAAAAAGTATTTAGTCAGTCAGCAATAGTGCAAGTTCCACCACTTAAAAAGATGAGAGGTGTCTGTAATTTACATCATAGGTAGACCTCAACTATGGGAGACAAACTGAGAAAAAAAAAAATCCAGAAAATCACATTGTCTGTTTTTTTTTTCATTTTATTTGCATATTATGGTGGAAAATAAGTATTTGGTCAGAAACAAAATTTCATCTCAATACTTTGTGATATATCCTTTGTTGGCAATGACAGAGGTCAAACGTTTTCTGTAAGTCTTCACAAGGTTGCCACACACTGTTGTTGGTATGTTGGCCCATTCCTCCATGCAGATCTCCTCTAGAGCAGTGATGTTTTTGGCTTTTCGCTTGGCAACACGGACTTTCAACTCCCTCCAAAGGTTTTCTATAGGGTTGAGATCTGGAGACTGGCTAGGCCACTCCAGGACCTTGAAATGCTTCTTACGAAGCCACTCCTTCATTGCCCTGGCGGTGTGCTTTGGATCATTGTCATGTTGAAAGACCCAGCCACGTTTCATCTTCAATGCCCTTGCTGATGGAAGGAGGTTTGCACTCAAAATCTCACGATACATGGCCCCATTCATTCTTTCATGTACCTGTATCAGTCGTTCTGGCCCCTTTGCAGAGAAACAGCCCCAAAGCATGATGTTTCCACCACCATGCTTTACAGTAGGTATGGTGTTTGATGGATGCAACTCAGTATTCTTTTGCCTCCAAACATGACAAGTTGTGTTTCTACCAAACAGTTCCAGTTTGGTTTCATCAGACCATAGGACATTCTCCCAAAACTCCTCTGGATCATCCAAATGCTCTCTAGCAAACTTCAGACGGGCCCGGACATGTACAGGCTTAAGCAGTGGGACACGTCTGGCACTGCAGGATCTGAGTCCATGGTGGCGTAGTGTGTTACTTATGGTAGGCCTTGTTACATTGGTCCCAGCTCTCTACAGTTCATTCACTAGGTCCCCCCGCGTGGTTCTGGGATTTTTACTCACCGTTCTTGTGATCATTCTGACCCCACGGGGTGGGATTTTGCGTGGAGCACCAGATCGAGGGAGATTATCAGTGGTCTTGTATGTCTTCCATTTTCTAATTATTGATCCCACAGTTGATTTCTTCACTCCAAGCTGGTTGGCTATTGCAGATTCAGTCTTCCCAGCCTGGTGCAGGGCTACAATTTTGTTTCTGGTGTCCTTTGACAGCTCTTTGGTCTTCACCATAGTGGAGTTTGGAGTCAGACTGTTTGAGGGTGTGCACAGGTGTCTTTTTATACTGATAACAAGTTTAAACAGGTGCCATTACTGCAGGTAATGAGTGGAGGAAAGAGGAGACTCTTAAAGAAGAAGTTACAGGTCTGTGAGAGCCAGAAATCTTGATTGCTTGTTTCTGACCAAATACTTATTTTCCACCATAATATGCAAATAAAATGAAAAAAAAACAGACAATGTGATTTTCTGGATTTTTTTTTCTCAGTTTGTCTCCCATAGTTGAGGTCTACCTATGATGTAAATTACAGATGCCTCTCATCTTTTTAAGTGGTGGAACTTGCACTATTGCTGACTGACTAAATACTTTTTTCCCCACTGTATATACAGTATATATATATATATATATATAAATATGTATATGCAAACTTTTTGTATGGATAGTTGCAATCAGGGTGAATCCCAAATACGTAAATATACTTTACATTTGTTAAAGGGAATCTGTGAGTAGAATCAACCCTTCTAAGCCGTCTATATGGGGATGCAGGTCATAGGAACCTGATTAAAATGATACCTTGATATCTGTGTTCTGATGTCTTATTCCAGAACAATCCATGGTTTTCTTATATGCAAATGAGCTGTTAAGGACTATGGGCTGGATAATGATCTGTTACCAGTGTGAGACATGTAACTTATAGTTGCACAACTCTGCAGTGAGATCAGGAGAGCAGAAAATGGCCACCCATCACACAACACACTGGTACACTAACTTCCCATTCATGTAAAATAATCTCTAGAGGCAGGTTCTCATGCAGATCAGTGTCCAGCCCACAGTCCTGAACAGATAATTTACATGTAAGAAAAAATAGATTTTCCTGGAATAAGGCATCAGATCACAGATATCAAGGTGTCATTTTATGCAGGTAGGAGTGTTGATCTTACTGATTGGAGCATTGATCCTACTGATTGACTCCCTTTAAGTTACAAAATCCTTGGGAGTACAAACACAACTGTTATATCTTTTGCCAGCCTAATTTTTAGTTATGTACCCTCTTTCTTAACTGATGATCTTTTGTATTGCTGGTTAGAGAAACAATTATTGTCACTAGAGATGGGCAAACCCAAACAGTAAAGTTCGGTGTCTGTACCGAACACCTACTGTTCATGCATGGATACCAAACACGGACTTTAGCAGGAAGTCCGTGTTACTGTTAGGGTTCGGCTGCCGGAACACCAGGTGTTTGTTGCACTGTAATATGCATGACAGCGCAGAAAACACTGCTTCTGATTGGTGGTAAAATCATCACCGGTCAGACAGCCCCAGTTCCCATGCTGTGAAATGACAGAGTGAGCTCACAGCTGTGATTGGAGGTATAAAGGTTACTACTAGTCCCATCAGCCTATGCCTGTTGCATTTTAATAAAAACCCAGCATGGGTTCCTCTGCATTTTTGATAATCAGCCAGGCAAAGCTTGCAGCTGGGGGCTGTAACTCTCAGCTGTCAGTGTTAGCAAGGCTGGTTATCAAGAATGGAGGGGTCCCCATGCTGTTTTTTAAATATTTAAATTAATAATTTAAAAAAACAGCATGGGATCCCCCCATTTTTGACAACCAACCTTGCTAAACCAGACAGCTGGGGGCTGGTATTCTCAGGCTGCTAACGGCCATGGATATTGGCCCCCCTGCCTAAAAAGAACAGCCCACAGCTGCTCAGAAAAGGCACATCTTTTAGATGCACCAATTTTGGCTCTTTGCCCAGCTCTTCCCCATTGCCCTGTAGCGGTGGCAAGTGGGGTTCATATTTGGAGAGTTGATGGCATTTTTGCATTGTCTGGTGACATCACGCCCATGGATTAGTAATGGAGAGGCATCTATAAGATACCTATCCCTTAATAATTAATATGGAGAAGGACTTGGGGATACTAGTTAATGATAAACTTACCTGGAGCAGCCAGTGCCAGGCAGCAGCTGCCAAGGCAAAAGGGATCATGGTGCGCATTAAAAGAGGTCTGGATGCACATGATGAGAGCATTACACTGCCTCTGTACAAATCACTGGTTAGACCGCACATGGAGTACTGTGTACAGTTTTGGGCACCGGTGCTCAGGAAGGATATAATGGAACTAGAGCGAGTACAAAGGAGAGCAACAAAATTAATAAAGGGGATGGGGGAACTACAATACCCAGAGAGATTAGCAAAATTTGGATTAATTAGTGTAGAAAAGAGATGACTGAGGGGCGATCTAATAACCATGTATAAGTATAAAAGGGGACAATACAAATATCTCTCTGAGGATCTGTTTATACCAAGTAATGTGACGGTCACAAGGGGGCATTCTCTGCATCTGGAGGAGAGAAGGTTTTCCACCAACAACGAAGAGGATTCTTTATTGTTAGGGCAGTGAGAATTTGGAATTCCTTGCCTGAGGAGGTGGTGATGGTGAACTAAGTCGAGGGGTTCAAGAGAGGCCTGGATGTCTTTCTGGAGCGTAACAATATTGTATCTTACAGTTATTAGGTTCTTTAGAAGGATGTAGATCTGGGGATTGATTCTGATGGAATATAGGCAGAACTGAATGGACAAATGTCTTTTTTCGGCTTTGCTATGTTACCTCATTGGCCGATGTAGTGATTAGTAAATTATAAAAAGTCATTGGTGGATTGACTTGAATATGAAAAGAAACTATAGATTCACTTAAGCAGTTGCTTTGATACTGAATTCAAATGATTTTTCTGAATAACCATTTAGTTCATCTCTATAAGGTTTTGGCAGCAAAATATAGAATGAATAAATGGAACAATTGCAAAACTTTCTGCAAGTCATCTTTCACGTGTGAGTACTTTTTTCACATAAACCTTGCCTGAAGAGGTGGTGATGGCGAACTCAGTCGAGGTGTAAGGACTGGGATTGCATATCTGTTTTGTCTGCTCTTGCCCTAACTTCTGATGGATTCTGCCCTTAACCAAGATGGAGTTGCTGGCTTCACGGGGGCCATCTTGCTTCCTGTCTGAGACTCTTTGTTTCCTGTTTGCTGCATACATAAGGGAACTCTGCACACTATGCATTGCTTGTGTATCTTGTTCTTTACTTGCTGCCAAGCTGGAAGGACTAGCAACCGGTTTACCCCTTCTACTCTTTGGGATACCCCGCTTGTTCCCGTATCTACATACCAAGGAAGGTCTCTGCTGCTATACCTGCTCTGCACCCACCTCTGCTACCGTCTGCTCTCCATTAGGCCTGGGCTCTGGGTCCTGGATTCTGCATTGCTGGACTGGTATTCGAACCCTCGGTCTGTACTATTACTTGTGCATACTACTGAGACTGTCTTATTGTCTGCTTTGCATCTGTCAGCTGAAGTGCGTATTTGTGCAATAAGATATATACATCTTGAACTGTGATAAACCGTGTCTGTCTTAATTTCTGACCCACGTCATCGGGCTCCATAGAATTCTAGTATAAACTCATAACACGAGGGGTTCAAGAGAGGCCTAGATGTCTTCCTGGAGCGTAACAATATTGTGTCTTACAGTTATTAGGTTCTTAAGAAGGACGTAGATCTGGGGATTTATTCTGACGGATTGTAGGCTGAACTGGATGGACAAATGTATTTTTTCGGCCTTGCTATGTTACTATGTGATCCTATAGTTATATGGCAAATAAAGACACAGCCAGAATAAAGTCCGTTATTTGAAATAAAAGCAAAACAGTTTTCCTTTATTTAAAAATAACAAACACAGTTATACTCACCTAATGCCCATTCCAATTAATCCCTCATCTCCTGTAATAAAACAAAAATAAGAGCGCGCAGGTGTCGGCTGAGGAATACTCCCTTCAGCTGCGCCTTCTCTCACTTTTATTAGTGGCAGCAGGCATAGGCTGATGAGAGCACTAGTCCATCAGCCAAAGTCAGTGACCGGAGGTAAACTTTTTACCTCCGATCACAGCTGCTGGCTCATTCTGTCATTTGACAGCATGGGAACCTCGGCTGTCTGACAGGAAGTAATGATTTTAGCATTCTACAGCTGTGCAGCTGCCACACTGAAAGCACAGCTTCAGAGAGGAAATTAACTTTATTCCTCCCAGCAACCTCAATTTTCATTCATAGATGCTGTAACCACTCCCCGACATACTGACAGACTTACAGACCTCAGCAACATATTAGTGCTGAGCTGACTGCTGTACAGTGCTGGGGCATGGTTACAGTCCTTGCTTACTTTGTGCTGAGCACTGACTGAAGCCGAGGCGGTCGTGCCTCTATGACAGAATGCTGGAGGTTACTGGGAGGAAAAAAAGATGATTCCAGTGGCTGGGATTTCACTGCATTGACTGCACAGCTTTAAGCCTCAATCCCAGTTGTGTATAAAATTGCCAAGTACAATGAGAGAAAAAATCGCGTTGCATTCACAGCAATGTTATTCAGTGCTCATCTGCGAGCTTTTCCTCAGGTGGAATCTGGATGAAAAAAATTGTAGCATGCTGCGAATGGTTGCGTATATCAGACAAGACTCGCCAATGCAAGTCAATGGGTGTGAGAAAAAAAAAACAAATGACACCTGGACCATGTGTACGCCATCCGATTTTTATGTACAAATTAGCATTGTGTATCATAAAACACTGTAAATGATTGTAGAATAATAGTTGTAGAGAGAAAAAAAAACATGTAGATTGCAAACGGATGTCGTACAGAAGCAATGTGAGAAAAATGACATTGTACTCGCATGACACTTGTCCTACTTTTCTGGATGAAAATCAGAGCATTTCTTTATACACAGATGTGAGTGAGACCTTAGAACACTATTAACCTGCAGAATAACCCATATCTGCAGGATATTGCTATTTTTTTGACGTGACAGGGCCCTTTAAGAGAAATGGTAAAAGATGGAACACGTGCAAAGCAATCTCTTTTTGACATTGCTGTAGTCTGTGTTAATCTTTAACGGCACTATTAGGCCGGGGTCACACTAACCGACGAGAAATACGGTCAGTACTTTTCATGCGTAATACGGAGAAATGTCCCCTAAATAGTGCTCCATATGTCATCCGTAATCAAGGTGTGGTCGCGTATTTTGCGCATATAAGTATCCGTATGTAATCCGTATGGCATCCATATGCCGAGATTTTCTCGCAGGCTTGCAAAATGGACATATAATGGATCCCTTTGACAGGTTAAAACCCAAACGAAAGAATAGATATATACACATATAACATACACATATGTCATTGAGATAAACATATATATATATATATATATATATATATATATATTTCATGGAGTTCTACATAGTAGACTAGCCGCTAATTGAATTGCCGGCTTCTGTAAAATCATTCTAAAACCCGACATGAAATGACACATGGTTTACATGCAGTAAACCATTTCATGTATTTTTTTTATATGTCCCTGACTAATAAATAGATTATGATTTGTGTGTAAAATTTTGGACGTCTAGGTGTTAAATTAAGTGGTTTATTTTGTTGGAAAAAAATGCTTGGGCTCCAGTGGCAAAATCGTAACCAGAGAGCTAAAGCAGGTGAGTGATGGCATATTTTAATAGCCTTGATAGAGACCATTGTTCTTTGCCCCCCCCTCCCGGCTACACAAATCTTCCCCCAGAAAAGGCGCATGTATAAGATGCGCCTTTTCTGGCACTTATCCTCTCTATTCCCATTGCCCTGTTGCGATCGCTAATGGGTTAATATTAATGGCTTAATGTCACCTTGCAATTAATCCGATTAATAATGGAGAGGTGTCAATGAGACACTTGTCCATTATTAACCCCTGACTATTAAACGGTTAAAAAACACACACACAGACATTAAAAATTATTTTAATGAAATAAAGACACCTAATTTTTGACAAGATTTATTGCTCTGGTAATCCAAAAATAAACCATCGACCTGTAACAAAAAAACAAAAAAGCAACCATATGCTCATCTCTCTGTAGCTCAGTCAGGTCCCCCGCTGCAATCCATCAGAAAGGGTTAAGTGGTTTACACAGGGACTGGTGCTAATGTGACCAGCCCTATGTAAACCACTGCCAGAATGAATTATTTCATCTCTGCGCAGCCTCCCTGGGTTGGTGGCTGCAGTGTAGCGGAGTCCCAGAGTCACTGCTGGAGGAAGCAAGAATGGGGTGATGCTGCAGGCCGCATTCAGGGATGAGGGGGGGGCTCCAATGTGCACCACTGCTGGGGAGTCTTGTGCTGCTGCCGGGTTTCTCCGGTGCCCGGCGGTTGCTGGCCGGTGATGCGGGTGCCTCTGGTGCCCAGCGGTGCTGCATGTGTGTCCAGCGCTGCCCCGGGGCTCTGCCATCATTTTGCGACAGGCCAGAGCCCCGGCATTTCCACGGCTCCCTGGCCACCGTGCATGCACAGATGTGATCTCGGGACCAAGATCTCGAGAAATGAGATTTCAGCGCTGAGATCTTAAATGTCAGCAGGGCCCCAGGGCAGCGCAGGACACACATGCAGCATCGGAGGCACCTGTATCACCGGCTAGCAACCGCCGAACACCCGGACACACCCTTTTGGTAAGGCATGTTCACTTTGTAAGACACCCCCCCCCCGTTTCCCCCCAAATTTTGGGGAAAAAAGTGCGTCTTACAAAGCGAAAAATGCGGTATATATATACCGGGCATAGTAACTAACTGTGGTTAGTTATAGCAAATTATAATTATCCTCCATCCCATAGTCCCGTGCCCATATACCCATCATACATATCCACGATCCCATAGGCCCGTGCCCATATACCCATCATACATATCCTCCATCCCTTAGTCCAGTGCCCATATACCCATCATACATATCCTCCATCCTATAGTCCCGTGCCCATATACCCGTCATACATATCCTCCATCCCATAGTCCAGTGCCCATATACCCATCACACATCCTCCATCTCATAGTCAACCATTATGACATCATAATGAGCGGCGGGGCTTGCAACCTATGATGACATCAGCGTCGCCATGGCAACCATTGTGACATCATAATGAGGGGCAGGGCTTGATACGCACACAGTTTCCCCATTATGTAGATACGGACATTATGACATCATAATGAGGGGAGGCGCTTGACGCGCACACTTTTTCCCCAGTATGTAGATAGGGGCAAAATTGTTTGGTGAATTGGAACACGCGGGGTTAAAATTTTGCCTCACAACATAGCTTAGGACGCTCTCAGGGTCCAGACGTGTGACTGTGCCAAATTTTGTGGCTGTAGCTGCGACGGTGCGGATGCCAATCCCGGACATACATGCATACACACACACTTTGAGCTTTATATATTAGATTAGATACAGTATATATCTATGCTATGTGTCTATATCTATTCTTTAGTTTCTTTATTAAACCTGTCAGTGTGATTGTAATGTATCGCGCACTGAATTTGCCGGCTTTTCTAAAGGACACCGGGTGCGTATTTCTCGCAAGTCACACATCTGGTCCGTGTGTAATGCGTATTTTTTGCGCACCCATAGACTTGCATTGGCGTACTACGGGCATAGTGCGCTGACAATCGCAGCATGCTGCGATTGGCACGGACCGTAGAATACGCCCGAGAAATATACGGCTGTTGGGAGCAAACCCATAGAGAATCATTGGTCCGTGTGTAATGCGTGTTTTTTACGCCTCTCACTCGTCCGTATTTCTCTCTAGTGTGACCCCGGTCTAATATCACTTTTAAGATGAATTCCAGGCAGAATCTTCAGGAAAAAGAAGTCATGTGTATTTTCTTAGGAAGATTTCTGGCACATGAAGCTTAGTAAATCAGCCATAATATTTTTAAGAAAAAAAAACTTACATTCAGATGAATTCCAAACAACAGTTTCACACTGAATTCAAATGGACATTCACCTAATTTTCCTTTTGGCCAGCCATTTTAATGGCGCCTCTAATAACAAATTAACATTTATATGCATTGATATATTAGAGAAATGCTTTGCAAGTGGGCGGCTGCATAAGTGGCATCTAAAATGGGGTTCTGCTTCCAATCCCATCAGTAGTAAGCCTTTCAAATATTAGTAATGTTTTATTTCTTTAAATTTTTATAATTGCTACTATATAATAATGTATGAACTATTTAAAAAAAAAAAAAAAAAATCTTAGTGGTTACATACCTTGAATGCAATTTATATATAAAAGGCTTCTGATTGCAAGCAAGTCAATCGACAAAGCTACACTATGGGTGCAATAACGAATGAAATGAAGAGTCATGTTCACATAAAAGTGGATGTCCTTGAAAGATAAAATGTCTGTATGATTGAATTGGATTTACCATATTAAATGTTTTTTAAAGTATGCTATTATCCAATATAATGTCTAGCAACATTTAACCTTGGCCTTCAAGAAAAAAAAAAAAACTTTCAAGTGACACTCACTTTTTTTTTTTTTTTGTCTCACAATGGATTATGCATTCAGTGTTTAATGTTCATCTTACAGTCACATTTTGTTTCATAGGACAATACACTGAGCACAGCTTAATACGAGAGGTAATTTAAAGGGATCTATTGGCATCATAAATCAGGAAAGGTCTGCTGGAGCAGTTTATGAATAGTTGTAAAACTCTGAACCTGAACTGCATCATTAGAATCAGGTGCCACATATTGTTATTTATAATTGTGTCTACTGAATGTCTATTAACTGTTACTAGGAGCTGAATGTTCCACTTTGATCATGAAAGATTATTCGTTCACTCCTTGCAGCATAATTTGATGTGTATTGTGCTATAGACAGAGCAAATATAGTGTTCCAACCTTTAATAGAATACTATGAAAAATGAAAAGGTGTTGTCACATTTGCAGTCTTTTAAAACCGGGAACTGCTTCAATGTATTTTCAGAATTAAACCTGAATGTCTGCTGAAAGGTACATTTGGTAACAAAAAAAAGAATATTGTACTGTGTCAGCCGTTAAAAACTGTACGAGGTTAGAAACAAAAAAGACAAAAGTCTTCTAAAAATGACACCTGCATTGTCCAAGCAGAAGAATTAACAATAATTACAACTGTAAGTTCTTGTGGGCAGAGATCTTGGTTCTGACCCTAAGAAAGTTTGCAATTGTACTTTTTAGCATACCAGCTAGCATTTAAATGAAGCTAATGTTATCCACATAATAACTCTAGAAGAATGACTGAACTACTCTCTTAAGGTATTATCTGAAGGCTTCGAGCAAAGCGTGGTTCCAACTTTGCAATGCTGAGATATACTTTATGTTGGGATGTCATTGTCATAGAAGAATAACAATGGTAGTGGCTTTCAGATCAATTCACTAGTCATATCATTACTTATATTTATCTTTGTAATACACCTTAATGCATAGCTGCAGTTATAATTGCATAAATCGGTAGCACATATGTATTTGTATTAACCCCTTCACTACCAAGGGTGGCTTGCACGTTAACTCCCGGGCCAATTTTTACAATTCTGACCACTGTCCTTTTATGAGGCCATAACTCTTGAACGCTTCCATGGATCCCTGTGATTCTGACATCGTTTTCTCGTGACATATTGTACTTCATGTTAGTGGTAAAATTTCATTGATATAACTTGCGTTTATTTGTGAAAAAAAATGGAAATTTGGCGAAAATTTTGAAAATTTTCCAACTTTGAATTTTTATGCCCTTAAATCACAGAGATATGACACACAAAAAACTTAAGTAACATTTCCCACATGCTTACTTTACATCAGCACAATTTTGGAACCAAAATTTTTTTTTTGTTAGGAAGTTATAAGGGTTAAAAGTTGACCAGCAATTTCTCATTTTTGCAACACCATTTTATTTTTACGGACCACATCACATTTGAAGTCACTTTGAAGGGTCTGTATGATAGAAAATACCCAAAAATGACACCATTCTAAAAACTGCACCCCTTAAGGTGCTCAAAACCACATTCAAGGAGTTTATTAACCCTTCAGGTGCTTCACAGGAATTTTTTGAATATTTAAAAAAATGAACATTTAACTTTTTTTTTTCACAAAAAAAAATACTTCAGGTTCAATTTTTTTTTTTTTTTATTTTACCAAGGGTAACAGGAAAAATTGGACTGCAAAAATTATTGTGCAATTTGTCTTGAGTACGCTGATATGTGGGGGGGAACCACTGTTTCGGCGCATGGCAGAGCTCAGAAGGGAAGGAGCGCCGTTTGAGTTTTGCAATGCAAAATTGGCTGGAATTCAGATCGGATGCCATGTCACATTTGGAGAGCCCCTGATGTACCTAAACAGTGGAAGCCCCCATAAGTGACCCCATTTTGGAAACTAGACCCCCCCCCAAGGAACTTATCTAGATATGTGGTGAGAACTTTGAACCCACAAGGGCTTCACAGAAGTTTATAACGTACAGCGTACAATTAAAAAATCATATTTTTTCCACAAAATGATCTTTTCACCCCCAATTTTTATTTTCCCAAGGGCAACAGGACTGTAAAAGTTATCGTGCAATTTGTCCTGAGTACGCTGATACCCCACATGTGGGGGTAAACCACTATTTGGGCGCATGGCAGAGCTCGGAAGGAAAGCAGCGCCATTTGACTTTTTTGGCTGGAATTGAGATCGGACACCATGTCGCGTTTGCAAAGCCCCTGATGTACCAAAACAGTGGAATCCCCCCACAAATGACCCCATATTGGCCCCCAAGTGCTTCACAGAAGTTTAGAACGCCCAGGCGTGAAAATAAAAAAATCATATTTTTTTTTCCACAAAAATGATATTTTTGCCCCCAATTTTTTATTTTCCTAAGGGCAACAGGAGAAATAGGACCCCAAAAGTTGTTTTTCAAATTGTCCTGAGTAGGCTGATACCCCATATGAGGGGGAAAAACACTATTTGGGTGCATGGCAGAGCTTGGAAGGGAAGGAGCACCATTTGACTTTTTCAACGTAGAATTGGCTGGAATTGAGATCAGACGCCATGTTGCGTTTGGAGAGCACCTGATGTGCGCAAATAGTGGAAACCCCCAATTCTAGCCCTAACCCTAATGGGAAAATGGAAATAAATACATTTTTTTATTTTATATTTTTTCCCTAACTAAGGGGGTGATAACGGGGAGTTTGATTTACTATTTATGGCGGTATTTATATTTGGCAGCTGTCACACGCTAAAAGATGCTTTTTATTGTAAAAATAGTTTTTGCATCACCACATATTGAGAGCTATAATTTTTCCATATTTTGACCCACCAAGTCATGTGAGGTCTTATTTTTTGCGGGACGAGTTGACGTTTTTATTGGTACCATGTTCGGGCATGTGACATTTTTTGTTCGCTTTTTATTTTGTTTTTTGGGACGCAGAATTTACAAAAACCAGCATTTCATGAATTTCTTTTGGGTGGTGCGTTTACGCCGTTCCGCATGCGACAAAATTGATAAAGCGGGTTTTCTTCTTCGGGTCAGTACGGTTACAGCGATACTTCATTTATGTCGCTTTTTTATGTTTTGGCGCTTTTATGCAATAAAAACTATGTTATATAAAAAATAATTATTTTTGCATCGCTTTATTCTGCGAGCTATAACTTTTATATTTTTTCGCTGATGATGCTGTATGATGGCTCATTTTTTGCGGGACAAGATGATGTTTTCAGTGGTATCATGGATATTTATGTGTCTCTTTGATCGCGCGTTATTGCACTTTTTGTTTGGCGGTATGATAATAAATCATTATTTTTTGCTTCGTTTTTTATTTTTAAGGGGTTTGCTTAAGGGGTTAATTAATGGAACATTTTTATAGGGAGGGTTGTTACAGATGCGGCGATACCAAATATGTGTACTTTTATTATTTTTTTTTTTTTTATTTCCAAAAAATGAATTTATTGGGGAATATTTTTTTTTATTTATTTAGCGATTTATTTTTACACTTTTTTACTTTATTACAATGTCCCAGGGGGACATAACTGTCATGTGACAGATCGCTGATCTGTCACATCACAGATCGTTGTGACAGATCAGCGATCTGTCACAGGCACTGCTGCAGGCTTCCTCATGCCTGCTCTCTGCGGGCAGTGAGGAAGCCAGCTTCCTGCAGGCCCCCAGAGGTGCCCGCTGCCATATTGGATCCGGGGACCTGCAGGAAAGGAGCCCCCCGCAGCATCGCTGCACATTGCGCTGCGGTGGGGGGCTCAGGGAAGCACGGAGGGAGCCCCCTCCCTGCCGATGCTTCCCTTTAACCCCCGGTACACCGCGATCGTGTTTGATTGCGGTGTACAAGGGGTTAACGTGGCGGTCCGTGACCGCCCCTGACACATTGTGCCGGGTGTCGGCTATGATAATTAGCTGACACCCGGCCGCGATAAGCGGCGATCACCACGTGGGCGCCGCTTATCGCTATGATGTAATATTCCGTCCATGGTAATTAGGGCCAAGGGCACATGGACGGAATATTAAGTCCAATGAAGGAAAGGGGTTAATATGCAAAAATCATATTTTTTTTCCAGGCTGAAAGCACACTTTAAATGTTTAGAAGCCTAATTATCATAAAAAAGCTTGTCTTATGAGTTAATACTAATAGGAGACACAGAGCAAAGGGAAAGACTGGGTAGAAGGATCATGTTGCAGCCTTTTCAGTATGGGTTGGGTATTCTGCCTATTAGGGCAGTAGATGAGGTTAAAATTACTGTTGTCACTTTAATAAGCTGTAATACTCTGTTAGGCCAACTCTGTTATGCCCCCTTCACACATCCGTGTGAAAAACCTGCAGACATGTAAGTTCTTAATGCACAACATGGACAAAATGACATCCGTGTGTCATCAGCATGACAGTTACTGGCGCCTGGGAGAAAGTCATACTGTTCACGGTGCTGAAGATTGCTTAAGGTCTCATTCACACATCCAGGTGATTCCTTTACAGGAAATAACAGTACTGGTGAGATCTGTGGTCCATATCCGTGTGCCATCTGTATATATGTATGTAACATCTGTGTGTCCGTTTGCTGTTTGTCACATCTGTGTGACAGGTACCAGTGCCTGGAGAATAGCAGTACAGTTAGTTGTTCCAAGGTGCTGGCTGCTGAAGGCAAGTCTCATCAATGTTGACTGGTCTCCCTAAGGTTAGCGCAACCACGCAATTATGATGGGAGTTGTATTTAGTACCTGCTGTGTACCTTCTTTGTAAAATTAAAAATTAAATCTTAAAAAGGCGTGGTCTCCCATGTAATTTTCATAACCAGCAGAGGGAAACTGGGGGCTGATAATAGTCTGGAAAAGAGGACAAAACCCCAAAAGGTTCCCAGGCTATTAATAACAGCTCACAGATGTTTGTTTAGCCTTTACTGGTTAATTTACAGGGGACCCCAGAAAAAAAATGACTTTGGGTCACCCTATAAATTCTAACTAGCAAAGGCTAATCAGACAACTGTTGGTTAATATTAATAGCCTGGGAAGGGGACAGGACTTTTGTTCCCCCTCCCAGGCTACCAACATTAGCCCTCTGCCACCCCAAAAATGTCGCTTGTCCTGTGTCAGTGGAAATGCCAGGGGTAATAGGGTTGGGGTTCATGTCAGCTTTGTAATGTCAGCTGACATCAATCCCAGGGTGTAGTAATGGAGAGGCATCTATAAGACACCCTCATAACTAACCCCATAGTAAGATTTGAAATAAAAACACAGCAGGAATAAAATCCTTTATTTGGAATAAATACTCCTTGACCCTTTCTTACATTTATTACAGAATAAAGTAAAAATCTAAACACCACATTCCTCACCTGTCCAATGATGATCCATTTGTCCCACGCTGTAATCCATCTCTGCTTCACTTGGATGCCATGGCTCAACGGTGGCATGGTGCAACAGTTCAGTCTAACATCGAGGTGTCACAACACAGCTGTCGGGTGACTCATGATCAGGGGCTCCTTCCCTGTCCCTAACACTAAGGGCACCCTAGCTCGCCCTACTCCCCGGAATAGTTCTGAAGGTGAAGATGCCGGGGCCTCCACCCTTGCCATATCTCCTGAGTAAGCCCTCCTTCTGTGCTCTTCCCCACAAAAGGAATAGGGGTGCTACTGTGCACCGCAGTACACCAACCTGACAAACAAGGCAATAAAAACAAGGGTTAGCAGAAAACTCCAGGCAAACAAAATATTCACTCGCATATAAAAGAGGTATGCACCGGGGAGTAGAGGTAGGGAAATAAACCAAAATAGAGAAGGATAAGGAATTACCACACTTACAAACCAAACAACAGTCACAGATAACTTCCTCCATCACTCCTTCTCAAATGAACACCTCTCCCTCCTGAAGCCATGCAGCAAATGCTAGTTCTGGCAAGGATTTGTATCAGAGCCCAGTTTTATAAAGGGGAAAGGAGTGGCAAACTGAGCTCAGCTGCGATCTCAGAGATTTCCAATATGGCCGATTAACCCCTGTTCTGCTAGAAGGAATAAACACCATTAAAATGGAGAAGTGTTTCTTCTCAGTGCCAGAGTAGGAGCAATCAGACTCTGCGGTCTTCAGGTTCCACACTGTCACGGTAACCACATTACACCGGGGACACTGAGCTGAGCTTGGGGCGCAGCTTCTGTGATGATCAGTAATATCATGCAGGTTACCGCTGGTCACTTCCAGCTGTTCCTATGCTCAGTTCAGTGTGAGCCAGTCGATGGACTGCAGTAAATTTCATGTCACCGTTAGCACCATGAGAAAATTCAGACCGTGCTTGCGGTGATCTCATTGTGGTCACCACAGTTCATAGGGCTGCTCACTTTGAACTGAGCTTGAAATCAGCTGGCAGTGACCAGTGGTTACATCTATGACATTACCGCTTGTCAATGAAGCTTTGCCCCAAGCTTAGTTCACTGTCTCCTCAATGTCACCACTCAACTAAGGCTCCGCCCAGTGTCTCCTGGGTGTCAAGCTGAATGGTCACATCATGCCATTGTTCAGCAAAGGCATCCAGATGAAGCAGAGAAGGATTACAAATGAATTATCATCAGACAGGTGAGGAGTATGGTGTTTCTTTATTTTTAATTTAAACTGCAGTAAATGAGAAAAAGGGTCAGGGAGTATCTATTTCAAGTAAAGGATTTTCTTCTTGCTGCATGTTTATTTCAAAACTTCCTATGGGGTAAGTAATGGAGGCATCTTAAAGACGGCTCTTCATTACTAATCCCTGGGCTTGATGTCAACTGACATTACAAAGTAGAAATCAACTCCAACCCTATTACCCCACCTGCCACCACATCAGGGCAAGAGCCAGATTTGTTGCATCTTATGGATATGTAATTTCTGGGGTGTCTGAGGGATGATGTTGGTAGCTTTGGATCAGGGGAAATATCCATATTCCCTTCCTAGGCTATTAATATCAGACTGCAGCCATCTGTTTAGCCTTTGCTGTTTTTTGATTATAGGGGGATTGCACATCATTTTTTGGTGGGGTCTCCCCTGTAATAACCATTAAAGGCTAAGCAAAAGCTGTGAGCTGATATTAATAGCCTGGGAACATTTATGGCTATTGACCCTTTTCCCAGAATATTAACATCAGCCCTGAGCAGTTGGCTTTCTCTCTGCAGGTGCATAATACAAAATAGACAGTCACTCACCACATACCCATTCTTGAAGGGGGTGACTGCTTAGTATACATTTGCACAATAGAGGTCCGTATAGGGCACTATTCACATGCAGGTATGCATAGTGTCTGGTTCTCAGCCTATTAGTCACTCCCCTACTATTCGATTGGGCGGGCTGGCCAGCACTCTCTACATGCATCCCATGTAGCAAAGATATTGCAAAACACGGGTGCAAATGTGATGAGTAGCTGTCTATTTAGTATTTTGCACCTGTGTTTTGCAACATCTTTGCTATATGGGCTGGCTGCATCCTGTAGTGCATTTGTTCAAAGACCTGGGCAGGTAAGTGGTGCTGCCCTTTTTTCTGCTGCATTTTTGAATTTTTGGAGGATATTTAGTCCTCTTTTGTGGCTTTGCTATTAGTTTAGTGATAGGACTTGCAAGCGTGAGGACCTTTGGCGGGGGTTGCAAGCTTACATATCTTGGTCAAAATATCGACCAATACCTCACATGCTTATATGTATTTTGTGCACTTTATTTTTCAGGGAGCAGCCAAGCCCAGCACTTTGGGTCTTGTATACAGTAGTGTTCACATCGGATGCATGTAGAGAGTGCTGGCCAGCCCGCCTAATCGAATAGGAGGGGTGTGACTAATAGGCTGAAAACCAGTCAGTATGCATACCTGCATGTGAACAGTGCCCTATATGGGCCTCTATTGTGCAAATGTATGCTAAGCAGTCACCCCCTCCATGAATGGGTATGTGGTGAGTGGCTGTCTATTTAGTATTTTGCACCTGTATTTTGCAACATCTTTGCTATATGGGCTGACTGAATGCTGTAGTGCATTTGTTCAAAGACCTGGGCAGGTAAGTGGTGCTGCCTTTTTTCTGCTGTATTTTTTCAGTCAACAGTATGCTCACTAGTACACTTGAAAATGTATGTCCATTTTTTTACAGCTATGTCAGAGTAGTTCCTGGTAAAACAATTACCACACAGTGCTCCTCTGCCATGTAATTTTGCAAACCCTACCTGTGAAGACCATGCTTGTGATGTGAGCAAAATCATATAAGGTGCACAGTCTTCCACAGGACTAGAGAAGACAACAGGGTCGCAATGTACATAGAAGATAGACTGTTCTGGAGATCATGGATCAAGAAATTGCAAAGGATAAGTAAAAAAATTGTGTAGCACCTTTATCATTTAAACCCCAGGGATGACGCTTATCCAACAACAGAGAACTCGTCTACAGTCGATTTGTCTCTTAGGCTAGTTTCACACTTGCTTTTTTTTTGCAGCGCGTTTTTCCCGCAAAAAAACGCATTAAAAAAACGCATACAAATGCATACAAACGCTGCGTTTTTTTCAAGCATTTTTATGCGCATGCAGGAAAAAAACGCAGCGTTTTTGCGCGTTTGCGTTTTTTTACAGATTTTGGGAAAACCCCACAAAAATGAACAAACAACCATTCAACAACACACAAGACCAATGGGACTTCATTGTGGGTGTGGTATGTTAATATATAGACCCTGTCTACAGTATTCTTCACATTTGCTTGATTCTTCTCGTGACCATGGATCTGCGCTGGAAGAGTTTTCACTTCAACTTGGATTTGGACATCGCGATGGCTCAGGCGTATGCAGTTGCTTGCCATGAACAAAGGAAGAGAGAGAGGCAGCGAAGACGGCGGCGTATGTGGATACATCCGATTGTTGAACTCCGGGAGAGCCGTGGGGCATACCACACCCTCTACAGCGAGCTACAGGCAAACCCGGAGAAATTTACAGATTATATCAGGATGTCCCACGAAAGTTTCATGGATTTGCTTGCTCATGTCCAACAATCCATCCGGAGACAGGACACACAGCTCCGTCATGCGATTCCTCCTGAGGAACGGCTACTGGTGACATTACGGTATATTTTAAAAACCAAGGGGTGCGGTCTGATTTTTTTTTTTTTTAAATTTAGTATTCAAAACCTTGGGTAATTAGTTTTCGTGAATGTACTAATATTTTATTTTATAGTTTTTTTAAAATAATATACATATTAACTTTACTTCTTTGTCTGTTCACAGATTCCTGGCGACTGGAGAAACCCTATCTTCACTACACTTCCAGTACCGTATTGGAATCTCTACCTTGTCTGGAATTGTTGCTGACACCTGCCGGGCTCTCTGGAATGTTCTTTGCCCAGAATTTATGCCCCTGCCCACCGCTGAAAAGTGGATGGAAATTGCTGACAAATTCTGGACAGTATGCAATTTTCCCAAATGTTTGGGAGCTGTTGATGGTAAACACATACGGATCATCAAACCCCAAAGAACGGGATCTGAGTACTATAATTACAAAAAGTACTTTTCAATAGTACTCATTGCAATTGCGGATGCCGGATGTATGTTTGTAGCAGTGAACATTGGAGCATTTGGCCGTGGTAATGACTCACAGGCTTTTAAAAACTCAGACATGGGCCGGAGGTTGTATGGCAACCAATTTAATTTCCCTATGCCACGGCCTCTTCCTCACACCGAAGCTCCGCCACTGCCCTTTGTAATGGTTGGTGATGAGGCTTTTCAAATGTGCGGAAACTTACTGAAACCCTACTCCAGCCGGGACTTGGACCACACCAAAAAAATATTTAATTACAGGCTGACCAGGGCCAGAAGAACTGTCGAGTGTGCTTTTGGGATTCTTGTTTCCAGATGGCGAATTCTGGGCATGGCCATTAATCTTAAACTTGAAACAGTCGATGAGGTGGTGAAGGCCTGTGTGGTTCTACATAACTTTGTGATGGCTAAAGAGCACCCGACCTTTGAACTGGACGATGATGCTCCTAACCCATTGCCTGAATTCACTCAGCACACTCTCAGGTCATCCGTTGAAGTTGGCCAAATGAGGGACCAATTTGCGGCCTACTTTATATCTGATGTAGGACGGGTGCACTGGCAAGATGAAATGGTGTAATGTTTATGGTAATAAAAAACCTTATTTGATACCATTACTGAGTGCACTATATTTTTTAAACTCCAATTAAATAAAAAAGTTCACATGTATAACTGAATTTTTTGATGTTCACACACCTGGGCAGGTAAATACACATATGAGTTAAAATGCAGCATTGCTAGTCTGCGTGAAATATATTGGAACGAGCAAAGCTGCAGGCCATGAATCAGGAAACCATTTTTTTTCAAGAGAAAATTGTGCAACTAGTTGAAAACAAAGTATGTGATTTTCTCAAAACACAACCCTCAAAACCCAACACCAATGAAAGTCCATGGGGAATACAAGTCAGCATTGAGTGGATGAATGTAATCTGCTCCATTCCAACTTACAAGTTATTACACTAGGCCTTGGAATGACTATACTAGGCCGTGGTATTTCAAATATGAGTATAGTATGCCTTGGGCCTACTAGTATAGTCATATGTGAAATACCACGGCCTAGTATAGTCATACCAAGGCCTACTCGAATTTTACCAACTAGGATCTTGTTTCACGAAAAACAAACTGGTGAAACTTGACAAGTTTCAACATTTTTTTTTTTTCATGAAACCAGATTCTAGTTGGTGAAACTAGAGTTATTACACTAGGCCTTGTAATGACTATACTAGGCCGTGGTATTTCAAATATGAGTATAGTAGGCCTTGGGGCTAGTAGTATAGTAATATGTGAAATACCACGGCCTAGTATAGTCATACCAAGGCCTACTGTAATAACTCGATTTTTAACAACTAGCATCTTGTTTCACAAAAAACAAACTGGTGAAACTAGAAAGAAACTTATTTTTAAGACAAGTTTCAACAGGTTGTTTTTCATGAAACCAGATCCAAGTTGGTAAAACTCGAGTTATTACACTAGGCCTTGGTATGACTATACTAGTCCGTGTTATTTCACATATGACTATACTAGGCCTTGGGTTTATTTTGAACATGTATTTACCCATCAGTGTGTGTGAGCGGCGCAAACAACATTAATGAAACTTTGTAATGGTGAACCACAAATGTAAATTTATTTTTAATCACAAAAATAAACCAAAAAATTATTTTTTCCGGCGTTTGGGGGCAGATGGTTTCAATTTGGGGGTGTGCAGGGAATATGCAACACTTGCAGTTGAAGACGGTGTTTGAGGGGAAGGGGCAACAAAACTTGTGGGGGAAGGTAGTCCAGTTAAGGGAATTAAAATAGGAACACTTGGAGGAGAGGAAATCTGTTCAGGTACATTTGTTGTAATGGCATGTCGCCGTAGGCTTGTGTGCCTGGACCGACTTTGGCCCAATGCCCGCCTTGATTGATTTCGGCTTGAACTTGGGGCAAATATTGAGTGTAGGTCCCCCGTCTGCTGAGGTGGCTGCTGCTGCTGAGGTGGCTGCTGCTGCTGAGGTGGCGGCTGCTGCTGCTGAGGTGGCGGCTGCTGCTGCTCTTGGTTGTCAGTGCTCGTCCTTGCAGGAGGACTGGTGGCGGCAGTGATGGTCCATGTTTGCAGAGTGGTGGTGGCGGCAGGGCTACTACATGTTGTTGTAGCGGCAGGGCTGTTCCATGTTTGCCTAGTGGTGGCTGAGCTCCACGCATGCATGGGAGTGGCGGTGGTGCTCCAGACAGGAGCAGCGCTTGCCATGGTGGTGTCGGTGAAGTGACCAGCTGCACTCAGACTTGTGGTGGTGTAACGGTGGGTGTCCTGGCTTTGAATAGAGGTGTCCGTGCAGTGGTATGCAGCACAAGTCGGTAGTGAGGTGAAGCGAGTCAATGGTGGCACAGGTGGAAATGACACCACTGACTGCTGACCGTACCGATTATGCTGCATAGCCTGCAAGAAAGCATTGTTGCAGGCCTGCAGCACATTCAGCTGTTGCTCAGGACTAAGGTGTTCCGCCATGTCCTTTTCAATCTTACTAAAAAAATGGTGTGCTGGTCTGTTGAGGTCAGCCTCCAGACGGTCAAGGCGCTGTTCTACAGAATTGAAGCGGTGTTCAAAGTGGTTAAAACCACGTTCCATGAGTGCAAAACCGCTTTCAACTCTGTCGGACAGCGACTTGAGGCTGGAATTAAAGGCCTCGCTCAAATGCATAAACTCGGGCAAGACATTCCTGTCCAAGGCCCTCTGCCGCTGGCGGGTAGTGCCCGCATAACCAGTGGCAGAGACCTGGGACAGGGGAACACCTGATGGCCCAGCTTCCTGGACACCAGCTGTCTGTGTGGCTGACCTGCAAGGTGCTTCCTGGCTGTCGGATGGCTGGGACGGGTCAGAGGACGTCCGAGGAAGGACCGCTCCAGGGCCAGGTTGCTGCTCCAGGTGCTGTGGAAGAAAGGAAAATCATTACTACCATGCCTTTACAAGAAGCATCAGCTGTGGATTAGAAAAACACAGATTAATAAAAATAAAAACCCAAAATTTATAATACTTACGATCTCGTGGCAAGGACTGGTCTTAGGAACTGCAACGCGTGATAGTGACGGTATCTAGTTCTGGTCCTTGACGCAGATCCACTGCGAACCTGGCCCTCAGCACGAACATCACTGTTGAAGCGGTCCTTGATCGAACGCCAACGTGTTCGGACTTTGTCCACTGTTGGGAAAAAAAAAACAGTGCCGTCAAGGCCAACAGTCACTGCGGCACAATATAGCAATACAATACTCAAAGCAGTCACTGTAGAGCCCGATGACACTGTTGGGTTTCCTGCTAGAATATACCTAGCACGAAACCCAACAGTGCCATCAAGGCCAACAGTCACTGCGGCACAATATAGCAATACAATACTCAAAGCAGTCACTGTAGAGCCCGATGACACTGTTGGGTTTCCTGCTAGAATATACCTAGCACGAAACCCAACAGTGCCGTCAAGGCCAACAGTCACTGCGGCACAATATAGCAATACAATACTCAAAGCAGTCACTGTAGAGCCCGATGACACTGTTGGGTTTCCTGCTAGAATATACCTAGCACGAAACCCAACAGTGCCGTCAAGGACAACAGTCACTGCAGCACAATACAGAGCAGGGAAATACTCACTAAACGCCTTTTTGGAGGATGCTGTGGCGCTGTCCCAGCCATCCATCAACGCTGCGGCCACCTCATTCCATAGCCGCCGGGTCACCACATTGTCCTTGTACAGCCGGTCACGGCTGTCCCACAACGGCGCACGCTCCTGGACCAGGCTGATGAGCTGCTCATTATCCAGGTAGACGCCTTCATCACGTTGTGGAACCTAGACAAAACACATTCATTAGAATAATCAAATTTAAATTGAATAAAAAGTTACAAAAAAAAAGAAACGTAAAAATAGAAGATAAAAAATAAAGAACATTACAAATCATTTGATACATACATTCCGTATCACCACCGGGACTTGGCTTCGCTGCTCCTGCTCTTCGCCCTCACTAGTCCCGTCCGCAGAATATGATGATGATGATGATGATGTCTAAAAAAGTTGAAAAAAACGTAAGAGATTTGGAGTAGCAGCAGATATACTTACCAGATGCACGAAAATAATC